>NC_082662.1:155853996-156157026 GCF_025265405.1 Mesoplodon densirostris | reverse complement strand
TGCAAAATAAATTAAGCACAATGATATTAGAATGAAGAACTGATATGTGGATGTTCACCCACAAATAATGTGACTGTCATTTTATAAGCACCTTTAGAGTATTTATTTTTAAAAGACAACATCCAAACCCTAATTATGATGTTTAAAAAATAAGATAACTTTTGATTTTAGGTAGCAGTGATGGCTCTGAACTAAGTGAAGAGACTTCATGGCCTGCTTTTGAAAGGTAAGAAAAATTGCCCATTTAAACTATTTTGAGTTTATTTTGTCTATCTTAAAGTATATGATAATGTGAATTTAAACACATAATATTTATTACATATCTCCAAGGGACTATTTTAGGCTTCCTGCTGGTGGCAAAAAAAAAAGTTAATATTTAAGCCTGGAATTTAGTGTTATCTAGTAAAGACATGTTTATTTGGAGGCTTGACACATATATTTGAATTTTAGTGCATTTTAAATTGTAACTTAAAAATAATAATAACTGGGGCTTCCCTGGTGGCGCAGTGGTTGACAGTCTGCCTGCCGATGCAGGGGACACGGGTTCGTGCCCCGGTCCGGGAGGATCCCACATGCCGCGGAGCGGCTGGGCCCGTGAGCCATGGCCACTGAGCCTGCGCGTCCGGAGCCTGTGCTCCACAACGGGAGAGGCCACAGCAGTGAGAGGCCCGCGTACAGAAAAAAATAAAAAATAAAAATAATAATAATAATAATAATAATAACTAATCACAGCTTACCTACATATGTATACAAAAACAAAATTATTTCCTTAAATTCTGGTTCATTTAAGTAATTTTAAGGCATTTAGTGGAGTGGTCAACTTCATTCATTCTCAGCTAATTTGTCAAGAGCAAAATGACTTAGTAAATTTTAAATTATACTGTAAGTAAAGCAGCTAAAAGTTTGAACTTAAATTGTCATTAATTCAAAGTTTGCACAAAGCACACAGATTTGTACTGAAATAATGTAAGTCATGTTCTGTTTTCTTTTCCTTGATGCTTTAAGCTGTAAGATCTGTCATCTGCTTGTGGCAAATACGCCATATTGATCTTCCAAAATAAGATTTTTCTAAAAATATAGTCAAACAGTGCAAATAATTGTTATTTAAAAAATATCCATTAGAATTTTACTGTCTTTGACCATTTTCATTCTGCCATTGTCATATTAAGATACTTGAATCATGAGCAAAATAATTGCTCCCTTTTGTATATAAACTAAGCAATCTAAGTTTCTAAGCAACAAGATTAGATTGAGTTTTGAATGTCATGTTAAAATTGATGAAGTTGAATATATTTAGTTACCTAAATTTAGTTACCTAGTTACCTCCCTGTCAGTCACTTTTTAATAGAAAACAATTATACTAACTATATATTTGAAATTGAACTATACATACTTGAATTGGTTAATTTCATGATGTAACTGGAAAATTAGATCCTTGTTCTTGAAACTTCATAAAGATTTCTCACCATTATGTGATTAAGATTTTACTTGCAAATCTAATATTTCAAACTACTTTTGAACCTTTCTACTCCAATTGTCAGTGTTCCTAAGTTTTGTTCTCTTTGTTTTGGGGGATTTTTAACAATTTGTTTTTACATATTATTTCTCTTCCAACTTTTTCTTTCAATCTCTTTATTTGGGTTTGCCTGAAACAGGAAAAACACAAGAGTTGCCTCTGGCTTGCTGTCTGTACAAATTGTCTTATTAGTTCTTTCCTCTAATAAGAACATAATATCATCAGATGTTGATTTCAGAGTGTACTGTATTTAGGTAAGAAACATTGATGAACAGAATTGTTTCTCATATTGCATGAGTTATGAGCGAGTAACCAGAATGGTGTTGTGTTAAATAATCTGTTCTTATCCTAGCAGGTTACTTATGAAGATGGTATTTAACAATATTAACCTTCACATCTCAAAACAGTATTTTTCTTTTGACAGGAGTTTTGCTTTGCAGATATTTGCAGCCAAAAACATGTACTGTGCTTGTGCCAAAGTTTAAATCAGTGGCTCTTGGGACATTTTGAGAGCAAATCTAATGCTGCCCAGCAAGACTCAGACATGAAATATTAAAAAGTGAATAAAGAGCTAGGATTTAAAATGCTACCTATGGGCAGTGAACTTTGAAAATAGAGAGACATCAAATATGTTGCCCCTTAAGTTGCTAAAATAATACTTTCTGTTTTAAATATCATTTATCAACAGTGCTACTTCTGGCTTTTCCTAGGCAAAGAAGTAACAGTGTTTCTACATGTGTGTGTGTTTGTGTGTGTGTGTGTGTGTGTGTTTATTTCCTTTGTTAAGTATCACATGCCATTTTGGATGAATATTAACTCATACCATTTTTATCATTTATGGGCTTTATCATGTATTCATTTTAATTGATGTGGAAATAGAAGACTGCTTTATTTATTACTCAGTTCATCTCTTTTGGTAGTTTTCTTGGATTTAATATAAAAGAAAGGAAAATAAGGTGTTTAAGCCACATTACTTTTAAGTTTGTAGGTCTCATTGCTTTTAGCTGTCTTTATAGGGGCATACAATAAAAATTTATATATAAATCCAGGTATCATATTTAAAGTGGAATCTAAGAACTGGAATATGAACAAAAGGATTTTTTAAGTATTTTTCAGGCTTTGATAGTGTTTGGTTATAAATACCTCTTTAATTAGCAGATTTGTGAAAGTGAATGTATATAAATATATGGTTCGAACTAATAAGCACCTTTAAGTATTTATATTCAATAGTAGAAGAAAAAAAATAATTTGAAATTTATGCTGTATGCTTTAAAAAAAGAAAGAGGAGCAATCACATACTATCCTTTTGTAGGATTTAGAAAGCTGTATTACACAAAGAAATTATTATGCTGTTCTAGGTTATTGATGATGATTGTGTGAGTAAAAGTAATATATACAATTTATAATGGAATCCAACAGGAACAGATTATACCATTCTCTCGGCCCGGTGACAAGAGTGGCACGAAATGGCTATCGAAGCCACATGAAGGCCAGCAGGTACAATTCCCCTGCATTCAGGGGTCACAGAACTCCCCTCTGGTGTTGGTGATTGGCTTACATGGGTGTGGTCTCACATTATTTCTGTTCTTTCTCAACTAATTGGTTTAAAAACTAAACAAAATGCCCATGAAAACTTTCTTTCCAAGATTTAATCTAGAGATAAATTTGAACTATTCTTTCTGATCCCAGAGCTAATTGCTAGAACTTGCATCTTTATGTCAGCATTTTTAAATAATTCCAAATCTGTAGCTTTATAACTGCACAGGTCTTTCTAATGTTGCTGATTATTGGATAAGCAGTACAAAAATCCACTTGTTATTCAACGCTGCAATCGAAGAATTTACTACATTCAATTTATCTTTTTTAAGAATTTTTCAGGTTAACTTCAGATCCTGAATTTAGACAAGTCTTTTTTATTAAATAATATTTCTGTGTTTAAACTCATGTTCATTCAGTTGTTTATCTTGTTAAACCTGGTCTCTTTTTGCACCACATTAGCTGCAGAAGAAAATAAGTATGGTAGATTGATTGGGGGGTGGAGGTTAACAGTAATGGATAATCCACCAATTCTCATAATACAACAAAATAGCAGACTTTAAAGTTAATCTTATGTCAATTTAATGGTGTGTAATCTCCTTGAACATATACCTCCTTGAATATGAATAGCTCCAGCATGAAATTTCTAGTGTTTCTAAGTTTTTAAGTCACTTTGAAGACACCTAAATAATAAAAAAGGGATAAACTTGCAAACTTCAGGTTTCTTCACTGTTGTAGCAATTCTGCAGCTCATGTCAAATGACCAGAGGAATGACAGCTTTTTTTTAAATCAGTGTGTATGTTTTAATTGACTTATATAGGAATTGTTCTCATTTTAACTGTTGGACCTTAAATGAGTTGGGGAGAGATATTTAAATGTTTGATTATTATTTTGTGACGGTTTTCTTAAGATACAAGAAAAAGAAATCTTGAGTTTGGAGTTATTCCTTTCTTGGAGAGCTGTTAAGCTATAATCACTTAGATGCATTGATGACATTAAAATGTCATTAAATTTCATTGCAGAAAGTCGGTTTTTTAAATATGTTGTTAATTGCCTTCATTACTTCTTTCACCTGTTTTAGAATTAAGCATGGGTTTTCTTTTGCTTTTTTCCTTTTGATTCTGCTATTTTTATTTTGAGTTTTATATGCTTAAATACTTTTAACAAATAGAATCCTCATCTTTCCTACTAGGACTTAAGTATTTACTGGGGAAAAAAAGGTTTCAGCAGTGCTGCAGTGTGGCATGTTAAGAAGAAAAGTCTTAAATCCCTAATTTAATCTTTACTAGGGTGAATCTCTGTATTCTTTCTAAATTATACTTGTTCAAATATGCAATAAAATGTGTTTTTTAACCATCTGCTGACTTCAGTAACTTCCTGTTAATTTTGTGACAGCTTACAAATTTCAGATCAGTAAGCCTTTATAACTGTCAATGTCTTCTTATTCTGAATAAAGTAACAGTTTTAAAATTAAGAATAATTACATTTTATCTAAGTACCTACTCGATAATCACTAAAGCGCTTATATGTTCTTTTCTTCATTTCATTATTATAGTTCTGCAGAATCAGAAGATTTGGCAGTACATTTATATCCAGGAGCTGTTACTATCCAAGGTGTTCTCAGGAGAAAAACTTTGTTAAAAGAAGGCAAAAAGCCTACAGTAAGAATTTAATATATTTTAATACACGTTCTAAAATTAAGCAAATGAATAGGACCCTAAAAAATATGAAGACGGTTGAAATAAAACCAGATATATTATACACTTGAAATAATTTAAGATACACCTTTGCCTCACAATGTTATTTAATTTAAAGTGTTACTATACCTGCCATATAGATTTTGGTTAAATCATACCTTTTGGGTGTTTAAATCAAGATGCTCCTGTACTTCTCTTTGCTCCCTAATATAGTTCTTAGAGAACCTTGAAAATATATCCCATTAAGAAGTATTTTAAGTAGTAAGTTTAGAAGAAATAGAAAACAGAGTGACAACCCTAAAAAATAGAATTCAGCCAATTTTGTTTGGTCAGTCCTAAGTAGAATGTATTGAGTGGACGTGATAAGAATATCTGAGATAAAGATTTCAGAAGTGATGAAACTCGAAGCTAAGGTGGTGGAAGTGAAGTGGAGCTAAAGATCTTTGGCACTGAGAAAACAGAGTGACTGAGAAGCCAGTAGCATTTGCGTAGTATATTCATGTGTCTGTCCTCTCCAGGTAGCATCTTGGACGAAATATTGGGCAGCTTTGTGTGGGACACAGCTTTTCTACTATGCTGCCAAATCTCTAAAGGCTACAGAAAGAAAACATGTAAGTATTCCTGTTCCAAGTTGTTAGCATAGTTTCACAGCCTCTTCATGGTTGTAAAGAAAGTAGGTCTAATGCGATGCAAGGGTTTGGGTTTTTTCCCACATTCTAATCCAGAAGTTCTTACACTTTCCTTGTTGGAGTATTATAATGGAATTATTTTTGTTTAGTAAGACCATTCCAAGGAAGGTCTTGGGAACAACTTCCATATTTTGTAGTTTCTTTTTTAAATGCTATTTTTCCATTGCAAATGTCAAAACTGCACACTACAAGTATCTATCTTCACTTCCAAGCCCTCTCAAACCTGGGTTTTTTGGGTCAAAAATGGTTGAAAACTATCGCCTTGGAGTCTCGTTTCCTAATTTGTAAAATATGAAAAATTCGGACCAGCATCTCTGGTTCTTTCCACCTCAGTCTCTGTTTGAGTGGTTTTCCCAACAGTGAAGAGGAATAATAGTTACTAAGGTTACTATGATCACCTTCTTGTGTTTAAAAGAAGCTTTGAAATGCTCTTTTCTCCAGATGTAGAATCTTCCTATAAATCTTTTTTTTGCATGCTGTTTTTTCTATACCAGTGCTACAATATTTGAAAATGGAAAACTAAGTTTCCATTTTCCATGTTGCATTAACACAGTCCCCTGGAGAGGAATTTTATTTCTAAATTGTGTATTTTGGGGGTGGGGGGTGAATTAAGTGGTTTACCATACTGAGGAAAAAGGTAAGCCACTGAAAAAAAAAATTAAGTTCTTTTACTACTTATACATTACCCAGTGATACTGCATAATTCAGAGAAGCCCTTCTTTTTTTTTTGGAAGTGGGGGGGAGGGCATTTATCACTTTGTGTTTTTTTTATTCTAACAATGGCTCTTAAAAACTATAATACACACACATTACATGTATACATTTTAATATCAGGTATTACTTCACCAAACACTTGGACTAAGTTTACTGGGATTCAGTGTTTTTTTGTTTGTTTTGTTGTTGTTTTATTTTGTTTTGTTCCTTTTAGTAAGCATAATCCCTAGTTTGAAGTTTGGTTGGATGAGGCCAGTTACAAGTTCAACTTCAGACATTATCATTAGATAAGTTTTTTCTTTATTCTCACAGTTTTAGCCCTTTAATCACACCAGGGGTAGAGAAGAATACATTTTTGGTTTAAATGAATGTGGGAAGTGCCATAGGATAGCATCACCTACCTTTCCTTATCAGCCGTACCCACACCTTGTCACTGTCCTGAATTTCATGTTAATCATTGTCTTGCTTTTCTTTAGAGTTTACCATATATGTTTCCTTAAACAGTACATTGTGTCATTCTTTAATTGTACCTGAATGGAATCATATAAATTCTTGAGCACTGACTTTTTTGCTCACTATTATGTTATAATTATCTAGACATAGTCCTCACATTGAGGTGAAGGACTGTTTTTTGTATTCTAGTCAAATTGACTATAATGCCCACATACCCGACAAAGCTACAGTTTAGTTTCACTAGAACGTTTTACAGAGTAATTGCCTCTGGTTAGTACTGCTGTACTCAAAGGAGGGGAAAAAAAAAAGGTTGATATAGCTAAATTAAATTGTCATCTTCAGATATAGTTAACTGTTCACTTAGCCACTTTCAGAGACTTGGCTGGATTTCACTTATTATAAAGAAGCTGACTATTATAAAGAAGTAAAATGTATAAGGTAAATTTTTTTTTGTTTTTTCCTAACTTTAATTAGAAAGAAGCCAAATTAGAGAATTGATTAAATAACTGAATTTGTCCTCTAATACATATGTTAAATATCTTTTCATGTTTGGCATTGGTACTTATACATACAGAATAATAACATGCTAGTTTGGGCTTTTAATTATATGAAGTGATAAATAATGCATATGAAATGTTTAGAAATTAGAGCATAGTGGGCTGTGAGGGAGCCCAACTGAGTGCCGAGGAAATGGACTGTATTCCTCATCTTTTCTAGTTTAAACTGTTAAGATTAAAGAAAATTATAAGAACAAAATAGAGTATAGAGACAAGTCCATGTTTATATTTAGTATCAATTTTAGGATAGAAAAGATAGGGCACAGAACTAAAAGCAATGAAGGAAAAAATTTTAATCATTTTCAAACAGTTAAAATACAAATTGGAAGAAAATATGGGCTATATATAAGCAATATATATAAGCCAATAGATAAGGGATTAAAATCTTTTGTATAAACACAGCACCATCTATGTAGTGTTCTTGCCAAAAATTTAACCTGAATTTAATCATGAAGAAACAATTAAATCCACATTGTGGAACATTCCTATAAGACAACTGGCTTGGATTCTTAAGACCAAAATTTGGCAGATGGAATAGGGTAGGGGGACAGAAGGACTGTTCTAGATTAAGAGAAACTAAAGAGTCTTGACAGCTAAATGCAATGTATGTACCTTGGTTTATTCTTGGAGGAAGTTTTTTTAAGCTATAAAGCTCATAATTAGGACAATCAAAGAAATTGTAATATGGACTTTATATGATTGTGACTGTTAAATTTCTTGACTATGTTACATTGTGGTTATATAGTAATATATTCTTAGGAGATACATGTTGAAATATTTAGAGTCCAATGTTATGTGTGCAACTTACATTTAAATGTTCAAAGAGATCCAGCAAATGCAAAATGTAGATATATGGGTAATCATTGTAGCATTGTTTAAACTTCTCTGTAGTTTGAACCTTTTCAAAATTAAAAGCTGGAGGAGGAAAAAGAGTCACTAATGAAAGTATACCCGTTCATACATATATAAATCAATGCGGGAGGAGGAAATCTGGACGCCTACACCTCTGTGTTTTATTACTCTCTAAAGTATGACTGTTTTTGCCTGTGAGGAGCAGAGCAGGCTTGGGAAGCGAGAATAACTGGGAAGAAGGGAGGGGGACTATGGTTTTATTATGTCTATATTTTTGAATGTTTTAAGATGAAAACATTCACTGTAAAATTATTTTTAATTGAAGTGTATTCATTATAAAAAATGTTTGCAGATATGTTTGAGCCTATCTCTGCATAGTAATGAGTGAATAAATACTGTTTGATAAGTTAAATGTTAAACACCAAGGCTACACCTGAAAAAGAAATCTGTAACCTATATAAAGACCTTCCACAACTCAGTAAGACTAAAACAACAGTAGAAAAATGGAATAGAGAGATCAAGAAGGTGAAATATAAATGGTTAACAAACATGAAAAGGTGATGAACCTCACTAGTTATCAAAAACACAGATTAAAAAAGATGCCCTTTTTATTGGCCATTAGGCAGAAATTTTAAAGATTGATAATATAACACTGGCCAGGATGTAGGGAAACATAGACAGTCGGTGGAAATTTAAATTGGTATTGTTTCTGTGGTGGACAATTCTAGTCAGTATTTAACTTAATAACCAGCGATTCTTTATCTGAAAGTCTGTCCTATGGAAATCCTTGAACAAGTGCACAGATATCTATAGAAGAATATTCCTGGACTATTTATAGTATCAGAAATCTGCAAACACTGAAAATACTTATTATTAAGGAAATACTGATAGGTAAAAACCACAAGTCAGAGTAAGTATACCCCCATTTGTATATAAAAACCAACAGCAACAGAAAAGTCAGTCTTTGGTGTAATGCATAGAGAAAGGTCCAGATGGCTACACCCCAAAGGATGATGAATTCTGGGGAGTGGGATGAGATTCAGCTGGTGGTTGAGGGCATTTGCGCTCTATGTAAAGGGGCTTATACTGTTTGAATTACTTTTTTTTTAATTGAAAAAAGAAGCAATTGATGCAGATGTTTTGGGGGCTAGGAAAAGTATATTAGAAAATCGTGCTATCTGATTTGACATAAATTATTAGCTGTGAAATCAGCTGTTCTGTGGTATTGCCAATTTGATTCTTCATAGTATTAAAACTTCCTAATCCCTTTGGCTTTCATTTTTGTAGTACCCACGTTGTTACAAATAATGTGACGTGTTCCTTCTTTTCCCCATTTCTTTAAAACTGTGAAACATGTACATGCAAAGATATATAGTATACATGTACATTTTAAAGAATAATAAATAAAATGAACACCTCTATAACTCCACGCAGCATAAGACGACAGAGCATTACCAGAACTGTCCAAGACTTCCCAGATAGCATCCTCTTCCTTCCTTATCAGCCATACCCACAGCCTATCACTGTCCTAAACTTCATGTTCATCACTGCCTTGTTTTTCTTCAGGATTTTACCATATGTGTTTCCTTAACACATTGTCTCATTTTTGAACTGTACCTGAATGGATTCACATATATAGTTTTAAGCACTCCCTTTTTTGCTTAATATATTGTTGATGAGATTCATCACTGTTGATGCATATAGCTGTCCTTTATTCCTTTTCATACTTGAAGAGTCTTCCACTTTATGAATCTGCCATAATTTATTCATCATTCTACTGATGGATATTTGGATGCTTTCCAAGTTATTGCTGTATCTAACAAAGCTACTATGAATATTTTTGTGCATATGTTCTCTGGATTGTTCTGTTCTCTGTTCAAGGAAGGTAAACGTTCAACTTTACAAGAAAATGCCAAATTGATTTACGTACTCACCAACAGTATAATGAGGTTTTTCATTGTTCCACACCTTCACCATACTTGTTGTCAGGCTTTTAAATTTTGGCTAACCTAGTAAATATGAAATGGTACCTTGTGATTTTAATGTATACATCCCAGATTATTAATGAGTTTGAAGTTTTTTTCATGTTGTTGGTCATTCATGTTTCTTCTCTAAAATGCCTGGATAAATCTTTTGCTTATTGGATAGTGTGTTTTCTTACTAATTGGTAAAGGTTCCTTATATACTCTGGATACTAATCTACTAGCAGTTGTGTGTTACTAATATCTTCTTCCAATTTTTTTGATTTGGTTATTTTTTTACTCTCTGTGATGTTTTTAGTGAATAGTTTTTAACTTTAAAGTAATAAAAGTTATCCTTTCCTTTATGCTTAATAGTTTCTTTTTTTTTTTTTTTTTTTTTTTTTTTTGCGGTACACAGGCCTCTCACTGTTGTGGCCTCTCCCATTGTGGAGCACAGGCTCCGGACGCGCAGGCTCAGCGGCCATGGCTCACGGGCCCAGCCGCTCCGTGGCATGTGGGATCTTCCCAGACCGGGGCACGAACCCATGTCTTCCCTGCACAAACTGCAGGGAAGCCCGCAGTTGACTTTTATATTGATCTTTTCCAAGCATCCTTGCTGATCTTTCTTATTAACTTGGTGGATTTTCTGTGTAGATAATATCATCTGTGAGTAATGGCAGTTTTATTTCTTCCTCACCCTTATACCTTTTATTTCTTTCCTGTTATCTTAGTGTGCTGACTAGGTCTTCCAATTCAGTGTTGGATGGAAGTAGCAATGGTGGGCATCCTTGTCTTAAAACTGATTTTGAAGTGTTTTTAGCATTTTACCCTTGAGCATGCATTGCAGGGTTTGGGTTTGGGTTTTGTTTTGTTTTGTTTTTTTCTTTCCTGCTTTGTTTTTGTTCGGGTTTTGTGGGGGGGGTATTGTTGTTTGTTTGGTAGGTACTCTTTATTGAATTAGGAAATACCATTCCATTCTAAGTCACACAGATAATGCATTATATCTTAGCAAATGGTTTTATTTTACATCAACTGAGTTGATCATACTTTTTTCTTTTAATGTTAATATGGTGATTTATTTTAATAATTTATCTAAAGTTGAACTAAGCTTGCTTTCATGAAATAAACCGAACTTAGTTGCAGTCATTGATTTCTAACATTAAATCACCCTCATATTCCTGGGATAAATCCAGTTTGGCCATCATGTACCAGCTTTTTTATACACTGCTAGATTCAGTTTGCCAATATTTTATTTAACATTTTTTCATTAATGTTCATGAGTAGGATTAACTTAAATTTCTGTGCTTTTATAACAGCCCTTTTTTTCCCATTACTAAAGTGTAACTTTATAAAAAAAAAAAGAATAACTAGACAAGTAACAAGCATGCTAAGAATACCTTCTTTTTGAGAAATACAAGCAAGAATATATTACTAAGAATTGTGATGGCAGTGCTGATTCATTAAATCATCAGGTTATCAGGTTTAAGATAACACCCCTATTACATTGGTACACCTTAAACTTATACAATGTTATATGTCAATTATATTCAGTAAAGCGGTGTGTGTGTGTGTGTGTGTGTGGAGATAACATCTCTATTAAAATGGAAGTATGTTTCCTATAATGAAGGGGTGAGGTGTAGCACAGTAACAAAAAAAAACAACACAGATGAATTTACCAGATCTACTAACAGATCATGGTCTTTGGGGGTGGACGCTAGGACAGTTAACTTTTTTTTTTTTTTTTTTTTTTTTTTTTTTTTTTTTTGCTGTACGCGGGCCTCTCACTGCTGTGGCCTCTCCCGTTGCGGAGCACAGGCTCCGGACACACAGGCTCCGCGGCCATGGCTCGCGGGCCCAGCCGCTCCGCGGCATGTGGGATCTTCCGGGATCGGGGCACGAACCCTAGTCCCCTGCATCGGCAGGCGGACTCTCAACCACTGCGCCACCAGGGAAGCCCTAGGACAGTTAACTTTTGATGAAGAGTTGAAGCTGAGAAAGATCTGGAAAGTATAAGAGACTATCTGAAGAGGGCATGCCTACATGGAATTTAGAAGTAAGAGACCGGGTGCAGACCTGACCAGCATGAAATTTCGTCTCTCTCTAGGAGAAACTGAAAATATGCTCTCTAACAGTTAATTTTTACATAGAATAAGCCATAAATTTTGTTTCCATTAATTATTTTTTTTTATCTCTCAGTTCAAATCAACATCAAATAAGAACGTGTCTGTAGTAGGATGGATGGTGATGATGGCCGATGACCCGGAACATCCGGATCTCTTCTTGCTGACTGACTCTGAGAAAGGTGAATCATTAAAATAACTAGGGCTTAAGGTATTGCATGTACACAACTTTCGATAAGCCAAAATTTATCAATAGTTTAACTGGAATACACGACTAGGGCCATTGTTTGTGTAGTTTAATCTCTTGGGAAATATTTGTGTCACATAATGTAATGTATACTAATGATAGCAATTTTTTTAGATATCAATATCTATTAATTGCTTATTTAATAAGCTTATTAAATAAGCTTATTTTCTTTGCTACATGGGCATAAGCTTGAAATTTAAAACCCAAATAATCCCTAGAGAGCTAATAACCAGAAAAGGAAGGAGGGAATTCGAGAATCTATAGACCACTGTTAACTTTAAAATTTCAGATTTACAGTATGCAGTACCCCTTCGTTTATATTCTGAGATAAATTGTTATTCTTAAGCTCTGAATGTGGCAGAAGTTTTCCTTTAAATGATTTTTATTCCATTACTTTTAATTAAATTAATTGGTAATTTGACTCAAACCACTTTCCAAATAAATATAATTTTAATTATAATAACTTAGCTTACAATGTATAGAGACATTTATAGTGAAAGTGTTGGCTATTGACCATAGGAGTTTTAAAAACTTTAAAACTTTAAATAAACTTTAAAAGTGGATGAGAGAGGTTGGAGGGTGGGCTGTGTAGTAGAATCAAATCATACCTTCTCACCCTGCCTGTGCCTGTTGTGGAGACCTCGGTCGTCAGAACAGATCCTCATGTGATTGCAGCTCTTCCTTTGTAACATCTGCCAGCTGTTGATAAGCACCACACAGGAAGCCAGAAAGAAAATTCTTTCATATCTGCCCAGAATCTTCCACTTCAGCAGCTCACTACTACTAAAATGAAGTTATATTACCTTTTACTGACTGTAAAATTATACTCTGACTTCTGTTTATTTAGAATGCATATCCACAGATATTCTGCTTTTAGGATATTGTGGTACTTTAAGTAAAAATTTAAGAAAATATGCAGAAAAAGTTAGGGCAGAAAAAAATAATAACAAAATGTTATGTTTTGAGATGAAATAGGTTGACTTACAGAGTAAGGAGCTCCTACTCAACATTCTGAATTCAAAGCCCCAGCCTCCACCCTGCCAATCCCAAAGGCCTTCATTATTTATAAAAGATCATTTTCATGGGGTTCAGTTAACAAATTATTTGTTTTCCATCAATTCCTTAGTGTGTTTGACAGAACCGTTTCAGAGTACAAGGTTTTTATGAAGTCTGTACTGATGGTCTTTTTCTGGGAGGAGAGAGTAGGTAAATGGCAGCTGTGGCCAGCTGATCGGATATGTCTGCTATTTAGGTTGATCTAATGTTTGCATCTGTGTCTAACAAGCAAAAAAGTGCTATGTTAGTAATTAAACATTTGGTGAAGAAAGCTGTTGCCTCTGAAAGTGAAAAAGTCTTTGATAAAATCTCAAAGAAGAGCTGTATAATGCCTACATATAGATCAGGCTCTTGAGCCATTGAATTCAGTTATAAAGGAAAGAGTAGCACTCAGTAAGAACTGGGAGATAAAAAGAACTCAGGTCAGTGAAAAAGGGGAATTAAGCTCAACTTAGGGCACCTATACTACATGAGTCCTTTCTTCTTTTCTCAGCTTATTATCTTAATACATATAAACATATAAAATATCCTTATTATGCATCAGTTTTGATTTAGAGTCAACATAAGGTCTAAATACATACAACACACATGAAACAAATGAATTTCTAATTTTCTAAAAGAGAAAAAGTTGCCTTCTCAGATTTTTCACATAAGCCCTCACTAGACCTAGAAATTTCTCTAATAATTTTGACAAATGTTAAAAACTAAAAGCATAGGTTATATTGATGTTAGCTGATTAATCCTTAATCACATTAAATAGCTAATGTTTAAGTGTTAAACATGTTAAAGCATTCTGGCCTATAAAAATTCAGTATTAGCATCTACTAATATTTAGATCATCTAAATAGTGCTGAGAAGTGATATTCTGCACTCTCATCCACTCATACAAATCTAGAGAAGCCAAACAATTATTTTATTTAAATATACTTTAAAGACCATTTAAGGAGACAAAATACTTCTCTTCCAATTCATAAACAGCAAAACAGTGACTTTCTGAATAAGTGATAGCACATGAATGTAGCACAGAGAACTCTTCGTTTTATTTGTATTGGAAAATCAGGTATTAGAGAAATAGAATTCTTTTTTTTTTTTTTTTTTTTTTTTTTGCGGTATGCGGGCCTCTCACTGTTGTGGCCTCCCCCGTTGCGGAGCACAGGCTCCGGACGCGCAGGCTCCGGACGCGCAGGCTCAGCGGCCATGGCTCACGGGCCCAGCCGCTCCGCGGCATATGGGATCCTCCCAGACCGGGGCACGAACCCGTATCCCCTGCATCGGCAGGCGGACTCTCAACCACTTGCGCCACCAGGGAGGCCCTAGAGAAATAGAATTCTTAAATGGAGAACTGTCATCAATTTTTATTGTTTCCCTTTGTTTTTAATAACTTTAGGAAATTCATACAAGTTTCAAGCTGGCAATAGGATGAATGCAATGCTGTGGTTTAAGCACTTGAGTGCAGCCTGCCAAAGTAACAAACAACAGGTAAGCATCTCTCTTGATCCTCAAAATAGTCCATAAATTGAGACTATATTTAAAAGAGTTCCAAAGAGAAGTAAGTGGACTAATTTTTGGAGTGAAGTAGGGAAATTGTTCATATGCTATGTCTTGTTGACCACAGTCAGCAAGACATGAAGTCCACATTTTAGAGAGGAGATGGGCAATAAACAAGTGAACAAATAACAAAATTTCAAGTAGTAAAAACTGTATGAACAAAATAGAATTACGTGATACGGAGTGATGGGAGTAGAGACAGACTTTAAATAAATAAGAGTGAACAGCAAAGATCTCCCTAAGGAGATGACAATGACACGAATGACAGGAAGGAAGGGCCACGTGAAGATAAGGGGGAACAAAGTTCTGGTGGAGGGAACAGTAAGTGCGCAAAGACTCTGAAGATGGAACAAGCTTCAGGTGTTCAAAACAGGGAACTGTAGCCCTTGTTGGGAGAATGTAGTGGGAGGCAAGGAGACTTTAGAGAGGTAAAAATGTGATGGCACCTTAACAAAAACTATTCTGATTTGTCTTTATTTGTTCTATGAACAATTTTATGCGGGTTCCTGTGCTTGCAGTGAAACCCAAAACTATGTGGACTTTTTGTTTGTTTCTATTTTTACTGAAACAAAGATGGTCTAACTCAAAGGCTTTCAGCTACAAGGGGGAATGAATCCATAGTGGTGTTTTCCCCAAACCCGGTTGCAGATTTAAAGTTGAACCATGAATTGGTAGGGCAGACATAAAATAAACATAGACTTTTTTAGGCCAGTTTTCAGTTGAATATATTTGAAAATTTTATTGTCTTAAGGTACTGAAATACAGAAGTATATGGTAAGTGTTATCAATAGCTAATTTTGAATAATATAATACACTATACAAGTTTATAAAGCTTATAAACATATTTTCCACCGTGTGCTATCAGGACCTAAGTTATTATCCCTTTTTTGATAAAGGAAGAAACTAAGGCTCGGAAATCCTAAATGACCTACACAGGGTCAAACAAGTAAAAAATCGTGGACCTGAGACGACACAAACTCTGTCTTCATCCTATAGATTCATTCTTCCTAAATATTTTTGGAATGGGCCTTGTTCTCTTACAATTTTTATTTCAAAAATATATGAAAGACTAATAGCAATACTTGGTACCATTTTTAACAATGTCCCTTAAGGACATGAAATACCATAGAGCAAAAATTACTTTCTTACCCCTGTCAAGTTAGTGTCTGGGACAGAATGAAGGAAGCAGACCTCCTTTTGCCTAAACCAAGCTTTTCAGGATTCAGCTCCATGCCGTACATTTTCTTTAAATGTAGCTTAAAGTACTGTATAATTTCTTTTTAATCTCAAATTTCAAGATTAATCTAGACAGGGTATGCGTACCAGCATAGAGGTTCAATTTCTTTTTACTATATTAGTTGACTTTGCTACTGAACAAGTCAACCAGATGTGTATAAATGGGGTTTTTTTAATTTGTTTGTTTCTATACTTGGAAGAATCAGAGAAGTAGCAAATTTATAAATAGAAGCTGTGAAATTTGAAAACTTTTAGTAGAAGACTCTAACTCAGATAAAACACCTTAAACCATAGTCAGGCAACTTAGGAGGAAATGAAAATGTTACTTTATTAAAATATTGGGTTTCTTAGAACCAGACCTGAGAATTTATACTTTAATTTAAGCACTCTTGGATTTGTACTGTGTATTTATAGTTCAGTTATGATTATATTGTCAAATAATTTTTCATTCAGAAGCTGACACACGTAAGAGATTAATTTTTTTTTTTTTTTTTAGTATCCCAGGTTTTCAGAAAAAGGTTGCTAAAGTGTGGGAACTATTAAGCTCTTTTAAAGGACAGAGAAATGACCACTGGTGCATGAATCTCTCTACCAGCACAACTTTGGAAAACTGGTAGTAAAAGTTAAGAGCGTTTTTTTTTAGCATGGTGAAACCCTCTTTAGTCCTTGACTAGAGGGTTCATTAATTTTTAAAAACAAAATATATTCATATTTCTAAGAATTATTGTTGAATTTCAGACTTAAAAGAAATCAAATTAAATTTGATCCAGTCTATAAGCAGCAAACTGTTATATAACCTGTAGATTTTTCAGAGTCACAAAGTTTCAGGTAAGAGTTTATCTAGCAATGAGTTTTATTCTTTTATACTCATTTTCATGATGATTTCACAAAGAAATTCTTAGTAATGTTTGTTATAAAATTATCTGTGCTGGATTTTAAAATTTGCATGTAGGAATTCATTGTATACATATAATGAAAAAATAAATGATGACAAGCATGTTTGTGTGGAATCTCACACTACTAGGGCCATACTTACTCTTTCCTCATTCATTTATTCACTCAGTGAACATCTCCTGAGCTCCCCTGTGTTAGACAAGAAAGATACTGTCTCTGCCCTTTTTCCCACCCGGATTTCAATTTATTGGAAAAAGTATTAACTCATCTCAATGACTTCCTCTCAAAAATGTTCTAGTGTATTTTATTCATTATTCATAAACAATTACAGTACCTTCTAGCAAATTCCTTTTTTTAAAAGATCTTTATTTAGGTCAGAAAGATTTTAATATTTGGGCTTACTTAGAATGACAAGGAAAGATAAGAAATAGTACTTTGAAAAACACCTTTTAAATACTATCAGTTTGTAATGCTTATATTTTTTAGGTTCCTACAAACTTGATGACTTTTGAGTAAAAGCCTGATAAAAAACAAGGTGAACTGTTATCTTAAGTGAAAGCAAGGACCTGATGAAAGAGCGCCAGCTATAAACCAATCCTGTGCCAGGAAGAACCTAGAGGTTCCATCTCAGCCTCTGGAGTTCTGAACCAAAAAAGCACTAATTTCAGGGAATGAAGTGAGATATTCCCAGAGAACAAATTGGAGTTGCAAAACAAACTGCCATGGACCATGCTTCTTATCTCTGAACCGACCTGTGGAAACCACTGCCTTAAAAGAATGAAAGGAAAACCAACATGAAACACCAAATAGTGTGTGTGAATCTTCTGGCGGTGCTGTGCTTGGAATAGATTGTAGCTAATTTGCATTTCTTTTAACTTTGTACTAATTTTGGAGGGGAGAATCACCTTTTTTTAGATACACTTTAAAAAGAAAAACATATTTCTTATGGGTTACATTAGGAGCTGGTTGTGAAGTGAGGTATAAAGCTACTCCAGCTTAGTAGAGTTCTACCAGCAGCCTAGCGGAAAGGTGTGCTTGAGCTTCCATTAGTCTGCAGCCTCACTCGCTTTTTCACAACAAGAGTGTAGGAATTAGAAATGTTAATAATGTGAGTTGTTGGAGTTTGTTTGGGATTTGGGGGGGGGGGTTGTTTTGGATGGGGGGAGATTTTTTAAAACACTAAACTTCTGAAATTTAGTACTGTTTGGGGTACATTATTTCCTGCAGGAGGTATAAAGGCTGAGTGTTCATATGCCAGACACTTTTTTCAAGTGGGCTCCAGAAAACATGGTTGTTTTTAACTGGGTTTAAAGCTTGGCCTTCTATATGAATTCATTGTTGGACCACAGATCTGCTTAGTAGAGAACTGTAATCCCAACCTAAACTTTTCTAAGAAGATTTTACAATAACTACATTTTTCAAGTGAATTGGATTATCCCTTCTGTCACTCACAGGTGATTTTTATCATTAAGGGTGATGTATTGATATTTTATCAGGATAGTTTCTTTTACAGTGTTTCATGTGCACAATGCCAGGTTTTTTTTTGTTATTCATTTTCATTATTTTTGATCAATATGAGATTCAGGATCACATTTGTTTAAAAGAGAGTCTACGTATGTTTGTATGCATGTATGTATTTTATTATAAGGCATACAAAATAATTTTCAAAGGGAAAAAGGTGAAAGACTGAGATGCTGGGAATTTTAAGTATCAAAACTTTCCTTCCTACTTAACCTTCCTTTATTACAAACATTTTTCTCAAAACTTACTATAGGTCCTTACGATGAAATCATATTTTGTCAGTAGTTGATCAAGCAGTTTTGTGAGAGCTCTTTAATGCAATAATGCATTTAACGTTTGAAATAAATGTTAAGTTACAAAAAAAGTTTGAAGGTGAAATGCCTTAGAGTTTTAACAAAAAACTGGCACTTGAACAAAGACTGTGTGTTGGATGTTACAAACTCATGAGGCATCATGAATTTTGGCTGTGGCCCAGAGTAAGAAGTGCTTTTTGACTGGTAACTTCTAATAGACTTCTATTACTTTGGGCCTCACATAAAATTTTTCAGATTGTATTCTTGGAGAATTTTATGCTTTTTTTTAATCATAAGTATTTCATCCTTGAATCCATGAAACTTAAATAGAAAATATTGCTTATTAGAATAATTAGCTAAAAAATCTCTCCATTGGAAAGTAGAAGAGCTTTCCCTGAGTGCTTAGTTTTTAAATTTAGTTTTCTGTTTGGAAAGGATATTAAGAGTTCAAATATCTTTCTCATATAGCACAGTTAGAAATACCATTACTTCTGGTTTTGTGAAAAGTGACATGAGCTGGAAGAGGGCAAAATGTGGCCTGTGCTAGTTATTTTATCTCCCAGCATAGCCCACACTGGGCGCTGAGAAGAGGCCCTCTGCATAACCAGCATAGCAGTATTACTCTGTAGACCTTGCACATCTGACTTTTGTTTTAATTTTCTTGTTTATTTCTCTTCAGAAATAAGTGTTTTTAACAGTGTATGTGCTTTTTAAAAAAACACTGTGGATGAAAACCCTGTGGATTTTTTATTATGTTTTCTGTTTGTCATAAATAAGCTAAAGTAGATAAGTTTCTGTGGAGATATGCACCTGGAAGTCAGAGCCTGACAGCCCACAGTTTTGCCAAAGAGAGAGCTCCACTGGAAGATGTGTTTGATATTTTCAGCGCTAAACATGAGGCTGCTTGTGCAGAGCGAGAACAGTGTTCAGGTTTGGTGACTAAGCCCATATATAGATTTGTGGCCTCTGACTGACTGAAACTGAACTGTGCAGCGGAAGTCACCATTATTTTTCTGTCTTCAAATTTGTCCATTCAAAAGATTGCTCATTGCTTTTTAAGATGAATTTAGCATTTGAAGCAAAGATCAGTGAAGGAAGTGAATTAAAATAGTGTAAGTGAATTTTTTATCTGTAATTCACCAAATGAGACCTAAAAATAATTCAAGCAAAAATAAATGTTACCAAAACATATTAAATATTTAGGCAGTGTATTAGTGGGAAGGTGAAATTTTTCTCCTCTTGTTAGGCCTACTCTTAATAAATTTGTAAAGTAGCGACTCAAAAGCTTGAAATTTAAGCTCATTTGTCAATATTAAGCTCATTTGTTTCTCTCCAAGTCAAGAAGACCTCATTGGAAATTCCATTATAATTTAAATTTAAGCTAGTGTTTCATAAACATAATGATTGGTATATTATCCAGCCTGGTGTAATAGTATAATACCACCCAAAATACAGTTTGAGGCACATCTATTTAACAGTTTGTTTGAACATGGAAGCTTATTTTTCATGCAGAAGTAACATAACAGTTTTTTAAATACAACTATAAAAATAACTGCTGACCTCGAAGAGCACTGTTTTTGGTCTCATGCCCCCTCTTTGTTTGAATTCTGCTTATTTTTTTCAGAGGCTTTATTTTTACTGTACCTCCAAACTAAGAATTAAAAGAACCAATCAAACACACCTTCCTATTACATTTTCTTCACTGTGTAGATATTATTTGCATAAACATTGCAAAAAGGGATCCAAACAATTTGAGTTTGAGTATTTTTTACTCCCCAGGCATGTACTTCAATGACAAATGTTTTCCTGTGTGGAAAATGCCATATGACTATTGCACTACCTTCTGTATGGACTGTCTTGGTACTGTGTCTTTTTGTATGTCAAGAACTAGGGTGTTTGTAGCTGCAAAGTTTCTGTAAGTGGCTTTATTCCTCTTCTAGAAGATTTATAAAGGAGCCCAAGGTGCACTGTTATAGAAGGAAAAAATGTTTACGGTCTCTAGTGTATACACCTTATATGTTAGTTGAAACCAGGGCCCTCCAAGAGCAGCCTGGCCTATTGCTCTCTTAGGATTACTAGAATTTACCTGGCCAAATGATTTGAGCGGAAGTCTTTTTTCTTTTTTTTTTTTTTAAGGTTAAATCTGTAAGTTATATATGCCTTTACTACTGAAAACAAAACTATAGGACATCGTACTAATTAGAAATCGATAATAATAGTAGATTTAATCCATTAACTTTTTAAAAGAATATATCCACTATTGATTTCCTTCCTGTTTTTTTGAGGCACATTCCTTTACAACGAGTTTTTAAACCACCATATTATCTTCTTCTGCAAACAAGGGGTACCAGCGTTGCTTAACAGAAGATAATCTTCAATTTTAAAAAATTCTCTGCTTCAAAGGCTTTTGAAATAATTGGATCCCTTTTTGAAAATGAAGATGAATTTTTACTGTGTCCCTGTGGAACAATAGTACAGCTGTTGCATGAATAGGTGATACAAAGCAAGTGGTGAGGTTTGTCTGACTTCTTCAGTGATCTTTTAGGGTTTGCTTTTATTTTCTCTCTCTCTCTCTCTCTCTCTCTCTTCTTTTATATTTCTTTCAAACATAGTAAATTTATAATTTTACAGCCAGAGTAGTATTCTGTTTTTTCTAACAAACATTGTTATTTAATCACATTGGTGATAATTGTTTTCTGTGTGAAGTCAACCTTTTCAAAATGATTTAAGTATTTCTGGTTTTGCTTCCTTAAAAATGGCTTGTGTCTAAAGTAATTACTTTTTTCTTGTTAGAGGATTCCAATGAAAGACATCTGTGCATGCAAACTTTTAAGCTTTTGGAAAGCAATGTCATTACACTGGTATCTCAAGTATGTAGTGTGGGGAAGATTTGGTCAGTGCCTTATCAATTTGAAGACCAACTTTAGGGCATCGAGTATGACAATAATCACTTGCCCTCTTACTCCTCTTATTTCAGGAGTGTGTGCTATCCCTCTCTCCACCAGCTTACTCTTTCTCACAGCAGGTCTAAGAAAATGTGTGCAGATCACTCTAGGTAATTGTTGCATTCCACCTTGGCTTTGAGTCTCTTTAGACAAGCTCCCTCCCTGCTCCCCTCCTTCCAGGGTAGAAGATTAAAATTAAACCCACCAAATCAGCCTTTAGATGAGCACTCCTGAGAACAACTTTGAAGAGCATCCATCCAGCTGAGTTTATTTTTATTTTGTGTTGTTGAAATTGTTGTTTTGAGCATAGATTTAATTATGTCCTTTCAGAAAATCCTTAGAAGGATACAGTACAGCCAGAAAGATCTGTTTGGGTTTTATTAAAGCTACTGAAATCCCGAAATGAGAGTCCCTTTTCCCAGAAGTGAGATTTGGTTCAGTACATTCTTATATTTAAATAAGACTCAGACCAAACAGTCACTTAACCTACCAGTTATTGTTTACTTGAAAATCCTATGTCAGGAACAGCTCCAAAATATAAATTAAAGAGAAGTTAAGAGAGTAAGCCAATTCTCAGTAAAAGCAAAGCTTGGAAACATTTTGCTTCTCCGAGATTATTGCAAGATCTGGAGCTACTCTTGTTCAACTGAGTCAAGATGCTATTTTCACATTTTTTAAAGGGCTAGTATGTTCTAGAATAGGCAAGTAAATTTAGTGTTTAAAGCCAAATGAAGGGTTAACTCGTCCTTAGGGGTTGTTAGTAGAATTTAAAGTTTGATTCTAGCCATTTGGACTGCAAAGTGGTGATGGGATTAAAGGAATACATAATTAGAATGTTTGGGGATTGAACTTTTTTTTTTAAATAGACAAGTAGAAAATTTCGTACTTAGCTGTGCTTTAGATATGAGGTAACAAATATTAATTTTCCCATGAAGATACCACTTATTAGAACTATTCACAGATATAGTCCAGTAATTATTGACTTACTAGGTCTGACAGAGTAGCTGATAATAAGTCACCAGACTCTCAAGAGTTTCTGTACCTTGATTATTGACAAATCCATTGTTTTACAGCCGACTGAAGTATGTTATGTGTGGGGAGGGGGTGGGGAACTCGTTCACAGTGTAATCTAAAGGAGATAAAAGCATCTATGGGGATGAATATCCAATGATGATAATATACAGGAAAACACAAGCCATTTTTATTCTCCTTCATCCCAGTTAACTTGAGGTACAAAGATGAAGTACTCATTTGCACTATGACCTCCTGGAGTGACGTGCAGCTTGGTTCCTCACTTTTTGTTTCTGTTTAATATGCAAATGTGAGTGTGAGATCTTCAGTGTGTTTGCATAATCTAACTTAAAATGAATTTAAGTACAGTTTTCTGAAATATTTCTATTGGAATAAATTACTTAAAAATATAGATTGTGTGGGGATAGTTTGTTTCCATATTTATATTTTTATCATTAACTTTTAAATAAATGCTCTAAGTTGATTTTTTTCCTCTTTCTAAAATAGTTGAGAAGGATTTTGTTGGTACGGGGAAGCTTCTCTCTGGGTAAAACTTCAGTTGCTCTTCTTTATCCCAGAACAAGGATGTGCCCTGGCATGCTGACAGATGGGGCCTTGGGGAAAAGAGGTCAAGGGTATAATATTTCCAACCGTATCTCCCCACTCCAAGCATGTGATATAATATGACCAGTCCCCATAGAGGCCCTCTTTGCTAGTACTGTATTTCATAGATTCCAAAACATGACACTTTCACTTCTCACCATTTCTGAAAATAGAATCCATCTTCCAGCCTAGAGAGCCTTAAATTGGAAGAAGTACAGAAATACATGTGTTGAGTCTCCTATAAGTCATTGGCTGGGCTGTTTGCTCTGCTCTAAGAATTCCACATGAGCTTGCCTCTTAAGAAGCTTGTGAAACCTCCAGACAGGACTGAATGCCCAGTGTGTGGGTAAACCATGACCCAATTTTCAACTGTTTTCTCACCTTTCTGATGCCTTTGAAATTTTTCCCTGTCCCTGCACTAGAACCAAAAGAGAGGGACAACTCTCTGATGGGGTCAGCCTGTCTTTACCTCACAAAGCACCCCGTTCTCCATGTATGCATGCTAAGTTTCTGGGTTCCCGTTTCTGTTTCATTAGTTGTTTGTCCCTGAGCCAGTACCATATTGTCTTCATTACTGTATTAGCTGTGTAAATCTTGATATCTGGTGAGATAATTGCATTATTCTTCAAATTTGCCTTAACTCTTCTTGACCCTTTCATCCTCCCTATGAATTCTAGAATCAGTGTGTCAAGTTCAGTGAAAATACTGTTGGTATTTTTATTGGAAGTGCTTTCAATTTATAGATTAATTTGAGAGTTAACAGTTTGAAAAGTTTACTCATCTCATTTATGAACATGAAATGTCTCTCCATTTATTTAGAGTTTTTATTGTCTGTTAATAATGTTTTACAATTTTCTCCCTATTGTTTTCATACATCTTTTATTAGTTTATTCCTAGGTAAACTAGTTTTTCTTTCTGCTGAATTACTTGTGTGTATGAATGCTATTGATTTTTTAAAAATATTTATTTATCTGGTTGCTTGGGGTCTTAGTGCAGCACATGGGCTCCTTTGTTGCGGCACGCAGGCTCCTTGGTTGTGGCATGCGAACTCTTAGTTGCGGCATGCATGTGGGATCTAGTTCGCTGACCAGAGATGGAACCCGTGCCCCCCCTGCATTGGGAGTGCAGAGTCTTATCCACTGCACCACCAGGGAAGTCCCAATGCTATGGATTTTTTTTTAAATTTATATTTTATTTTTGGCTGCACTGGGTCTTTGTTGCTGCGTGCAGGCTTTTCTCTAGTTGAGGCGAGCGGGGGCTACTCTTTGTTGCAGTGCGTGGACTTCTCATTGCGGTGGCCTCTCGTGTTGTGGAGCACGGGCTCTAGGCGTGTGGGCTTCAGTAGTTGGGGCTCGCGGGCTCTAGAGCCCAGGCTCAGTAGTTGTGGCGCACGGGCTTAGTTGCTCTGCAAAATGTGGGATCTTCCCAGACCAGGGCTCTAACCCATGTCCCCTGCATTGGCAGGCGGATTCCTAACCACTGCACCACCAGGGAAGCCCATGCTGTTGATTTTTATGTCAATACTAAACATCTGGCACCCTTATTGAAATCCCTTATCTAGTTCCAGTGGTTTGTCCAGTATGATTCCATTATCATATTGGCTGCAAATAAGGTGATAAGATTGGGAGAAAATATTGGAGTTTATAAAACAAAGGATTCATATCAAGAATATACACGGATTTTTTGTACAATAATAAGAAAATTTATTCAATAGAGAAGTGTGCTAAAGGATATGAATAAACAGTTTATAGAAGGAAGCCTATGTGGCTAATCTATGGAAAGATGCTCAACCTCACTAACAGAGAAATTTAAAGTAAAATCATGGAAGAGCTGTCACATTATATTCATCAAACTGGTGAGGCCATGCCAAAGAGCATCTGGACAATATTAGGGAAATTGTGTATGTATACAGAGCATAAGAATTAAGAATTCCAGCACTGGATCACTTACTAGCTGCATGAGCTTGAGCAGACGACTTAACCTTCTTTCTCAAGTTCCTCATCTATGAAATGTACACAATGCCAAGGCCACCTCATAGAGTTGTGAGGCTCACCTTAGCTCATGTCTCTAAAGCCCCAAGAGCAGAGCCAGCATTAGGAAGAGCTGTCAGTGTTATAGGGAGAGTTGTTGTCACTGTTGCTCTGTAGCCTGCCATTTCTGCTCATGGAGTCAGTTACAGGGAGTGGGATTAGAGGTGAAGGGGAAATTTTAAGTAAAACAAGGGAGAGGTCTTTTCATAGTAAAGTCATAGTGAACTGAGGAGCATCTTATAAACCAGTAAGCCAACTGAAGAAGTAAGCCAGGTATATTCATTATAGACAGACTGGCAGGTAGAGAAAAACATGAAGAAAAGCCACCTAAAAAGAGCCCTTATGGGCTTCCCTGGTGCAGTGGTTGAGAGTCCACCCACCGATGCAGGGGACACGGGTTCGTGCCCCGGTCCGGGAAGATCCCACATGCCGTGGAGCGGCTGGGCCCATGAGCCATGGCCACTGAGCTTGCGCGTCTGGAGCCTGTGCTCCGCAACGGGAGAGGCCACAACAGTGAGAGGCCTGTGTACCGCAAAAAAAAAAAAAAAAAGAGCCTTCATGTATTATTGTTGATTATTAAGAACAGTATTGCACCCACCTGATGCTTGTTTAAAACGATGACTTCTGAATACCACCCCAAATTGCCTAAATCAGAATATGAGGACAGTGCCTGGTACCCACTAAAACCGGAATTCAATTTGGGCTGATTTGCCCACAGCCCAGCCTCAGGTAAAAGTAACGTTTATTCAGTTTGCTTTGTTATTGCCTGTCAAAGCCAAGTTGTTCATACAGTTTAGGTTTGGAAACTGTTAGCATCTATATTAAGCTGTTGCAGAAGAGAGACAAGTTGATGTTTTTATTGCCAGAAACTATTCTGAGATTTTAATGTGAAAACAGGAAACTTTTCCAATAGGCGTGGAAGGAAAACCTGGAGATTCACCGTGTCTTACATCTTAAGCAATTAACAGTAAGTACAATCAATCAGTGAACCTCTACTGACCAGTAAGTTCTATAGTCCCATGTTTTATGACCTTTTGCAATCTCAGTAATGTTTTAACAAATCTTAACCACACAAATACAGGATTAGAATTTCTGTGTTGAAAGAGATTAAATGACTGTACTTTGGGTCGTGGTCACATATCTCCCTGGATCTTTGGGATAGACAACCTACAAAAAAGTCCAGGGTTTGGCCTGATGCAATTTGAATTGAGACCTTTGATTCTAGCCTAATTTGCTATGACATAGCTAATTATGTTCTATGTCTCATTCCAAATCAAGATAATTCATGCACTTGGGTGACAAATTTTATGTGATTCCTTAGTTTTACTAAATTAAACCTAATTCCCCTCTCAAAGGAAGACTCATTTCTGGTTTCATGTTGTTCCTTCTTTAAGAAGAGGCTCGTATTCCATTTTCCTATTGGTTAAAATCGTCCATGGATGCCCTTTGTTCTTTGAGCTTACTGCCAGCAGGAGGGCCTTCTGCACTAAAGGAACTTTCACAGGGGCCCATCCTATGTCTAATGGTGACTTGACGCTCTGTTGCAGCTCAAGCTCAAGTTCCCTCTATCGAACTCAGAGAAGGGAAGAGGGCAGTGAAGGGAACATATCAAACGATGAAAGTGTCTTATGGTGAGCTGTGTGTTTTGAAGCAGTAAAGAGCACTTTTCATGTAACAGCCCCAGCAGTTTAGAAACTATCAATATATACTTGTTCCCAAAGGAGATAATAAGCTTTTCAGCCTAATTTAAATTGTGGGAGCAGTGTCTAATGCAAACCATCTCTCTTCTTTATACTTCTGGTTTCACAGTTTAACCTCTCACGTTAGCCTTTTTGCTCCCCTACATTTTTTGTCAATGTGTCTCACTTTTGGATATCTACTTAATCATTTACAGTATGATTGTCTCCCTTCATATTTGTTTAGATCAGTGGTTCTCAACCTTGGCTGCAACTCAGAATCATCGGGGGAACTTTTAAAAATCCCAAAGCCTGGGCTACACACCAGACCAATTATGTAAGTAAGCATGGGGGCGGGGAGGCAGTAAGTCCCTCGTGACATGAATGTGCAGCCAGGGTTAAAAACCAATGTTTAGATTGTTGGTCTCCGAACATTACAGAGGCTTTAGGACAGTGGCTTTCAAACATCAGAAGGCATCAGAATCCCCTGGAGGGCTTGTTAAGACTTAGATTGCTGGGTCCCACCCCACAGAGTTTCTGATTCAGCAGGTCTGGAGTGGGACCTGAAAACGTTCATTTCTAACAAGGTCCCAGATGAGGTTGATGCTGCTGGCTTGCAGGCCATAGTCTGAGAACCATTGGGCATGAGAAATCGGATTAGAAAGGGGAGATTGGAGGATCCATCCTCACAGCACACTAAGCTGTGCGTGTGCAGCTCCATCCCTGTGAATGTGATGGATGGCGTGCCAAGGGGAGCATGAGCATATGTGCCAGTTGGTGGGAGGGCACGAAAGGAGAAGACGGCGCCCCAGAACTCTGAGGAGGCTTGGGATGGGAGGAGGCCGAGCTTGTGGCTGGGCAGCAGCAAGGTCCCCAGCAGCTGTGGAGTGGCTGAGGAATCCTTCACCCTCGTTTGATCTCTGGCCCACCTCCCATCCTCCCTGCAGCTCAGTGTTGACCTCTGCAAAACTGGAGCAATAACAATGTTTTGACTGCTTGCAACAATGTATTTACTCACGAAGCAGTTATTTCAGAACATCCCGTGATATTCTTTTCCTCCCTCTAACAACAACGAAATATTTTGAAGCAACAGGAAAATGGTTCTGCTGAAAGCCTTTGGCAAGGTCATTTGCCCCAGTGCGCCATAGTCCCAACCACTCCCCATTAGTCTTTTGACCGATTTTCTCCACTGGACAGAGGGTCCCATTTTATGACCGAGAAATAAGCTGGCCTGGAAGCAAAGCTGTCTCAAAGAGCAGAGAGGAAGATGGAAAGAACCTAGGTCCTCAGTGATTTCCTTGTGCTGCTGAATTAACCCAACCCTGGGAGAGTCCAACTTCCGGACTTCTTACATATAATAATAATCTCTTTTATTTTTAAGAGAAGAAAGAAAGGAAGAAAGAAGATACAAAGGAAATAGAGAAAGGAGAAAGGGAGGGAAGAGAGGAAAAAGATGGGATGGAAAAAAGAAAAAACGAGGAAGACGGGGAAAAGGCAGGCCACCTTTAAGACTTCTGCATGCTGGTAAGGAATGATGGAGCTGCAAAAAGAATAATAGAGAAATTTCTTGTAAGATTTCTGTGTGTGTCCCCATAATTCATTAATTTTTAAAAGTAACAGCCAGGAGGTATTAACAGTCTCAAAATAAGGGAGAGGAACACTTCTTCCTTATGTGCATCTTTTTTGTTTGTTTTGTTTTGATTAAAGGGGAGGAAGTGCGCCTCCACAGAGCAGAAAGGTGGTGTAGAGACTGGACGCAAGGGCAGGCGGCAGAGCCCTGGTCAGCCCGTGCCCTCGCCCATGGCTGGAGCCGCCTCTGCCCGTAGCCCTGTCAGCCGCAGTTCTGCTCGAGGGGGAACGTTCTGTTCCTCCACTTGGGTGAACGGGACGCAGGCCCCTGCTGGTTCTTGAATCAACGGGGAGGCCAGCTGAGCAGCGGCCTCCTCACGGGATCAATCAGTGTTGGCAGGCCTTCTGCTCCCTCGAGGCCCTATTCTCCCTTTGTCGACAAAGCCAACTTCTTCAGAGATGCTGAATTCTCCTAAACTCTTAGAGCCAGATTGTTTCTCTCGTTGCTTTTGTTTTGATGTGTCTTAAAATAATTAGGCTTTTACTGGCAAGTATTTCCCTTCTCCCTTATGGCTAACAAGGCATCTCACACGTCACACCAGGGCAAGGCGTGCTACTATGGTATCCGGTAAACAGTTGCTAAACAAAGTCAAAAGTCCTGCTCAAATCAAGTTCTCTTTTGTACTGTGCTTCCATCTGCCCCGAGCTATGTAATTGCTGTCAAAAAATGTAACCCACTGCACCTCTAAGGAGTTTAAGAAAAGCAGCTTCCAGTACCTTTGCCAGTGACTTCCTTGCAACATCTTAATTATACATTTGCTAGTTAGCAAGTTGGTCTAGGAAGAAGTCTCTTCTTTTACTCTTGGAATGTATGTACTTGGGAATGTCCAGTAAAAACCAGCATGTGCTGGACGCCTGCTCTCTGCCAGATTCTGGGGAATGAGAGGCTGTCTCTGACCGAGGGCTCTCACAGTTGGGGTGGGAACAGGAGGGCTGAGGAGAGTCACTCAGGAGTGACCGAGTGCCTGACGAATGATCACCTGAGCCCGGCAGGATCTCTCACCCAGCAGTTGAGGTCAGAACAGACAGATGGCTGGGTTGGGGGCAGCTCCCTCCCCATCACCCAGTCCCTGCACCTGGACCTCAAAGCCACTCTAGGCAAAAGAGACTAAGCAGCTGGTCTCCTGTCCAGCCCACTCTAGTCCTGCCCTATGTCTCCTCACTGTGTCCCTACAGACACCACTCCAGGTTCCCAATGTGTTTCATGGAAACTTAGCAATTTGATTCATCCCATAATCACTAATGGCTTGGTTATAATCTTACTCACTTTATATGCAGTATCTCAGTATTCCTTATAAAAACCCTATGAGGAAGGGATACGTCTTCCCAAATAACAACAGGAAAAGTCAGAGAGGTTGAGGAATTTGCCTGCGTTGTCACCCAGCAAGGGATGGAGCCAGGATTCAAACTCTGATTGGTCTGATTCTCCACCTGGTGGACTTTGGCTTTCAGAGCTGTAACTAGCGGATTTTGGTTCCCAGAGCTAGCAGCGCAAAAGCTCAGCGAATAATGTTGTGATTTATTATGTGACTCAAAGAAAGAACAATCAGCAGCTTCCTGTTTTAGTTATTCTTGCTTAGGACAGTTTCTAGCTGAAGAAATTCATGTGTTGTCAACATGCAAATGTAATCTTTTTTTTTTTTTCAATGTCTGTGCCAGGCCAGAACCTCCCTATAGGCCTCGCACGCACTGTGCTGAATCTGGTCCCTGGAGTTCTACAGCCTCACTTCAAATAAAAAGCACAGAACAATTAGCACAAACATTCCCGAATTGCTTAAATGTCACGTGTACGTGCTAGACCAGAAAAGTTCTGCCTAATCAGAGGGGGAAGCACCACGCTGGGGCTTAGAGAGGTTGGGAAAGCTGGGTGGAAGAGGTGAGATTTATGTGTGGGTAGGATTTACATCCAGAGGAGAATTGAAAGCAAGAACTGGAAGTGTTACCGACCCAGGTTCTTGGTCTCTAATCAATAGCAATTGGTAAGAAGCCGGCCGAGGAATTCAGGCAAGGCTTTATTGGGACTCATGCTACAGCAGGAGGGAGCGAGAGCAAAAAGCAGTTTCCCTTGCTTGCTCCCCGACAGGGGGTCGAGCCAGTCCCTTAAATGGGGTGAGGGTAGGAGCGGATTGGTGGTTCAGGCTGCAGGGCGGCTTAGGTGGTTGGCCCACCCCCTTAGTGGTGCTGTGTGCACGTGCAGCACCCTGCATTTGCTCCCGGCACCTCAGAAGTGGCAGTTGGGTTTTGGCCTTTTTTTCCCGGGTCCCAGCCTGTCTCAGAAGTATATAGTTGAGGCTGCGAAGAGACCACACTGACAAGCCGCAGGATATAAAGTTGAAAAAGTAGGTTGGAGCCACACTGGTCAGGACTTTAACTGCCAGCATGAGGAATTGAGGGTGGAAGCTGGGAGAACAGGCCGGGACTAGTTACACTCGAAGGGAAAGAGAATAAGGGCCTGTCCCAACGTAGGAGCACGGGAGAGAGAAGACTGAAGCATGTTGAAGGAAGGCTGCTCTTCTGTCCCATGCACCCGGGAACCCTGCTCTCTGGTAAACAGTACAACTAACTGGTGATGATGATTAGTTGCTCAGTGGCAGGCTACGTTGGCCCTCGCTAGCAGTACAATACCCTTTCTAGAAAAAAGTGGGACCTCCCAGCTCCCTCCACGTTCAACTGCCTATTTCACTCAACTGCTCCTGTCAATCATACTTAACCTCCCCAGGCTGGCTCCTCGTCTATAAAATCAGCATGAACCGGTTCCTCCTTCCTAGGGTTATTATGAGGTTGAATGAGATAATGCATGGAAAATGCAAAGCACAAGGCCAGGCACTAGGAAACACTCAGCAGTGCCGGGCCGCCAGTGTCGTCATCTGCTCCCTTAGTCAGCTAGAACCAATGCCTCCTGAGCCATGAGCACGCTATGTGAGGACTTGCTGCTGTGGAAGGTGGCCATTTGGCTGGCTGTCTCTCTCTAGGAAGTGTCAGACACTAGCAAATAGCTGAAGGTGCAGTCAAGCAAATTTAAAGTGTGAGCCCTCTCTAGAGTGTCCCATAAGTTAATTTGAATACAGGCAGCTTTCTGACAGTGAACCATGATGTCATAGTTCCTTATTTTATACTATTGTTTTACCTACAGACTTGTCTTCTCCCTTTGTGTTTATACTATAATGTCCTTGAGCCAAACTCTAACAGAGCTCCTGGATGGGAATCTGGGATGCTTTGGACCCCATCCATAGAGGTCAAGACCTGAGAATACTGGAAGGGCCCGTCACACACAAGACTTCACTTATTTCATCCTCCAGGACACTGCGTTGTACATTTGGCATATGTCATGTTATGCAGTCCTCACATCAGTCTCGTGAGGCGGGAATTAATTGCATTGTTATAAATGAGAAAATAGAATCTTGGTTGAAGGATCTTGCCCAGACTCATGCATCTAGCCAGAGTTGCAACAAAAATCCTGTCTCATGTGTGCCTGGCTGAAGCCCCCTCTTTCCTGCGCATGTTCCTTCTCACAGGTTGTCACTCCAGGCCTCATGGTAAGGCTGGTGCAGTTGTTACTATGATTTTCAAGTTTAGCATTTTGTTGTTGTTGTTGTTACAGGATGCTTGAGAGGTTTGTAGTTCCATAATGGTGACTTGCTATAATAATTACCTCTAACCTATATAATAAGGAATAAATGTAAACACTGCAATCTCTCATCAGCCCCAAATAGCATCTTATTTCATGACAAGTAAATGACATGTTGAATGAAAATAAAAGCCATAGGACAGAGTATGGAAAGCCATGGTAAATGGAATTTCTTGTTCATCACTAAAGAAAGTAGGATGGCATGGCAAGTCAATTCAGACAGAAACTAAAGATCAAACAACAGAACATTTTATCTTGTTTTAATTATGCCTTTTACAGTTAGATTGCAAGGAAGATACATTTTATTTGCACTTCTCATCTTTTCAAATATCTTTGCTTATAAAGGCAGTCAACTTATTGAGCATCAGACAGGGAATTTAAAACTTGTATGTATGTATGATTTAGGGGATGTAATCATGTGTGTATGTGCGATTAATATGCTAAGGGTGCTAATGGATAAAGTAGACAGCATGCAAGAACAGATGGGCAATGTAAGCAGAGAAATGGAAATCCTGAGAGAGAACCAAAAAGAAATGCTAGATATGAAAAACACTGTAATGGAAATGAAGAATGCCTTTGATGGGCTTATTAGTAGACTGGACACAGCTGAGGAGAGACTCTCTGAACTTGAGGTTATTTCAATAGAAATCTCCAAAACTGAAAAGCAAAGAGAACAAAAACTGAAAAAATAAATAAAAATACAAATAAAAAACCCAGACCAGAATATCCAAGGTCTGTGGGACAACTGCAAAAAGTGTAACCTATGAGTAATATGAATACCAGAAGGAGAAGAAAGAGAAGAAGAAACAGAAGATATATTTGAGACAATAATAACTGAGAATTTCCCCCAAATTCCAGATACCAAATCACAGATTCAGGAAGTTCAGAGAACACCAACCAGGATAAATGTCTAAAAAAAAAAAAAACCTACACCTAGGCATACATAGCATTTTCAAGTTACAGAAAATTAAAGGTAAAGAAACAATCCTGAAAGAAACCAGAGAAGAAAAATGCCTTACATACAGAGGATCAAAGATAAGAATTAAGCCAACTTCTCCACAGAAACCATGCAAGCAAGAGAAAAGTGGAGTGAAATATTAAAAAGTTTTGAGAGAAAAAACTACCAACCTAGAATTCTGCACTTTGTAAAATTATCCTTCAGAAGTAAAAGAAGCAGACTTTCTCAGACAAACAAAAATTGAGGGAATTTGTTGCCAGCAGACCTGCTTTAAAAAGTTAAAAGTTAAAAAGAAGTTAAAAGTTAAAAAGGAGTTAAAAGTTCTTAGTTAAAAAGTTAAAAGTTCTTCTCTTTAAAGAGAAGAAAATTGACATAGGTCAGAAACTCCACTCTACATAAAGAAAGGAAGAGCATAAAAGTAAGAATAGTGAAGGTAAAATAAAAATTTTTATTTTCTTAAATGATCTAACAGTTCAAAATAATAATAGCAATGATGCATTTGATCATGTATGCTTATATATCTATCATATGTATATCTTACGTATATATATGCACACACATACGTATGTGTATATATATGCTTATGTATGCTTATGTAATGCGTGAAATGAGTGACAGCAGTGATACAAGGGACAGGAAGGAATTAGGATTATTTCCTTATTATTAGGCATTCACACTACCCAAGAAATAGTATAGTGTTTTTTTGTTTTGCTTTTTTTGTGGCACGCGGGCCTCTCACTGCCGTGGCCTCTCCCACCACGGAGCACAGGCTCCGGATGCGCAGGCCCAGCGGCCACGGCCCACAGGCCCAGCCGCTGCGTGGCACGTGGGATCCTCCTGGACCAGGGCACGAACCCGCGTCCCCCGCATCGGCAGGCAGACCCTCAACCACTGCGCCACCAGGGAAGCCCAGTATAGTGTTATTTTAAAGTGAACTTGTATTAGTTGTAAATGTGTATTCTGACTCTAGGGCAACCACTAAAAAAAAAAAAAAGAAGTATAACTGATACCCTAAGAAAGGAGAGGAAATGGAATCGTATAAAATGCTAAATCACAAAAGGGAGAAAAAGAGTGGAAAAGAACATGGGCAACAAAGAGAAAACTGTAACAAATAAGGTAGATATTAATCCAACCATATCAATAATCCCTTTGAATGTCAGTAGTCTAAGTGCACTAATTAAAAGACAGAGATTGTCACAGTAGATAAAAAGACAAGAAACAAATGTATGTTGTCTACAAGAAATCCACTTTAAATAAAAAGACACATGTAGATTAAAAATAAATGGATGGAGAAAAATATACCATGCTAACACTAATCAAAAGAAAGAAGGAGTGGCTCTATTAATTTTAATCAGAACAAACTTCAAAGCAAGAAAGATGTCAGGGATAAAGAAGGATGCAATACAATGATCAAGGGGTCAATATTCCAAGAAGACCTAACTATCTTTAATGTATATGCATCTAACAGAGCATCAAACTCTGTGAAAATTGCTTGTTAAGCAGAAATCAGGGAAAAGGTGTTGAGGGGTGTGTGTCTCAGATTCTGGTAGAGTCTGGAATGCCTTCTCTACCATTCTCTTGACACTCCTGGGTAAACACCAATGTGATTCTTACTCTTTAACCCTCTTTTTGAAGGCTCAATACAGGGTCATTCATGTCTACCTATTTAATTTTCTTCAAATAACATGACATTATTACAACCTACTTTGTCATTACTTTATGTAATTTAATCTTCCAGTAAACTTTGAGTTACCTAATCTTGATGTAGCAAACTATGAACTCCTCAGCAATACATGTGCAAAACCTCCCCTAGGACAGGTTGCATCCGCAGGTGGTTAATCTCAGTTATATTGTGCGAGTTCTAGTAGCGTCTTCCTTCAATGCCTGACACTTTCTGACCATGTCCCCAAATTCTGGAGGTGCTCTCTGTATTGCTCATACAGACAATAAATGTGTTGTAGATTCTAAAAATGCTAGAACATTCTGGAGGGAAAGAGGAACTGACTTTATACTGTCCTGAAACAAACCTGACTGCACAGAGACTGGTCTCACATGGTTCTTTTATGTCTGATGCAGCTCAAGTGTACAGATAGCTGATCCCCTGGAGTTCACGGTAACAGAGCACCTAATAGCTTGCTTGAATATTGTCCTAATCTGCTTGAGCTGCTATAACAAAATACCATAGATTGGCTGGCTTAAACAGCAGTCATTTACTTCTTGCAGTTCTTAAGGCTGAGAAGTCCAACATCAAGGTGCCAGCAGATTCTGTTCCTAGTGAGAGCTCTCTTCCTGGCTTGCAGACAGTGGGCTTCTTGTGCACTCACATGGTGGAGAGAGAGGTGACCTCTTGTCTCTTCCCCTTCTTAAAAGGGCACTAATCCCATCATGGGGGCCCCACCCTCATTACCTCATCTAAACCTATTTATCTCCCCAAAGCTGCTCCTCCAACTACCATCACATTAGTAGTTAGGGTTTCAAACTATGAATTTGGGGAGAACACATACATTCAGTCCACAGCAAATACCACTGGGTTCTTTTGTACCAGATATTTTCTATTAAGTGGGGAAATGGTGGAAATTTTTTGGTACCCATACAACTGTTTTGGTACAGAGCCCAAATGAACGGTAGGACAGAGAGGTTTGTTTTCTAACCAGCTTCTTAAATGAGCTTCAAGTAAAGGGTGAAGGAAATTATTGTACCTAGATATTGGGCTGTCATTTTGCTGAGGATTGTCCAGGGTCTTTTAAGGCCACAATTAGAGAGAAGACTAGACCTTTCCATTCCTCCTCTGCTCTTCTGGACTCCAAAGCACTGTCTTTTTCCAAAAAGGAACATTAAAAACACAAATTCTCCAGTGGTTTGACAGTAATTCAGCCCAGCACATTTTACTTTCCCTAAAGTCACCAGCTGTCATGTGCTTAGCTTTAAATGGGAATAAGTTGCTCTCAAAGAACATTTTTCAGTTGATGTCACTTGGGAGTTTTATTTTCTCCTCATGAAAAATGGATTTGCATTAGTGTGGCTTCGGTGACAGGAAACCCCTGGATGGAGGCCTGACTTGGTGATCCGCTCCTGCCCCGAGGAACGCTAAATTGCTCTACCAGCCAGCTCAGAGGATTGACACTGCAGTCAGGAGGAGGCCCTGGGGGAGACAGAGGGGAGAGGCGGCAATAATGTTCTGTCTTCTTTCACGGAGGGTCTCGCAGGGCTTCTCCCCCGCACAAAAAAAAATTGATTTAAAAATGCTTTTAGGTGTTGAGGTTGTTTAGAGAGAGGAGTGATTAATTTTAACGTGATTAACAGTTTGAGGGAGGCAGCCCTTCTGACACACGTGTGCCCAGAGCCTGTCACAGCTGAGACCAGATCCCTGCCAGAGCTCTTCTCAGAAAGGTCCCTGTGGGCCCGCCACTCTGTGCAAGTGCCTAGAATCTCTTGTCTGTGGCCATTGGAATAATCTCTTCATAAGTTTCAAGAACAAAACAAAGCAAAACAACAAGAATCTCTGGACCGAAGCTCCTGAAGCCTGAACCGTGTCATGTGCAGTCGTGACTCTCGACACACAGGAGCTGCCTGCAGGCAGCCCTGAGACAACCATTGGCTTGGCAGACAGAAGGCAGGTGTGTGACACCGAGGACCCTGGCTTTACCTACTGGCAGTCTCTGATGAGGAGGCCAGCGCAGGCTCTGCTAGTCATTCCAACAAGGTCCCAGCCCACTGAAAATGACCTAAAGTGACCAGAGACACGGGGAGGTGGTTAAACTAGTGATGAAACTAGGAAACAGAGACAGGGAGACACGGACAACTCCAGCACTGAGCAGCCTGCACACCTGAGAGCCGGAGACCGACCTGTGTCCTCAGAAGGGCTTGGCAGGCTGTCTTGCCTCACCGGTCCCCGACGTGCACACACACGCTGGCACACACACAAGCATCGCACACCACCTGTGGGCGAGCTCCCTGTGGAAACAGCAGCATCCGAACCTGGAGCCGTGACAAGGGCCCTCCCAGCCGAGGCAAAGCTTCCCCAACCCCACTGCCCACCCCCGCGTCACAGTGCTCACAGTGAGGGCTCAGGAAGTATCCAAGAATTTCTGAATAATGCTCTTGACCGACACCAAAGCTCTCTCTCTCCTTCTCTGAGCGTGGAGCACCGGGGCTGCCCCCAGGGAAGATGACCCTGGCATCTCCCAGCTGTCCGAGCAGCTGCGGCCAGCTCCAGGAACACTGAATTCTGGCTGCACTTCCAGCCAAGCCTGGTTTCTTTAGATTCCCTCTCCTCTCGGCTTGTCTTTTCAAGCAGCAGCCAGCCAAGGTATTCGTCATATTTCCAAGCTACCCTGCTGCTTGATTTATGCTCCAACGGGGCAGAAGTGAAGACTCCAGAGGGGGGGGTGAAGACAGGGTCTGGGTGGGCAGGGGGTTGAGGGGTGCTGGAGTGTCCTGTCACCCCAGGGGTCACTGAGAGGGTCCCCGGTTTTAGGATCGACTGTTCAGTTAGTGCTGAGGAACGCACAGGCTCCACAGACATCAGGGGAAAAGAGATGATTCTCTCTCTCTCTCTCTCTCTCCCTCTCCCTCTCTCCCTCTCTCCCTCCCTCCCCCCCCCCTTCTCTCATTGTAAGATACGGCCATAAAAGGAGTAAAGCTTCGTTTGCCCTCTCACTGGGCTTCACCTAAAAGGGCTTTCTGACAAATTTCCAGCCTTCTCCTGTGGGACGTTGGGTGTGATCTCGTTGGCCAAAGAGAAAACGAGTAACAGATGACGCCCATGAGGATGAAGAGGCCAAAACCAAAATGTTAATCACCTCAAAATATGCACTGCTCCTTCCAAAGCCTCTCTTGGCTCTCCTCAGAGGATCTTTGGAGACTTTCTCCCCTGGGGTAGGGAGTTTGCTGCTGATATTCTGCAATACATTTGAGGGTCAAGGTTGCAAGAAGATAGAGCATTGTCATTCGGGATAATTAATGTATTGTCTGCTGTGGTGATTTTAAATAGCTGGGATACTGACTGCCCCTCTTGGTTAAACTAATCCCTCTAGGACGCTCCCGTAAAAGCTCAAATGCTGTCATCCAAGATGAATAAAAATGCCTCTTTTTATTCCACTGCATATGAAAACATGAGATCATTGGAATATATTTAGAGTGAGATTTGGCAGCCTATACGTGTTTACAATTCTTGGACTCGAAGCTCTAATGTGAATCAGCGACTCTTTTCCCTCTTCACCTTCTTTTCTTGCTCTGAGAGGGTGAAGACCTGTTCCAAGGGTTTAGAATCCCTTTTCTTGTTAGTTTCTGAAGTTAACCTTGCTCTGTGATGAACAGCGTACTCAGTACCACCGACCAGCTTTAGAGGCCGCATCTTGAGGTGTTAACGTATTAATCCGACCATTGAAGTGGCTCCCCGCCAGGGCGAAGCATCCATTGGGTTTGAGCAGAGCATCTAAAAATACAGACTTCTCAGTTCTTTGAATCATGACTTGGTCTGACTGCATTAGGGAGAAGCCTATAATGCCTTATGGTCACTGACTCTTGTTATTACATAGATTTTGGGTTTCTTTCTGGAGCCTTCAGGAGCAGCATGGAATCAACAGGAGGCTGCCTGTGCTCCGCTGTCTTGTACAATCTCATCTTTAAGGGCACTGGTTCTCAGCAGTGGCTGCTTGTTAGAATCATCGGGAAGCCTTAAAAAACACTGATACTTTGTCCCCAGCCCACAGCGATTCTGATTGTATTGATCTGGGGTACAGCCGAGCATCAAAAGTCTTAAAAACAGTATTACACTCTTTTCCAAATTTGTTTTTAAAAATCATATGTCACAGAAAAAAGATTTGGAAGAACATTCGCCAATATGTTGACTATCTCTGAGTAACAGAATTGAGAGAAAATTTTATTCACCTATATACTTTTCTGTATGACCTGAATTTTGTTTGCAACAAAGCAAATTGCCATGAAACAAATTATTGGTATAAAGGAGGGGAAAGCTATTTCTCACTTAAAAGGAGAGAAGCTCAAGATACTCAAAACAGAACACTTCATCTTCTGCCATAACCTGATATCCTCCTGCATCCCTAATTCTGAAAATGGCACTGTCCTCACCCTGTGTCATCCCAGCCTCCTTCCTTCCCTAAGTCTCTGCATTCAGCATCCTTAATACTTCTTAACTTTCTCTGCTTCTGACCACACAGGCCCCCTTCCTCTGCTACCTTAATGCGGACCCCTCATTATCTTGCTTCCGTGGTGATGGGCTGGCTCCTCACTGGGATCTCTGTCCTGAGGGCTGCTGTGTGGCAGTCCTCCAGGGCACGCTGCAACCACATTTATCCTATGCCCCACACCTGCTCCTGGCAGTCACCCCTTATTTCCAGAGCACGCCGCAGCTCCTTGCATGGCTTACCAGGCCCTCCATGACCCGACCTGCCCACTCTCATAGCCCCTCACCCTGCACCCTTCCCCCCCGACCATGTACAGTATTTGGAGGTCCCCAAATACCGCCTTTGCTTATGCTTCTCCTGTGCTTGGAAGGCCCTTCTCTCCCATCCTAACCATTTTCCCCTAGTAAACTCCTGCCACTCAAAGATTCTTCCTTCTCCAAGGAGTCTTCACATTACCAGATCCTCAAAACCCAGTCTCTTTCACATTCACATACACCTGTGCCTTTGTCTAGCAATGGCTATCTGTCTGTCCTTCTCCCACACTGCTCTCTGACTTCCTTGAGGATTAGGACCTCTCACCTTTGTGCCCCAGCACCATTCACATTACCTGACATTCCCCAGGCATTCAATGATGAGGTAAGGAATGAATGGATAATATCGGTCCCTTACATTTATACAGCTCTTTGATTTTTTCAAAGTACTTTTACATATGTTTGGGGTTGGATGTTGTGCCCCCAAATTGTCTTCAAACATACCACCTTGTCCTCCAGGTAAGTTTGGGAGAGAGGAGCGGTGTATTCTTCCTCCTTTGCCGGTAAGGCAAAGGAAAGTGAGGTGCGTGATTAAGGCGGGGGGTGGGGGGAGGGAGACAGACTCTCTGCCTGTGTTCTTCACCCTTGCCACCTCATTTCTTCAGCACGCTGGCTCCACTGGCCTGGATCTCCAGTCTGCCCTGGGCGGTAGCCCACAAAGAAATGGAGATTGTCAGTCATTAAAAACCCTGCCTCCTTCATTTTCCAGTCATGCTTTCAGAAAGGAAGGGCGGGGAAACCAGGAGATATGAAGTGGAACCTGTAGCTCTGTTGAGTTTAAGATGAGCTACTCAAGGGTCTGCAGTCTTCCACAATCAACATCTTCTGGAGAGAAAGCAGATTCAGTATGTGCAGATTTCACCTCTCTGGAGGAAATACACATTCACTAATCCCTTCCACTTTAACCAGGCCTGGGCTGCCAGGGGATCCTTTCCACAGTGTCATCAGTGGGAGAAGGAGCAGAACCACCTGTCTTCTGACTCAGTGGCCCACAGACCACATCCTTAGCCCATACACAGTGACCAAAACCGTGGCCTATGGCTTTGCCCATCAAGCCAGATTTAGGAGGATAACATAAGGAGGACCTTGTCTCCGGCACACTTGGAGTCATCCTCACTTGATCCTTGCATTAAGTCTGATGCAGAGAGGGCTCCTGGCCCCTCTCCGCTCAAGCAGGTGTTGGAAGAGGTCATCGGGAGGATATGGCAATCAAAGGCTCCTCACCCCCTCCCCTGGTCCTTGGAATGTACGTTCCACTTGCCTTCCCTGCGCTAGGAGCTGCCCAAGGACACAGCCTCGAAATAGTAAGCTGTTGTTGAGACCATCTGGACAGTATATGTGATTGAAGCCAGTTAAGCCCTCTATGTAAACTTCTAAGATTCCGGCAGAGGGTACACAGAGATCCACTTATCTTGCAGCTGCCAAGACAAGCCTTATATGTCAGTCCCCTTGCTTATTACACCTGCCACCTACCAATTAAATGTGACATAGTCTGCCTCTTTCTTCAGTCTCTCCCTGCCCTCCGTGTACAGGGGGCACATTTCCAGTGACAACCAGGGAAGCTCCCAAGGTTTTGAATGAACAGCAGGGCCAAAGGTGCATCTTTACCATCACCTTCCCAGGAGAGTGCAGAAGTGGAGGTGAGGAGGCTGTGAGGGTCAGGGGTGGGAGGGTGGCAGGCAGGGAGGAGTGCTACCCCTGCCTCAGATTCTCTTACAAGCTATAGCATGGAGCCCTGAGACAGACGCCATTCTTACCAGGAGAAGGAAGTCACATAGCTGAGCTCCACAAACTCCTAACATGCATCTACGGTGTGCCAGCTATTATGCCAGGAGCCAGTCAGATAGGGATACGTTAGACATGGCTTCTTACCAGAGAAAAGGCATGTACACACACAGGCAAATAACCATGATGCCTGGAAAACGGTGACAAGAGATGCAAACAAGATGCTGTGGGCTGTTAGGAAACATGATTTCCAGATGGGAATTCAGCAAAGACTTCCTGGAGGAGGTGGCATTCTTTAAGCTGAACTTTGAAGTGAGGGTAAAATTTGGACAAGAAACGTGGTTGGAGATGGGGGGAGATGGAATAGTAAAGATAGTGAAGGCTTTTCAAGTTGCAATGTCTACTATTGGATTAAATCACATGAAACTGCTGATATTTTACTGTTTCACCAATAACATTGATTTCAGATGGTTCAACATAATAGTTTCCAGGTAAGTGGAGACAGGAAAACACAGGTTGTAGAGAGTAAACAAGGCAGAAGAAGTTCAGCAGTAGCTGGTAAACTTTACATTCAGTTTCACCTTTTAATAACGTGTTGATAGAAATATTCTAGGAATGGCATTTTCCTACTTTCTCCAAAGGAGACTGATATTGCAAGGTTTGTCTACTGTCCAAAGAGCTGAACTTCAGAATCAGACAGAACTGACAAATCACTGGAAGGCAGTGTTGCACCCCCAAGTCTGAAAGAGTTGAGTTCAAATCCTGGCTCTAGAGCTTATGAGCTATGCGACCAGCTTCATAACTTTCTGAATCACACTTTTCTCACCTGGGAAATGGTGATAATAGTAGTACTTCTCTTCCTCATAAGACTGTGGAGACGATTACATGAGATGGTGCCTGCATTGCTTAGCTCAATCGCTGGCCCTCAGGAAGTGCCCAGCAGCTGTTTGCAGGGCTGTAATCTATGTCAAGAGGCACCGGGGATGACACCATGTCCAGAAATCATAATGGGAATTCCATCCTCAGGGCCATGGCTTGTTTCAGTGGAGAAGGCAAGACTGTGACCTATTTTAGCACCTACTTCAGTCACAAGAGAAGGGGGAAAGCAGGCACAAGGAAACATATGATACTTGAGCATCTCAGGCCAGAATGACAAGAATAACAAAAGCTCAACATGATCCTCTAAAACCATTCAGTTGCTTTCAGCCCTCAGAGCAAACCTACTAAGGAATTTCCCATTCCCATGTCTCCCCTGGCAGGCACAGCTGGCGCAAAGATGGCTTTTTTTGAGCAAAAAGGGTTTCTGCAAGCTACCAAGTCAACCACCGTGGAGCGGTTGCCAGGAAAGCAGCGGTGACATTAGAACAGCAGGCTTACTTGGGCACCAGAGGAGCGGGAAAAACACTCGGCTTTCCAGGAAAAGAAGTCTTGGTCACTCAGGAAAATCTAAAACCAGAGAGGTAAGGCAGTGAAGAGCACATTCTGACCAGAAAGCACAGGGTTGGGGCAGGCACCTGGGCAGGACTCTGGCCAACCAGGATGTGGGGTGACTTACCCGTCTTGGTTCCCAGCCTTCCACTTCATTCTAAGCCATCTCCTGCTGGGCATGGGGACAGTGTCCAATCACCACCAGGAAAATTGGCTTGTGTATTTTATAACCCTTGTCAATAAGAATTTTTAAATGAACTTCAGGATTCTAAAGCAAATAGTGTTTGTGATGGGGTGCTGCTTCGAGACTAAGAAGCAGTGTCAGGGAACATACTTCTGCCAGCCCCACCTGGCCCTCCCGCCTGTCCTTCCCCCGTATCACTGCTGTCTTCAGTGACCCGCATCTCCCCCCAGGGTCCTCCAGGGGGCCAGCAGCTCGGTTTCCTGTTCCAGGCAGGTTCCTGAGGCCAGCTCAGCTGGCATCTTCCCATTTTTCTGTTTGTCTTCTACCACCCTTTCCCCCAAAATGGAATTGATGGATCTGGGGGCGGGAGTGAGTTGTGAACACCCTGAGCCAGTGTCATCTTTGGGGACTAGAGGCCCCTGTAAAAACCCTGAGAGCAGCACTTCTCTCTGCAGCCCTGAACAGTTTCCCCACGGTTTAAATTTTTCATTCAAGTCACCATTTCCAGTCCTGCTGACAAGTCTGCGGGGTCGGAAAGTGGCTCTGGCTGGGAGCAACAGCACACCGGCAGCAGGCAGCCAGGTCTGGCCCATGCGTCGACAGCTGGGAGCCATCCCAGAGGCTTGGGGACCAGTTCACGCTGCGAGATTGGTTCCTCCACCCCGACGGAGGGGGACCGCAAGCCAGTGCTCCTGCCATGAGGGGGGAAACTCCAGGCCTCCGAGCTCAGGAGGGTGTCTTCTCTGTCATTCCCTGCGGCGTCAGCAGGCCCAGCTCTAGCCGCCCTTCACCTCACCCCATCCAGGGAACCCCCGAGAATTTCCTCTCTAATTTCAAAGACAGCATCTTTGAAACAGTCCCTCCATGACTGTCCTTAAAGACTAAACCTGCTCTGGGAGATCATTCTGCAGAAGATCAGAGAGGACCCAGCCCCATGCCAGGCTCTCCTGACTCAGAAATGAGTGAATCCACAGGCCCATCTCAAGGGACAGGTGGGGGAGGACCCCCAGGGTCAAGACACTTTTCCTCAAGCATTCAAGGCACTGTGTATGCAGGCAGCAGCCCCGAGTGGAGTCTTTCCCCAGGAGGTGTCATTGGAGTTGAATCTTGTAAAATGAAAAGGAGCCAGGGAAAGAGGGCAGCATTTGCAGAAAACCAGGAGACAGGAATTATGAGCCCTTAGGCCCTCCTGGTATGTGAGCTGGGTCCGGAGAGAGGCCTGGAGCCAGACCAGAAATGGCCCCATGGGTAAATGTTTAACAAGCAGCTGTGGGCAGAGCTGGGCAAGTTGCTGATGTGTAATGTCTGTGCCAGTTTCCATGGTATAAATACCTCCCTCCATGGCAGATTTCGATCTACCGATAGTTTGACAACCAACTCACGAAACTTCCTGGAATTTCAACAGTTTGCCAGCTGGTAAAGGACTAGTGCATGTAAACAATGAGGTACCACTACACATCTATCAGAATAGCCAAAATCCAAAGCAATGACAGCACCGAATGCTTGGAGGATGTGAAGCAACAGGAACCCTCATTCATTGCTGGTGGGGATGTAAAGTGGTACAGCCACTTTGGAAGACAGTTTGGCAGTTTCTTCCAAAACTAAACATACTCTTACCACATGATCCAGCAATTGTACTCCTTGGTATTTACCCAAAGGAATTGAAACTTATGTCTAAACAATAACCTGCGCACAACGATTTATAGCAGCTTTATTCATAATTGCCAAAACTTGGAAGCAACCAGGATGTCCTTCAGTAGGTGAATGGATAAATAAACTGTGGTACATCCAGATGATGGAGTATTATTCAGCACTAAAAGAAAAAAATGAGCTACCAAGCCATGAAAAGACATGAAGGAAGGGCTTCCCTGGTGGCGCAGTGGTTGAGAGTCCTCCTGCCGATGCAGGGGACACGGTTCGTGCCCCGGTCCGGGAAGATCCCACATGCCATGGAGCGGCTGGGCCTGTGAGCCATGGCCGCTGAGCCTGCACGTCCGGAGCCTGTGCTCTGCAGCGGGAGAGGCCACAGCAGTGAGAGGCCCGCGTACCACAAAAAAAAAAAAAAAAAAAGACATGAAGGGAGCTTAAATGCATGTTACTAAGTGAAAGAAGCCAAACTGTAAAGTCTACATACTGTATGATTCCAACTACATGATGTTCTGGAAAGGGCAAAGTTATGAAGACAGCGAAAGGCTCAGTGGTTGCCAAGGGTTGGCAGGGAGGGAGGAATGAATAGGCAGAGCACAGAGGCTTTTTAGGGCAGTGAAACTACTCTGTGTGACACTGTAATGGTGGATACAGAGCATTATACATTTGTCCACACCCACAGAGCGCCCACCACCAAGAGTGACCTCTAGCGTAAACGATGGGCTCTGGGTGATGATGATGTGTCAGTGCAGGTTCACTGATTATAGTACCTACCATCTGGTGAGGGATGTTGACAGTGTGGGAGGCTGCATCTGGTTGGGAGAGGGGGTAAATGGGAATTCTCTACTTCCCACGATTTTGCTGTGAATCTGAAACTGTTCTAAAACTACTTTTTCCAAAAATTCATTAATTTAGCCCATCGGATTTTCACAAGCATTTAACATTGATTGCAAACTTAAAGAAATACCTCCAAACATTTAATTTAAATTCACAAATTTAATATAGCAGATCCTCTTAAAAACTCTGTGCATTAAATATACAAAATATTACAATTCCAAAGCTGTTCAATACCCTTACATCAAAACCTATTCTAAAAGTGCTAATATTGTGGGTTTCACTTTGTTTCTTATCCTGAATTCCACACCTTTCTGGGGTGCCAGTTTTGACACCTTCCTAGGATTTCAGTGATTTTTACCAAGTACTATTTTTACCTTCCTAGGGATTTTAACAATCTTACTAGACCAAAAGGAAAAAGAAAAATACCAACTTTGTCTGCTGGAGTTGCAAAATCTGGGTGGTCGAACAATTCATTCTGGGTCAGGATGTGAGCCTGGGTTGCAAAGGAAAAGAAATCAAATGGAGGGGGGGATCCTTTTCATAATTATTCTTTGTTTCTTCAATAAGACTTTTCAAGTCCACACCTTTGGGGAAGGTTTCCAGTTTGACAGCATTGAATTTTCCCTCTGAAATGAGATGAATTCTCATCTTGCTTGGCCAGCGTTGGCCTAACCCATTGTCCTGTCATCATGATATATTGAGCTGATCTGTTAGCATTATTAAAAATGTGCATCTCCTTGCTGGTGTTGTATTATAATTTATAGAGACCATCTCAAAGTTTCATACCGTAAGGGAGGAGGCACCAAGTCCATAGTTTCTGCTCCTCTCTAGGACCCCATGGAACACAGAGGGACCCACCTTTACTCAGTTGTCCTGTGTGACCCCAGGGCTGAGAAGCCCCATCCTGGGACAGTGCCTACTTTTTCCTAAACAAGTTGGCTAACTCAGTGTTCCCTGCATTTATTCTTTCCTGCTTTCACAGATAGAAACAAAAACACATCTCTCCTTGGTAAACAGATATATAATTAATAGAAGAAACAAAAGACCTGTTTATATGAAGTGCCCACTTACTAAAGTCAATACAAATTAACATACGCCATTGTAGTCTCTGTCCTATTGTTCTCCAACCACTGCGCTACATACTTCAGAATTTTTTGAGAATTGTCTTGAACCCACATTCTTTCTCTGGCTCGACTTGTTCTAATTAATGCCCAAATGGTCAAAGCTTGGCCTAGAAGCCCCCTGGTGTGGTTCCTTTGTCCTTGCAGCACTGCCCTTGACATTCTTGAAAGCATTCTTGCTTTCTGGCAACAAGACGTTCCAGACCTATCCTAACTTTTTTCCAGCCTCAGTACGTGGAATCAGCTGTCCTCCGTGGAGTCTTCATTCCTGTTAGTGATATCAGAGACCACAATCTGGGAGCTTGGGGCGCATGTGAGCATCGGGGTAAGTGAGGGACAGGGGCAAGGGTGCCACCCTGAGGGTCACAGAGACAGAAAGGTAACATGTTTATACTACTATTTCCAACTTAGCACAACATACCTTGTAGCTTCCACCTACTTTTCTCACAGTATGAGTCATCAGTGACCACTAAGCCTTTCTCTGCAGCTCTCACCTAGTCTCCCCACCCCTTCCTGCAAGGGGAAGGGAGATGGACATAGATTTATTTGCCCATTGATAGAAACTGTGCCACTGCCTCCCCCTCAGAAGGACGGCTGCCTGCAATGATTTTGTTTTCAACTGTTTTCTCCATTGTACATTCCAAGGGAATGGGGCAGGGCACATGACCAACTTTGTATCAAACCTATTGAGCTTGATATGTTTCCATTCAGATGGAAACATCTAACAGTCAGTTTCAGTTGGACATATGGGTCAGAATTTCTAACATGAACCACAAGCAGAGAAAGCCTCTCAAGCTAAAGGCAGGTGGTTTGAAGCTGTCTGTTGCCAAAGGGGCCATCAACAGCTTGGGCTATTTGCTTGGGAAAACTTGGAGACTCTTCTGTTTTTCTAATTCTCATTTTGTCTGAGTCCTTGCCAGGAATCCCTGATGTTTTTACTTAACACCAGAGTTCCAAAACAAAATTTAGCAAACAGCCCAAGAGGCCGAGACCCAGAGAAGGGGCCAGCCACCTCTCCCCACTGCTAATCTTAGAGAAAAGTTAAGGGTGATGGAGACCTGGAACCAAGGCAATAGAGGCTTTTGGAGCAAGCCCTGGCCATTCCAGAAGATGTCTCCCCAGGTTTTCCTGGTATGTTCTGGAGCCTCTGGAGGAACCACAGAAGTGAAGAACAGCGGCGGGTTTGCCGAGAAAGACCTTCTCCCATCTCCCAAGCAGCCATTCCTAGTGGTGCTGTGGGGAGCGTCTGGCCTGAGCATCACCTGCCCCCTTGGCCAAGACAAGACAATGCAGCTTCTTTCCTGACTCTGCAGGACTGTGTTCATCTGAGAGTGTTGTTAGAATTGAGACAGACGCTAGACAGCCTGCTCTTACTCAGGGCCTGGACACAGCAACTTAGATCTCGGTTGTTTACCTAATCAAGCATTAGTTTATTTTTTTTCCCCTTGCCTGATTATAAGAAATTGCCAAATGTAATCAGCCCCCTCATCCTCATCACTGTTCTCCACTCTGAGCCAGAGAAAGTCAGACCTGGAGAAGGATCACTCCCCAGGCTAACAGCTAGTCCAGCGGCCCTGTTTCCAGGCTCATTTCTTGCCTTTCCCCAACACAAATCCACCCGAATGAGTTCTGTCTCCTCACTGGCTCCCCATTCACCCCACACATTCCCTTCTTATTCCCATCTCCCAGCCTGAGCTTCTACCATCTCCTTGCCCAGGTTGCCCCTCCCGTTTCTTTATACCCTCTGGAGTCTCACCCACCCTTCAGAGCTGAGCTTGGCCTCCATTGCTTCCAGCCCACAGTGATGGGGACCCCATCACCTCTTCAGACCAAAGCAGAGTATGGCCCAGAGCCTGCCTTCCTACAGCTTCTTGCACACATGGAGGTACAACATGGACTTTAAAAATGACAACTATGGGAATTCCCTGGTGGTCCAGTGGTTAGGATTTCGGGCTTTCACTGCCAGGGGTGCGGGTTCAATCCATGGTCAGGGAACTAAGATCCCACAAGCTGCCTGGTGTGGCCAAAAAGTAAATAAAATAAAAATAAAAATGACAACTACAATTGGAAGGGGTAAGAAATTTCTCTTGGGTGTTTAGAGGAAAACCCCAAGTACACTTAGCCCTTTGCCTTCTTCATTTCTCTTAGCAGCTTATGCCTATACCTCATTGTCACCTCACCAGCACCACACCATCCCAGTCCCTCTTCCTGCTAGAGTTGCCCCCAACCGCCTCCTGAAGTTGTTGGGAAATGACAGCTTTTGATGTGTTAAGATTTGCTTATTCACTAGGGTTTGGGAGTGATGTAAATCTGACATACATGGATTAGGACCTTGTGATTATCACCTACTAGCACCCAGAGAGGGTGAGCATCCTTCCTGAGCCTCAGGCCGTCAAATACCTACTTCATTGTGTGAAAGGGTGCAGTAAGATCATTTACACGAAGCATTTAGTATCTGGCACATGGTACTTATGCAACAGATCCAAGCGAGCATTGCTGTGTACCATCCACCCCCCACCCCAAACATCACTTAGATGTACACACTGTTCTGCATCCACCAGCTCTAAGTAAATAGAGTTCTGTGAGTCTCTTCCTCACAGCCAAGTTTTACAAACGTAGGCAGGGAAGAGGGCCAAGTTTTCAGAGCCAGAGACAGTGCAGAAATTGCTAGTGATGCCTGTGACCTAACTGCCTACAGGATGGTGGCTGGGAAGCCTGCTTTGTGAGCTGGGTGGTGCAGACAAAACTGAGGCAGACTACCTCAAAGCCAGCTATTTAATCAATAACTCAACTGATAATATTTAAAAAAAAAAAAACTGAGGCAGAAGTTGACCTTCCTCAGACCTCCATGGTGGCACAGTGGTTAAGAATCCGCCTGCCAATGCGGGGACACGGGTTCGAGCCCTGGCCTGGGAAGATCCCACATGCCACGGAGCAACTAAGCCTGTGTGCCACAACTACTGAGCCTGCGCTCTAGAGCCCGTGCTCCACAACAAGAGAAGCCACCACAATGAGAAGCCCGCGCACCACAACGAAGAGTAGCCCCCACTCACTGCAACTAGAGAAAGTCGCGTGCAGCAATGAAGACCCAACAGACAAAAATAAATAAATTTTTTTAATTAAAAAAAAAAAAGTTGACCTTCCTCCACTTTCTCTCCCTCCCATTCCGCCCATCCCTTGCAATCCCACCTCTACACACAACAGTCCTGGCCTCTGTCCCTCCGAAAGAAATGTATGGGCAAAGATGTCCATCATACAATTATTTATAAAAATTAACTTCAGTCTTCACTATTGGGGAATAATTTAACCATGGCTCAAAAAAGGGGTAGAAGACTCTACAGATATTAGAATGGATCAACGTGAAGATGAGAGTATAGAAAGATGCTGGTAAGTTACTTCCAAGTAAAATAAGCAGAACACAAAATTGTTTATAAACCCTGTGATTAGAACTAATTCTAAAAATGTGTATTTCTCTGGCTAAAGGTTGAAAAAGAGACACAGACAAGTGAAAACAATTGTGTAAGAAGAGTAGGTAAGATTATACATTGGACTGTTATCTCTAAATTCCTTCAACATTACTGAAAAGTTATGTCAATATTAAAAATGTCATATAAAATTGAAGCGCCAGGTTAGTGGACTTACTTATCGCAAGTAAATTCATGACAAGCTGATCATGGCTTTTGGTTTACCTTCCTCTAGTTACATATTTGGATCTGAAAGAAGTCTCTTGGGAAGGAGACCTCTTGAATTGAAGATGAGATTCCAAGAGGTGAAGTCTTGGGTGGGGCAGAGTGGAACAAGGTCTCTGCTTCCCCAGCACCTGGTATGTCTCCTCACAGGGCTGGAGAATTCCGTGGCTCTGCTGGCCATAGAGACCACTACACTTTTCTGGGCTCCTCCCATGGGCCGAGTACCCAGGGATCAAGAGGAAAATGAGAGATGGCACCATGGAGGTGGCAGACAGACCAGGCACAATCCAGGCTATGGCGTGGGTTACAAGGGCAGGAAGTGAGTCCCTGAGGTCCCAAAAGATGAGGACGATTTTGACAGATGAAGAAGAGCTCAGACCTGACTGAAGTGAACTGGATGAGGCCCATGCTGGGAGGCAGTGTGCTCCAGGAGAGAAAGCACAGACTTTGCACCCTGAGTTTAGATCCCAGCTCCATCACGTACTACCCAGGTGATCTGGAGCAAGCTACTAACCTCCCCAAGCCTTAGTTTTCTTGTCTGTAAAATGGGCATTAATGATCCCTATGGGAGTATTAATTCTTCTGAGTATTAAGAGAAGACAAAGACATGAGAGTACAGTGCCTACACATGGGAGGCACTCAATAAATATTGGTTTCCAACTGGGGCAGTCTGTCTTCAAACCCATGATGCTCCCACAGAACCACATAATGGGAAGGACAGAAAGAGAACTGTGAATCAGGGCAAGAGGCATAGAAACCCCAGGCAGTTTCCAGAAGAGTACAGGGAGAGTGCAGCCCAGATAATCCCTCTGGGTAGGACTCTTTCTTCTAGATTTTTACCCCACACCTGTTCATGTCTTATCATCACCATCTGTATCAGTCTCAGCATCACAAGAACTCTAAATCTGTTCCCACTGAGTTGGATGATGTCTCTCCAAAGGGCTTTGCCCTTCAGATTTGACAAAGTTCAGGGAGGGGAGTGGTGGCTGCATGCAAGTTCTCTGATCAGTTAAGGGTGATCTTGCAACGTCTTGACCAACTGTGCCAACCCAACACCTAAATTGTGAAATGAATGTCTAGAGGGAGTCTCCATGAGTGCTGGCTGCCCTGTGTGATAGGAAGGGCAGTGGATTAGGATTCAGGACCCTAGAGCTGGGTTCATAGCCTGGTCCCACCCCCACTGTACATTACATGTCCTCAGGCAAGTACCTTGACCTTTCTGGGCTGCAGATTCTTTGTGGGCTAAATGAGGGCGCTGGACTTCATCAGAGATTCTCAGCCCCCTGCACACTACTACCACCTGGAGACCTATCAAAACCAACCAAAAGAACGCCCAGGCCCTCACAGAGAGTCTGATTTCATTGGTTTAGGGTGAGGCTGGGACATGAGGATTTTTTTAAAATTCCCTAGATCACCTTTTTTCAAATGGCCACACCTTGGAGTCCCGTGGAGCATTATTTGTTTGTTTGTTTTTTATTGAAGTAGAGATGATTTACTATATTATGTTAGTTTCAGGTATACAGCATAGTGATTCAGTATTTTTGCAGATTATATTCCATTATAGGTTATTACAAGATAATGAGTATAATTCCCTGCACTATACAATATATCCTTGTTGCTATCTTTTTTTTTTTTTTGCAGTACACGGGCCTCTCACTGTTGTGGCCTCTCCCGTTGCGGAGCACAGGCTCCGGATGCGCAGGCCCAGCGGCCATGGCTCACAGGCCCAGCCGCTCCGCGGCATGTGGGATCTTCCCGGACCGGGGCACAAACCCATGTCCCCTGCATCGGCAGGCGGACTCTCAACCACTGCGCCACCAGGGAAGCCCGCTATCTGTTTTATGTATAGTAGTTTGTATCTGTTAATCCCATCTCCCCCATTGTCCCTCTGCACTTTCCTCTCCCCTTTGGTAACCACAGTTTGTTTTCTATGTCTGTGAGTCTGTTTCTGTTTTGTATATACATTCATTTGTATTACTTTTTGGATTCCACTTATAAAGATATCATATAGTATTTGTCTTTCTCTGTCTGACTTATTCCACTAAGCATAATATTCTCTAGGTCCATCCACGTTTCTGGGGTGTTTTAAACACTACCGATGGCTGGGTCCCACCTCCAGCAATTCTGCTATGGGGTGAAGCCTGAGCATTGTGGTTTTCGAAGCTCCCCAGGTGATCCTAATGTGCAGCAAAAACACATCTCACCTGGAGGCCTCTCCACAGGAGGCTTGCATCACACTGGCTGTTGATACTTTCTCTGGCTTCGTCAGATTTTCATTCCTGCTCAGGAAGAGGCACCTCAAGAGCCCAGTGGAACCAGAACCAGGAGTGACCAGCAACACCCAGCTCAGTAGCAAAGCTGAGGCCCCTGCGACAGGCAGACAAGCCCTGGCTGCAGAGAGGGCATTGGGCGCCTTCTTCCTGCCTGCTCCAGGCAAGGTGAGTGTGCTGGCTGGACACAGCTTCACGGGGCTTTGTGTCTGTGGCCATCATCCCTCCAGCAGCAACTGCAGAAACCCGGGAGAAGGGCACAAGCACCAAACGCAGCTGATGCTGGAGACTTGGGTTTGGCTCTTGGTTTGAATACTAGAGAATACGGGTGAGTCCCTCACTCTCTCCACTTACTCATTTTTTCATACATGTTTTCCACTATTTATCGAGCACTCTGCTGGGCCCTGAGAAAAAAAATGAATTGGGGGCTTCCCTGGTGGCGCAGTGGTTGAGAGTCCGCCTGCCGATGCAGGGGACACGGGTTTGTGCCCCGGTCCGGGAGGATCCCACATGCCACGGAGCGGCTGGGCCCGTGAGCCATGGCCGCTGAGCCTGCGCGTCCGGAGCCTGTGCTCCGCAACGGGAGAGGCCACAACAGTGAGAGGCCCGCGTACTGCAAAAAAAAAAAAAAAAAGTGAATTGGTGTAAGCAACTGCCAGGCAGAAAGGGTAGGGGAAGAGAAGGTTCGGGCAGAGGCCGGGGGCTGTAAGCGGTGAGATAAGGATGGTCCAAGGGAGGGACAGGCAGGGGCCCAGTCAAGCCTCATGCGCCGTGCTAAGGAGCTCAGGCCTTTACGTGGTGACCCCCACGGCCCATGCACGGGAGCCTCAGGCCAAGTCGTGTCACAGTCACTACAGGACGAGCATTGCTGCCCTCCTGGCCTCCACCTGCTATCATGGGATGCCTGCTTCAAGGTACCCTAATTCTGGGAGTCCCTGGGGCTGTCTCTGGCCATACCAAGGCAGCACTGTGGTGCCTACCCCACTCTTACTGTGCCTTTCTTCCAGCCCCTGTAAAGGCATCCTCTGCCGAGTGCTCCCCGGAGCCCAAGAAGGGCCCCTGGGCCCCTGGCTGGTACTGAGGCTTCTCCATGCAGCACCTCACCATGGGGGCCTCAGCTTCATGCAGGCCTGTACTCCTGGGCTGAGAAGGAACTTAGGGAAATTATGCCATCCCTTGTGTTTATTGACCTTCCTGCTGGGATTCCCCAGAGGTACTCAAAGCCACCCCTCCCCTCCAGACAGCCACCCCAAGCCCTGACTTCTACCCTTTCCTCCATCAGGATGAGTTCTCCCTTGGGGGCGATCCATGGTCCCTGCTAGAAATGGGCCCCAGCAGACCCCCAGCGCCCAGAATTCTGGGACCCACATGTACTGCTGGCAACCAGGAGAACTCAAGACAGGAAGGTGAGCCAGAGAGTGACATCTGCTTTCCTTTGTAGAAAAAATATATGGAAAATTGAAAATTCGTTTGTCATCTTTGGGCACGGTCAGGCTCTTGAGCATCAAGACTTGAGCATCTTTGGGATTAACATATACACATTGTGATATATAAAATAGGTAAATAACAATGACCTGTACAGCACAGGAAACTATACCTATAATGGCAAAGAATCTGAAAAAGAATATATATATATATATGAATGAATCACTTTACTGTACACTTGAAACTAACAACATTGTAAATTAACTATACTTCAATTTTTTTAAAAAGTGAAAAAAAAAACTTGAATGTCAAGTGAGATGAGGTGTCAACTCCACAACAGCCACCTTCAGCTGTTAGCACTTTGCAACTTGAACGCGAGTTTGCTGGAGTTTGCCCATGAGATTCACAACTAGCCTATGAAACAGGAATCATTATTTTCCTCATTTCACAAATGAGTAAATGGAGGCTCAGAGAGGTTAGGTGATTTGCCCAGGGTTGCACAACTAGGACAAAGAATGGGAATCTAAACATTTTGGCTCCAAAATACTGGCTATATCAAGCCGCTGACAGCATTTTTAGAACTATGCAGTGTTACACAAATGTCAGGCATTAATAATTATTATCACTTCCACCATGTGGAGCTTGGCTTGAAGCCCCAATGTAGACCGCACTTCAGCCCCACTGCACTACACACGCTCCCCTTTCCACTCGCCTGTCCCCAGCTGGCCCTCGATGAAAAGCCGCCATCAGGAGTGGGTAGAGCTATCTTGGGATTCTCCTGGCCAAGACCCCAGGCTCCCAACAATGTGAATCCCTGTCTGGTTTCACATAAGGCTTTGTACTATCTGGCTTTGTACTGTCCTGATTCCAAGTTTGTAAAGAGACATCGAGGTCCCGAAAGCTGCTTCCACAGCTCCAAAAGCAACGCTCAGGGAGTGGGACACGCAGGGAATGGATGAGGGCAGTCTGTCTGATGCGGCGTGAGGCTCGGAGGTGACGGCCCCTGGAGGAGACCCCTGGAGGCATCTCAGTGGCTCAAAGCCATTCACGCTTCTCAGGGCATAGCCTTAGTGTTTCCCCCAAGTTTGGCTTTTGCTGGAACGTGAATTCCCACTTCTAAAGTGTTGGGAGAGATGGGATAATGCAGAAGACAGGGAGAGGAAAGTGGGGGAAGGTTCTGAGGTTTGGGGAAGTCAAAACTCCCTAGGAAACATTTCAGTGTATAAAAGACTGAGAAACATATGGATTGAATTTTCCCAAAGAATACACAAAGAATTTAAAAATTAAAGGGCTAAGGTGGGGGTTGGATTTTTTTTTTTTCCTGGATGATTGGGTGTTTCCCAATCATATTTTGGGGAATTTTACTGGCAGCCAAACCACTTACAACACCCTGAGATATTAACCAGACATGGAGTCATCCAAGTGATCTATCACCCAGCTCTGCAGGTTACCAAGCTATCAGCCCCTCCCTGTTTCTGAGCACACATTCCTGCCTCGCTCCACACCCAGAGGCTGCAGAGATATAAGGAGATGATGACTGCAGGTATTCCCACCACCAGCTGGCATGCTTTGACTGAGGTCTGTTGGAGCTGGGGTTCATCCACTGTGAGCTCCAGAATGTTGACTAATAAAAATCAAGCGGTGACCGGTGGATCTGGCCTGAACTTTTCCATGCTGCAGTTTCCTCATCTGACAAATGGGAATAATAATAGCACTTATCTCATATTTAATTTTTGAGATATCAAATGAATATGTACACGTAAAATGCTTAGATCCGTGCCTTGCAAACCTTTTAAGTGTTTGGCACTCAAAAAAAACCTAATAATACTGATAATAACTAATGTTATTATTGTATATGATATATCTATCAATACCTAGAGTGGAGTTCTTTAACTCAGGACTTTATGAAGACAACCGAAGGATTCATTGACTCTTTATTTATTCATTAAATATTTATTGAGGGCCTAATGTATCAGTCAAGATCAGCTAGGTTACTCTGCAGTAACAAACATCCCCATCCTCTCAGTGACTCAAAGCAACAAGGTGTCTTTCTTGCCAACGCTACTGTGCACCTCAGGTTGCAGGGGCTCTGCCCCACCCGGTCCTCAGGGATGAGGGCAAACATACAGGATGCAGGGGGCAAGTCACACACTGGCTGTGAAACGCCCCTCTTGGAAGTAGCACATGTCACCTTTTACTCACATTTCAGGAGCCAAAACAAATCCAATGGCCATTCCAGGGGAGTGGGGAGAGTGTGGTTCTACCCTGTACCAGAAGAGGCAGAACAGGAAGTGGCAGCAGAGATTACTAAGGAATCCAATGGGCCAGCTGTTACTCTAGATGCTTGGGATATAACAGTGAACAAAATAGACCAAAACCCCTGCCCTCAGAGAGCTGACCATCTAGCTAAGGGAGGAAGACAATAAACATCATAAGTTGAGGGCTGCAATTTTCTTTTAGTTTTTTATTTTTATTTTATTTTTTTTAATTTTATTGGAGTATGGTTGATTTACAATGTTGTGTTAGTTTCAGGTATACAGCATAGTGATTCAGTTATACATATACATATATCTATTCTTTTTCAGATTCTTCTCCCATAGAGGTTATCACAAAATACTGGGTAGAGTTCCCTGTGCTATACAGTAGTCCTGTTGGTTATCTCTTTTGTATATAGTAGTGTGTGTATGTTAGTCCAGGCTCCTAATTTATCCCTCCCCTCCACGTTTCCCCTTTGGTAACCATAAGTGTGTTTTCAAAATCTGTGAGTCTGGTTTTGTTTTGTAAATAAGTTCATTTATAACATTTTTTAATTAGATCCCACATATGAGTGATATCATATGATATTTGTCTTTCTCTGTCTGACTTAACTTAGTAGGATAATCTCTAGGTACATCCATGTTTCTGCAAATGGCATTATTTCATTCTTTTTTATGGCTGAGTAATATTCCACTGTATATATGTACCCCATCATCTTTATCCATCCCTCTGTCAGTGGACATTTAGGTTGCTTCCATGTCTTGGGTATTGTGAATAGTGCTGCTGTGTACATAGGGGTGCATGTATCTTTTTGAATTACGGTTTTGTCCAGGTATACTCCCAGGAGTGGGATTGCTGGATCATATGGTAATTCTATTTTTAGTTTTTTAAGGAACCTCCATACTGTTCTCCATAGTGGCTGTACCAATTTACATTCCCACCAACAGTGTAAGAGGGTTCCCTTTTCTCCACACCCTCTCCAGCATTTATTGTTTGTAGACTTTGATGATGGCCATTCTGACCAGTGTGAAGTTATACCTCACTGTAGTTTTGATTTGCATTTCTCTGATAATTAGTGATGTTGAGCATCTGTTCATGGGCTTTTTGGCTATCAAGGGCTGCAATTTTAAATAGGATAGTCAGGGTAGGCCTCATTGAGAAGATGACACCTGAGCAAAGACTTGAAGGAGTTGAGGGAGGGAGCCACACAGGCATCTGGAGGAAAGTGTTGTAAGTAGAGGGGACAGCCTGTGCAAAGCCCAAAGCCGGGTGTGTTGCAGGAATAGTAAGGAGGCCAGCAGGACCTGGGTGGAGTGAGCGAGGGGAGGGCAGCGGGAGCTGAGCTGAGAGGGAGGAAGGTGAGGCCAGACCCCCAAGGGCTTCCGGGGGGGGGGACTTCGGCTTCTACCCTGATGGGATGAGGAGCCACTGGAGAGTTCTGACTTAAGATTGAAAAGGCTAATTGACTGCCATGTGGAGAGTAGAGTTCAGGGAAGCAGGGAGACCAGTTAGGAGAGAAATGACAACTCCAGCCTCCCTCTGTGATACGAATACACATGACTCGCTGTTTCTGGGCAAGTGTGCTTTTTCCCCCCTGAAATGGCTGACATTTGGTCAGCCCTACTGGTCTCTCCAACCCCGGCCCTCTGTAGACATAATCTTGAGCCAATGGGCTCTGGCTGTCGGGTCAGGGTTCCTTCTGTGATGGTCATGTGGGGTGGGAAACATTGTTAGTTTAAAGCATTTTGAAAAGAAGTATTGCTTCATGCTCCCCACCTTGATTTAAATTAGGCACTGCACCCTAAAAACAATTCTCCACTCCCTCGTGGTACCCCTGCCTACTATTCTCAGCAAGAGAGGCACAAGACCTAAGTACCCTGTACATGTCAATTTAGGTCTGCCCTGATCCCTGCCCACCCCCTCTATAGAATTCCATTAATAAGCCCTTTTCAAGAGCTTTTGTGGAACCAGCCTACAAACCCATCTATAGTAGTCAACTTGGGCGGCCATAACAAAATACCACAGTCTGGATGGCGGAAACAATGGATACTTTATTTTCTCACAGTTCTGTAGACTGGAAGTCCAAGATCAGTGTGCCAGCAGAGTCAGATTCTGGTGAGACACCTCATCCTGGCTTACAGATAGCCACCTTCTCACTGTGTTCTCATGCGGTGAAGAAAGAGAGAAAGAGGGTGCTCTGGTGTCTCTTCCTCTTCGTATAAGGGCATTGATCGCACCATTAGGACCCCACCCTCATGACTTCATCTAATTATCTCCTGTGGACTCCTCAAATAGGACCAATCAGAATGTGGGGATATTCTTTGCAGATATTCTGTCCATGCTCTGGGATGTATCTGAACTAGGTTAAAGGTGCCAGGAACTCCCTTCCTTGTGTAGCTGGATAATTTCTCCTTTAAATGTCCTGGTCCCGGAACTTCTCTGGTGGTCCAGTGATTAAGACTTTGTGCTCCCAATGCAGGGGGCCTGGGTTCAATCCCTGGTCAAAACTAGATCCCTCGTGCCGCAACTAAGAGCCCGCGTGAAGCAAAGAAGATCCTGCCCGGGTAACGAAGATCCCAGGTGCTGCAGCTAAGACCTGGAGCAGCCAAATAAATAAATAACTATTAAAAAAATAAATGTCCTGGTCCCAAGATTGGTGAAGGTAGCTGGGTCCTTATGTGTTACCTTCTATGGGAGTTTTATACAATGAGGCCCAAAATAGAAGTACTCACTTGGCTGGCTGTTCTGGAATTGGTTGAAGAGATTATGATAAATATTTTTATGGCAATTGGAAGAGTAGGGGACAGAATTCCCTGAGGCAAAAAAAAATAGTCATCAATCAAGATAGGAAGGATGCGGGGTAAGTGCCTTGATGGACCTCATAAAAAAAAAGATAGGAAGGAGCAGGACTGGCAGTGCTGAGGAAGTAGCAAGTCCTGGGTCGATGGCTGCCTGGTACCCCTGGAGAGGCTACAGAACAGGTACCAGGGTGCCCTATCTCATCAACGATTTCCACACCCACACGTGGCATTCAAACAGAGAAAACCTTCAAGGGATCACTCTGAGTTCAGACAAGGAAGATATCAGCCACAAGCATACGAGCCTAGAGCTGTGTGACTTTGGACAAGTTCCTGAACCTTGCTGGGTCTCAGTTTCTTCATCTGTAAAAAGGAGATGTTAGTATGACTTGTGTCAGGATTGTTATGAGGATTAAATGCGTTCATATGTGTAAATACTTAGAGCAGTGCCTGGCAGGTAAAACTGTAGTGATGGTAATGATTGATTGTTCAGAGGTGCAGCCTCTGAATTCCAGGGAAAGGAGGAGCCTTGGGTAATAATTCAAATTGGGTTTCCTGCCAACGTGGCAGGATAGGAACTTGCCAATTGGAAGAAAATGGAGAAATGTGACCTTTCATGCACATTTGAATTTGTGAACCAAGATTCTCATGGGCTACACTATCTCACTCCATGTCGTGTCACAATTTCCTCTTAAAATTGTTTGTTTTCCCCTTTATGGAGCAGATAGCATCTGAGTGGGCTCTGACATCCATCAGCATTTACCACCAAGCAGTGGGTCTACCCCTTTCTTATTAATCTTTCTTACTCTTCCAAACAAAACTAAAATAACTATGACAGACAGAATGGTCCCCCAAAGATGCCCACATCCTAATCCTCAGAATCTATGAATGTGTTATGTTACTTAGCAAAGAGGACATCTATGGAATTAAGGAATGTAAGGTTGCAGATAGAATTAAGGTTATTAATTAGCTGCCTGTAAAATAAGGAGATTATCTTGGACTATCCTAGTGGGCCAAGGAAGTCACAAGTGTCCTTAAAAGTAGAAGAGGGCTTCCCTGGTGGCGCAGTGGTTGAGAGTCCGCCTGCCGATGCAGGGGACACGGGTTCGTGCCCCTATCCCGGAAGATCCCACGTGCCGCGGAGCGGCTGGGCCCGCGAGCCATGGCCGCGGAGCCTGTGTGTCCGGAGCCTGTGCTCCGCAACGGGAGAGGCCACAGCAGTGAGAGGCCCGCATACAGCAAAAAAAAAAAAAAAAAGTAGAAGAGGGAGGCAATAAAGGGAGATAGAAGAGATGGCAGCATGAGACGGGCATGGCTCGATGTTACTGGTTTTGAAGATGGAGGAAGGGGCCACTAACCAAGGAATGTGGGCAACCTCTAGAAGGTTGGAAAGGCAAGAAAACAGATTCTCCCCTAGTGCCTCCAGAAGGAATACAGAGTGCCAACACCTTGATTGAGACTCGTGTTAGACTTCTGATCTCCAGAATTGTAAGATTATGAATTTGTATTGTTTTAAGCCACTGAAATTGTGGTAATTTGTTGCAGCAGCAATAGGAAACAAATACACAAACAATAAACAAAAACAACCAAACAAGAACAACTGTTTTTTCAAAGCTCAGCTTTCGCTTTCCTGACACTCTTCTGAAAGTATTCTTGCTCTTCCTTTAAGTTTGTCCTCGCTTCTCTGTCCCCCATCCAGGACTGATGTGTGTTCTTTCAGATAAAGAGCTTTTTAAAGAGAACCCTGTTCCATTTATTTAGACATGCCACTCTTCTTCACTGAGGTTATTCCTGGTTAAACTCTCAGAACTTTCTTTTCTAGAACCTCCTGTCCCTCTCACATTGTATTACTTTTTTGTGTCTCTGGGGTCATGCCTGCCTTTCCTCTGGACTTTCTGAAATCCTTCCCTAAGGCCTGATACATGGGAATGACTAGTTAAGATACCAAGATACGAAGTCACTCACTTACACGTAGCTCATAATCCATTGGCCTGGACCATATGAAACTGGCATTTTTTTAAAGTAGAGATCATTAATAATTCCATACAGTTCAACCTAAGGAAAGAGAAGACATGTAAATAACTACAAGTATGGAAAATACACAACAGGAAGCAGAAGCAAGGAGAAGAGGCATCAAGGAGGAGAGGGACAAATAAATAAAAGGATAGTGGATAAGGAGAAGCTCTGTCATGAACATAAAAGCCAGCCCCATCAGGCAGAGCACCTGGGAGCCACTTTAGATTGGGTGGCCAGGGAAGGTGATTGCTGTGCCCTGCACAGGAGCTTGGTCTGTGCCCTAGGAACAGGAAGGTGGGGAAGACTTCAAGAGGACAGTACCCACTGACTTTGTAGTTTGCTCTCTCTGGGGGAGTGTTGGGGAGGGCTGGAGGAGGCCAGTCCAGGAGGCGAGTCAGGTAGAGGGGTGCTTTCAGTAACCCATGCATGGGATGGCAGTGTCCTAGAGGATAGACCATGACGGGGGGTTGGAGGAGAGTGGAGGTGTTTAGGATACAGACAAGCAGGACTTTCTGGTGACTGAGTTTGTTGGGGGAGGGGCAGAGAAGAGAGGGGAACTTCAGGGGAGAGTCTGGGCTCAGTGTTAGGGGACTGGATGGTTGTGCCCCTCCTCAAGATGAGGAACCCAAGAAGAGGGGCAGATTGGGCAGACAGAGATATGGGTAGAGGAGAATGGAGGAGGTGATAAACTCCAGTTCTAGAAATGCTGAGCCTGGCAGTGAGTCTGTAAAAATGGTCCCCAAGGACCCACCACCTCCCAGTATTCACCACCTAGTATATGACCCTCCCTTGAATCCAGGCTGGGCCTATGGGTCTCTTTAACCATTGGGATGTGGTGGCTCTGATGCTGTGTCAGGTCAGGGTCTGAGCCATAAGAAAGTCTGGCATCTCCTGCCTTTGCACCTTTGGGAACCCCAGACTGCCATGTAAGAAGTCTGGCTACCCTGCTGGAATGACAGTGTGGAGTGACCATTTGGAGAGGCCGCTTGGGGAGGATGAGGCCCTGAGTCTACAAGGAGAGAGAGGCCCAGTCACCCCAGCGTCCCAGCTGAGCCCACCTTCCAGGTGTTCCCCCAGGAGTGCCAACCATGTGAGTGAGTCCCAGCCAAGCCCCAGATGACTGCAGCCCCAGCGGACATCACATGGAGAAAAAGTACCTCTCAGGCAGGCCCAGGGAATGCACAGAATCATGAGAGATAATAAAATGGGTCTTGGTTGGGGTTTGAGGGGGGGGGAGTATATAAACTTTTTTTTAAATTGGAGTAAAAATACATAAAATTTATTATTTTAATCCTTTTTAAGTATAAGTTTCAGTGGCATTAAGTACATTCACATTGTTGTGCTACCATCACCACCATCCATCCACAGAATAATTTTCATCTTCTCAAACGAAAACTCTGTACCCGGTAAACAGTAACTCTGTTGCCCCAGCCCTTGGCAGCCACCATTCTACTTTCTGTCTCTATGAATTTTATTGGGTTGGCCAAACTGTTCCTTCAGTTTCTTCTATAAGATGGCTGTGGTAGCACTTAGTGGTCTTTAACTTCAATCAAAACCATTTGGTTAGATTGTATGTGAGAGCTATCACATCAGCGTGCATTTTAAAAAAAACTTATCGAAGTTGGTGAATTTTTGTGTAGCCATTTTAATATTGAAGACGGAAGAAAATAAGCAACATTTTCAGCATATTATGCTTTATTATTTCAAGAAAGGTAAAAACTAAACTGAAATGCAAAAAAAGATTTGTGCAGTGTATGGAGAAGGTGCTGTGACTGATCGAATGTGTCAAAAGTGGTTTGTGAAGTTTCATGCTGGAGATTTCTCGCTGGACGATGCTCCACGGTGGGGTAGACCAGTTGAAGTTGATAGCGATCAAATCAAGACATTAATTTAGAACAATGAATGTTCTACCACACGGGAGATAGCCAACATACTCAAAATATCCAAATCAAGCATTGAAAATTACTTGCCCCAGCTTGGTTATGTTAATCACTTTGATGTTTGGGTTCCACATAAGTTAAGCAAAAAAACCTTCTTGACCATATTTCCACATGTGATTCTCTACTGAAACGTAACAAAAACATTCCGTTTTTAAAACACATTGTGACGGGCGATGAAAAGTGGATACTGTACAATAATATGGAATGGAGGAGATCGCGGGGCAAGAGAAATGAACCACCGCTAACCACACCAAAGGCCGGTCTTCATCCAAAGAAGGTGATGTTGTGTATATGGTGGGATTGGAAGGGAGTCATCTATTATGAGCTCCTTTCAGAAAGCCAAATGATTAATTCCAACAAGTACTGCTCCCAGTTAGACTAACTGAAAGCAGCACTCAACAAAAAGCATCTGGAATTAGTCAACAGAAAACGCATAATCTCCCATCAGGATAACGCAAGACTGCATGTTTTTTGATGACCAGGCAAAACTGTTACAGCTTGTCTGGGAAGTTCTGATTCATCCGCCATATTCACCAGGCATTGCACCTTTGGATTTCCATTTACTTCGGTCTTTAAAAATTCTCTTAATGGAAAAAATTTCAATTCCCTGGAAGACTGTAAAAGGCACCTGGAACAGTTCTTTGCTCAAAAAGATTAAAAGTTTAGGGAAGATAGAATTATGAAGTTGCCTGGAAAATGGCAGAAGGCAGTGGAACAAAAGGGTGAATATGTTGTTCAATAAAGTTCTTGGTGAAAATGAAAAATGTGTCTTTTATTTTTACTTTAAAACCAAAGGAACTTTTTTGGCCAACCCTATACTACTCTAAGTACCTCATTCAAGTAGAATTGTATCATATTTGTCCTTTTGTGACTGGTTTATTTCACCTAGCATAATGTCTTTAAGTGTTGTCATGGTATAACATGTGTGAGAATTTCCTTCCTTCCTTTTTTTTTCTTTTAAATATTTATTTATTTCATTTTTGGCTGTGTTGGGTCTTTCTTGCTGTGCGTGGGCTTTCTCTGGTTGCAGTGAGCAGGGGCTACTCTTCGTTGCAGTGCGTGGGCTTCTCATTGAGGTGGCTTCTCTTGTTGTGGAGCACTGGCTCTAGGCATGCGGGCTTCAGTAGTTGCCACACGTTGGCTCAGTAGTTGTGGCTTGTGGGCTCTAGAGCACAGGCTCAGTAGTTGTGACTCACTGGCTTAGTTGCTCTGCGGCATGTGGGATCTTCCCGGACCAGGGATCGAACCCATATCCTTCTACACTGGCAGGTGGATTCTCAACCACTGTGCCACTGGGGAAGTCCTGGAATTTCCTTCCTTTTTAAAGCTAAATAATATTCTATTGTGTATATGTGTATATCACATTTTGTTTATCCATTCATCCATTGATGGACACTTGGAATGCTTCCACCTTTAGGATATTGTGAAAAATACTGCTAGGAACATGTGGGTACAAATATCTCTTCAAGTTTTCAATTTTTGGGGGTATAAACCCAGAAGCAGAATTGCTGGATCATATGGTAATTCTGTCTTTAATTTTTGGAGGAATTGCCGTACTGTTTTCCATAGCGGCTGCACCATTTTACATTTCCACCAACAGTGCACAAATGTTCCAGTCTCTCCACATCCTCACCAACACTTACTATTTTCTGTTCTTCAGGTTTTTGTTTAAGAGTAGACATCTCAGTGGCTGTGAGGTGTTGGGTTAGTTTGTCATGCAGCAGTGGATAACCAAGGCACTGTGTGTGCAGTCCTGGTGCTTCCCTGGCTGTCTAGTTACCATTGGCTCTAAGATGGCACAGTGACCTCCCCACAAGATCTACCATCTGTACTTTACAATTTTTTGTGCTTGGTCAGAATTAAGTTGGAAAATCATGTTGAAAATTTCCCCAACACTTTTTTCCAGAAGAATTAGACACACTCCTCCCTTGGCTTACTGTACCATTTTGGGGTTGGCTTCACAGGTGACTTGCATAGGAAATACTGGAACTCCTCCTTCAAGGTAGAAGGGTTTAAGGCCATGGCTGGCCACCCTCACTTACCATCATAGACACAGATCTCACACCCCAGAGGCCTTGTACATTTCTTTACACGTTCACATATAAATCTAACTTTTCACTGCTTCCCACATTCACATGCTCAAGTACAAGGTCAGACCCTGTTACACAATTATGATGAAGCACAACCAAGGTCAGCCAAGGACAATTTGTCTAGCTGCCCTGGAGCCTTCAGCAAGCCTGCAAGCTGGGAGGAAGAGGTGCCAGCCCAGTGGAAATAGAAGGGAAGGTCCTGGGTGTTGGGATCCCTTGGGCAGCTTTCATAAAGCTCTGTGTTCACGCCTCTCCTCATGCCAATTATGTTAGAAACCTGGGTGTGGGATCCAGGCATCAGTATTGACTGGTGACTCCTATGTGCAGCCAAGTTTGAAAACCAAATATCTTCATCCATTATCAAACATGGGCCTGTAGTAGAGATTTTTTTTTAATTGGGGTAAAATTCACATAACATAAAATTATTTACTTTAAAGTGTACAATACAGTGGCATTTACTACATTCACAGTGTTGTGCAACTACCATCTCTATCTAGCTCATCTTCATCACCTCAAAAGGAAACCCTGTACACATGAAGCAGTTATTCTCCCCAGCCCCTGGCAAGTGCTAGTCTGCTGTTTCTACCCATGCTATGTCCTTTGCTTGGAGGGGGCTTCTGCTCATGTTTACCTGGTGATTTTGAAGACTAGCCAAGGTGCCCAGTCTTCAAAGTGGAATGAACCATTCTGTCATCCAATTTCCCATGAAACCTTGTGCACACGTCCTGCTATTTATCCTATTTACCATATTTACCAGGGCTTCTTTGTGGGTTTGTCTTCTCACATTCACATTGGAAATTCCCTTACAGAAGAGTCAGATCTGCACCAGAAATAGTCACAGGGGCACCACTAAATAAAATATTTACCAGCCCCCCAAAAAATCTGTTTCTGTGGATTTACCTAATCTGGATATTTCATGTAGATAGAACCATATGATAAGTGACCTTTTGTTTTTGGCTTCTTTCACTTAGCATAGGTTTATTATGTTGTAGCATGTATCAGAACTTCATTCCTTCTTATAGCTGAATAATATTCCATTGGGGAGATAGACCACATTTTGTTTATCCATTCATCAGTTGAAGGATATTTGAGTTGTTTCTACCTTTTGGCTATTGTGAATAATGCTGCTATGAACATTCATGCACAAGTTTTTATTTGAGTATCTGTTTTTGATTCTTTGGGGGTATATATCTAACAGTGGGATTCCTGGGTCATATGGTAAGTCTATTTTTAGCTTTCTGATGAGCCACTAAACTGTCTTCCACAGCAGCTGCTCTATTTTATATTTCCACCAACAACGTACAAATGTTCCGATTATTCCACATCCTCGTCAACACTTGTTATTTTTCATTTTTCTTTTTATTATTACAGCCATTCTAGTAGGTGTGGAGTGTTATCTCATTGTGGCTTTAATCTTCATTTCCCTAATGACTAATGATGTTGAGCAACTTTTCAAGTGCTTGTTGACCATTTGTGTATCTTTGGAGAAAGGTCTATTCAGGACCCAGATATTTCATAATCCCCAGTCCTCACAACTGAAAGAAAAGGATTGCGCATGTTTTTATAGATGAAGAAACTGAGACTAAGAGAGGTTAGGTTGCCCCAGATCCAACTGGTGATGGAAAACGAGGTCTGCCTGACCCTGAAATTCACCCCACACACATGACCCAGGCATCCAAGTGTGCAGATGCTAGAGCCAAATGAGAACTGTAGTCAGAACTGCAGGGTGTGGAGGAGGGGTGAGTACAAAACGCCAGAGCCCCCACGGAGGTCTTCAGGTGGGAACTGGGGAGGGGATTCCACACGAGTTTGCAGTGACAGAGAAGGACACAGAGCATAAGGGACAGGGCACAGTGAAGGGAACGCCTTTGGCCCGGTCTGTGTCTGCAGCAGAGAAAGACACAGTTGGTGTGTTCAGATGGGGGCTACTTGAGTTTCATGCTCTGGGCTCCCTTGTGTCCCAGGAAGTCTCCAAGTTTGGCCACACTCTGCTCCCGCTACAGATTCTGGGATGGACTCAGATAGACACAGCCTCACCCAGGGTCACACAAATGGAAGCAGTAAGTCAGAGCCCTGAACAAGCTGCCACTGCAGCTGCAGGAAGCCTGGATGTGTGAGCCATCATTTCTGTTAAACTTCCAGCTTCATCAGAAACCAGTGCCAAGTGCCAGAAAATGGCTTTGCAGCCGAGAGTGTGTGTGTGTGTGTGTGTGTGTGTGTGTGTGTGTGTGTGTGTGTGTGTGTGTGTGTGTGTGTGTGTGTGTGTGTGTGTGTGTGTGTGTGTGTGTGTGTGTGTGTGTGTGTGTGTGTGTGTACATGGACTCCAACGTGGGCCCTTTAAGAATCTAACCTCTACCTCTAAGAGGTGCAAAGTGCGATTGGGATGGGTGGGTCATGAGGTTCGAGGAGTTCTGATGATCTGAGGCTGAGGAAAAATAAGGACCACAGCTGCCCTCAGGCCCTGGCAGGCAGCCTTCAACTCTGGAAATGATGCTGAAATATTTAAGCCTCTCTCTCCTGGGGCTTCCTGTTTCCTATTTGGTCTCTGGTTTCCAGGCAACACATGAATACCCCCAAACTCCTGAAACGGTTCAGGTCTCCAAGTGTCCCTGTTACTCTGAGTCTCACATCTGTAATGAGTTTCCTATCTGCAGGATCTCCCAGGGCAGCCCATCCATCCTGCTCTCTCCAGAGGACAATGGCATCCAAAGGTGCCTTGTGGTTTGAGGGGTGTGTGTGTGTGTGTGTGTGTGTGTGTGTGCGCGTGTGCGTGCACACGCACGCGCGCCTGTGTGTGTGTTTTCCCCTTTGTAAGTGCTTCCAGTTTAATAAATCCTCCTGCAAAGTTAGTTTGGCTGGATCTGGTGTGAGGGTGAAGCAGGAGATTTAGGGTTTGATTTAGTAAAGAATCAACTCTGGGCAGGAGCCCAGCAGCGTAGAGGGAAGGTGAGGGAATAAACCCTCTCCACTGGCTGCTGCGCTGTTGGCTGAGTTTCTCTCTCTCTCACGAAGGGGCACAGAGGCTGCTTCTGCTTTTGGTGACTGGTAGGCTTCAGGGGACTTGAGAAGCCCTTTCTTAGATGCATGGAGACCTGGTTTCTGCGTGCAGAGGGCCTGGTTGGGTTGTAGTATAAAGGGGGGAGGGCAGAAGTTTGGGGAATTGCCATCAGTTTTTGTTTTTGGCACACTAATGCAGATACATGGTTTTCACAGCTAAATAGTATTTCAAGGCTTGTAATAAAAAACAAGGGTCCTCCACCACTCCTATCCCCCTTTGAGCCCCAACCCCAGGGGAAGCCACCTTTATTTCCTGTAGCTATTTTTTTAAAATGTATCTCCATCTTTAAAAGGCTATTTCTTTATTTTTCATTCTAGACATCCTTTATTGACTTCTACCACAAAAGATAAGAATTTATCTCTCTTACACGCCCCCCACCCACCCACCCAAACACTCACATACACACACTCCTACTCTCCCACCTCATGGTAAGTTGTACGGCAGTATTTAAAAATCAATATTCAGTATTTGTATTATCACTAAGTAGATACTGTTCCCAGCTGAGGTTCCTGGCTCCAGATTACACTTTCTTTCCTGTGCAGCTTCTTCACCTCTACCCGACCCGTACATTCAGAACTGCCTTTTTTTGTTTGCTTTCTTCTTTATGTACCTATCATTAATTTTCCTCCATAAATCCCTCTCTCTCTATGTGATCTGACACCCAGGTAATGGGCCACGTTTGTTTTTCCTCTGAGACACCCTGTCCGCCAGCTCCCAGCCTCGGCCCTGACCTGGGCCTGAGGGAGTCAGGGCTGCCAGCCAGGACTTGTCTTCAACCTTATCCTGAAGATTCCCCTCACCCCCCTTTGGAGTTCTCTTTCTCGGTTTACTCCCTCATTTTGCTGGAGCTCCTGCTCCAGTAGCTTCCTGAGACACATGTGCATGGGAGGTACATTGTTTTAAACCCTACAGGTTTGAAATGCCTTTAGTCTGTCCTCCCAAGATTAAGAGTTTGGCTGGACATAGAAGCTGAAACTGGAAGGCATTTCTCCCATTATTTTGAAGGGATCATTTCCTTGTCTTCTGGTTCCCAGCGCTGCTGGTGAGAAACCTCATCCCTTTCTCACTATTGATCTTTGCCTGTGACTTTATTCCTTGACTCCACAAGCTGATAGGATCATCTCTTTATTCTGGATGTTCTGACAATTCAAGATTAAGTACCTTGGGTTGGCTCTATTTTCATTCTTCTTGCTGGTGCCCTGTGGGACCTTTCAGACTGGTGATTTATGGCCTCAAGCTGCTGAAAATATTTCTTGTATTAGTTTATTGATAATGTCTTCCTCAATTTCCCCTGGTCTCTTCCACTGAAACTTCTCTAGTATATGCTATTTGACCACCTTATTTTCCATCTCTCTTTTTTTTTTTTTTGGTACGCGGGCCTCTCACCGTTGTGGCCTCCCCCGTCGTGGAGCACAGGCTCCGGACACGCAGGCTCAGCGGCCATGGCTCACGGGCCCAGCCGCTCCGCGGTATGTGGGATTCTCCCGGACCGGGGCACGAACCCACGCTCCCTGCATTGGCAGGCGGACTCTCAACCACTGCGCCACCAGGGAAGCCCCCATCTCTCTTTTTGTTCTACTTTCTGAGAGATTTCCACGAATTTACATTCCACCCCTCCTACTGAATTTATTTTCACTATCATATTTCCAAGAACTATTTTTTGTTCTCTGGGTGTATATGTTGCCCTCTTTTTTACGGCTCCTGATCTTTCTGAGGATCATTATAATTGCTTAAGTTTTCTTCTGTATCTCACATTATCTTTGTTTCCTGAATTTCTTTTTGATTTCTGTTTATTTATTTATTTTGCTTGTTTTTTCTCCATCTTTAACATTGGGGGTTGTCTGGTATGGATAAAAGTTACATAAGCCAAAAAAGCAAAACATAAATAAGCCTCCCTTTAGAAATAAAATATAATAAAAAATATATATAAGCTCCCCTCTTAAGGAAAATAAATTAGGGGTTTATTCAATAAAATGCTTTGCCAGGTAAACTCACTAGGGTAAAATTTAAAATCCGAAATCAGATTGCATTTTGCTGTACACTGTATTTTCTGTTCTTAAAATCTCTTGACACCTAAGGAATAAAAAATAAGAAACTTTATTTGCATTAAAACTTGTTTTTAATATAAAAAACACATAGAAAACACCTCCTATTCTTGAATTAGTCATCAGATTTGTGAAACCTTATTTAGATAATTATGTTAATCATAAATTTACGACTATGTGAATAATATTAATGGTTTGAAGTTCACATAAGCCTTTTTTGATAAAAAGCATGGTTTTCAAAACTCAACGTAAACTAGCAGATCAGGATAATTCTACTTGTTCTCTTACTTCTGCAGTAGAGTGGTAGTTGTTTTAAATATTCACAGGCATACCTAGCTTTATGGCACTTTGCAAATATTGAGGTTTTTACAAATTGAAGGTTTGTGGCAACTCTGCATTGTCAGGTGATGGTTAGCATTTTTCAGTGATAAAGTATTTTTTAATTAAGGGGTGTACATTCTTTTTTTAGACATAATGCTATTGCACACTTAATAGATTACAGTGTAGTATAAACATAACTACTACATGCACTGGGAAACAACAAAATTCAGGTGACTTGCTTTATTTGCTTTTTCGTGGTGGTCTGGAAACGAACCTGCAATATCTCCAAGCTATGCCTAGATAGTGTTTTCTGAGCATTTTCCCTAAAACTTGAATACAAGGCCAAGTTTGTGTTTGTTGGTTTACTAATGATTTTCTCCCACTCTGGTGACCCTGGGCTGTCTGGGAGTGATTGAGTAGGCCTCTCTGAGTGTTGGACCAGGCATAGGGCCCACTGGAGCTCTCTACAGAGTGACCAGGCTGAGACCTGCTTATTTTGTTGGGAGGACCCAAATTTCAGAAGCTGTAGGTCTTTTCTCTCAAGCTGGTCAGTTTTTCCAGAGAAGAACCCTCCAGCTGCCAACCTGGAAATACCTATAGTTGCCGGGCTGCTCAGATCAGAGTGGAAAAGGGCCCCTGGGGCCTCAGAGGATAGTGTGAGGCCTTGTACTCAATTGCCTTGAGTTCAATGGGTACCTTCCTCCCAGTCCGCTGGGCCTTGTGACCTGGAAGGTGGTCTGCCTGATCTATTTCTGCAGTGAATAAACGTCCCATCTCCCACAAGGGTGAGGACAGGAGAGGTGGGTTCCGACTCTCCCTGCGTGCTCTGCCCCATTTCGTCCCCCACCTTCTGAGGAAGCTGGCACCTACTGCAGCCTCCTTGGCCTGGACAGGCCAGTTCCACTTATTCTGTCTTTTAAACAGTTGTTGACATCTCTTATCTTTGCCTCTGGGAGTTTACACCTTTTGTATTTCTTCTTTTTTTTTTTTTGGCTATGTCGTGTCCCATGCAAGATCTTAGTTCCCTGACCAGAGACTGAACCCGTGCCCCCTGCTGTGGAAGCACGGAGTCTTAACCACTGGACCTCCAGGGAAGTCCCAGTGTTTTTTAATGAAACGTCTTCTTAGATGGAGTTTGGGGAGGGAGGAGAGATACATATGTTTTCAATCCATCTTGTTTAACCCAAAGTTCTCATTTTTCTTTTGTGATGACCAGATATTGTGCCTATCAGGCTCCAGCTCCTTCACAAATGCCTTCCCAACTACTCATTTATTTGCTTATCTATTCATTTATTTAACCAGTATTTTTTCAGTACCCCAGCCTCAGAGCCTGGTGGAACACTCATGTAAACAGACAGAGGCCAGCGTGATAAGGCTTGTACTTGACAGATACGGGACTCAAATCTGGGTTATCGAATCAGACCCAGAGCTCTTTCCTCATGAGAATTCAAGTTAAAGAATCATATACAGTGGGCCCTCTGTACCCACATGTTCCACATCTGTGGATTCAACCAACCGCGGATAAAAATATTTTTAAAACATTTCCAGGAAGTTCCAAAAAGCAAAGCTTGAATTTGCAGTGTGCTGGCAACTATCTCCATAGCATTTACATTGTATTTACAATGAATTTACTTAGCATTTACACTGCATTAGGTATGTTCAGTAATCTAGAGATGATTTAAAGGATATAGGAGGAGGTTATACGCAAATACAACACCACTTTATATAAGGGACTTGATTGGGGGATTTTGAGATCCTGGGGGTCTTGGAACCAATCCCTGATGGATACTGAGGGACGAGGGGCGATCGTACTGCCTTCCAAATCCCTGACCTGGGCAGCACAAAAGAAAGTTACTTCCCTTGGGAGAAGGTGAGTGCTCCCCTCTGCAGGGCTGGAGGCTGTGGGGAGCCTGGGGGATCATGGGTAAGGAAACAGTGGGTGTAGGCTTGTCTGTCATGGGTGCTCTCCCAGGGCAAGGTCATTGGACACCCCCCCATATCCCTTGCGATTCTCAGTTCCTTACTTCAGTGCAACCCACCAACCCAAACACGAATTATGTGCCCTGGGCTGAGATTTCCACCTGGATGTTTATCAGGAGACAATGAGGTGACCCTAACAGCTCCCCCAGCCAGTGTCCTAGTCCATAAAACTTGACTCATTCAGTCCCCTAACTCAAAATTGGATCCTCACGGAGGCTGGAATAGTGTTTCCAAATTCTTGACAGGTATTTAACTTCAGGATTCAGGAACAAGAAGTTAAATTCCTGGGAATTCTTGGAAATTTTCCAAAGCCTAAGTTATTCTTAAAACACTTTCAACATTCTTGATACTCTTTACTCATTATTATGTATATCTAAAAATTTTTGTTTAATATATAAGAAATAGTAACTTTAGTGGTATTCACAAAGAATCATGGCCTATAGTGAATATTCAAACATGGGAAGACAACGTGTGTTGTTGGGTTATGTTATATTTGGATAATGTAACATTCAGATCTTCTAACAAAGTAAGCAGTGCTACACAGAATTGTGTTAAAATTGCCAATTTAGGAACTTATTTTTGCTTTCAAAGCTTGTTATTTCTTGGAACACCACTCATAGGCTTTGAAAAAAGTATACAAAGTATATAACCCTATTAATATTTATGTTGTTTGCAGTAGTAACTCAAGCACCAAACAGGGCCACAAACACACACTCATAATATCATAACAGCTTTAAGCAAGACCGATTATATAGTGACCACATCTCTGCTGCCATCACTGTTCCCAAAAATGTCGACCTTAACCCTCAACTCGGAGTTATCAGCACTTTCTGCTTCTGATTTCACTAGATGTCAGTGGAATCCTTCAAACCAGTCATGTCTCTGTGTTGACTGTTAAGCTTTGATTCTCACAGGAGAATTATAATACTTTTCCCTGTTTCCCAGATTGATTTTTCTCAGGATTCAGGATTTGTTAAAGCATACTAATTTTCCAAGAAATGTCTGCATATAAACACTAGGCTGCAGTTGGTCTTTGCCTGATTTCTGAAGGAAGAACCTTGTTAAACAAAATAGTGTTGTAGATGAGAAGGTGGGCAAAGGGAAGGAAGGCAGCTGGTTTGGCCCCGGTTCCCTGGTTGCTGCGTTTAATGGGCTGTCCCCTGACCCTCATTACACCCATGGCCACTCAGGCACAAAACAGCCTTTATTATGCCCTCAGGGTCCTCCTGGGAGCAGTCAGATCCCCCAACCCCATTCTGCTCTTCAAATTCAACATCCATTGAGCACCAACTACATACCAAGAAGCATGCTAGGTGCAGGGGACATGTATGTAGATAAGTAAGACACAGCCTTTGCCATCAGGAGATTTGGTCTCATCCAAGGACAACTCAGGGTAGGGTCTGGTGGGGCCTTGGGGGGGAAATGGCAATGACCCCAGCATCAGCCACCAGTTGTCCCAGCCTCTATCTCATCTTGTCAACCTAGAGCTTCAACCCTCACTCCAGGGAGAAAAGCCTGTGGAGATCCCAGATATGTTTTCCTCGGAAATATGATTACTCACTTCAGCCCTCTGGTCACCGCTAAAGGTGCACCATCAATACCATCAAAGGTGTGCCTTTGTCTCTCTGGGACACCCAAGTGGAAAGAAGATGAAGGCGAGTTAGAAGGATTTGTTTTATTTCCTATGTCTCTTGTCTCTACTTGTCAAATCAGTGGAAAGCTTAGAAGGGCCGTATGTTTACTGGAAGGAAGGGCAAGGTCCTAGAGAGGCTGGGGACCCAGATCTGCTCTGGCTTCCATCCGGGAGGGAAAGAAATTCCTCCACCAGAAGGAACACAAGTTGGGCGGTGGAGAGCAAAGAAGGCAAGCCAACTCCTGGAAGAGGGAAGACGCGGGGAGAGAGTGATGGGTTCTAGGCAAGGGTGGATTTAGCCTGAACCTAATGAAGCACAAGCTTCAGGACCCCTCACTGGCAAGGACCTGGGAGAGGCCCTTAGCAGTTGCCTAAAATTTGTGAAATTTGGAAGAATGAGATATATTAACCATTATCAATTAAGACTATCACCTTAGATGATTGATATATGTATACATTGGGAAAAGATTCCCCCTTTGACTTAATTAAAATATCCATCCCCTAAAAAAAAAAAAAAAAAATACTATAGTCTTTTCCCAACTTGACATCTGTTGGTCACACTTCCTTTCATGGTGGACTGTGTTTGGAATGGCTATGGGCATTTTTAGTATCTGGCTAAGGGGAAATTGTGCCCAGAGTGCATTTATATGTGCGATTTGCAGTGACTTCCTAGTATAGTTAAATAATTTCTAGCACCCTTTCCCCAGTGTAGGAATGGCTCCTAGCAATGTTCCTCCTGTCCACTCACGAGTCATGACCAAAGGCCATGTTGAAATATGTATGTGACCTTCGGCACCTAGTACCGGAAGTAGGTGGGAAATGTGAGAGAAACAGGTTCATAATGTACAGAATCAGAAGCTAGTTTGTGGAAAATTCCTCCAGTCATCATAAATGTAAAAGACAGAGTTTGGTTCTCAGCAATGTCCAGTCAAAGTTTTCTTCTGCCAGGAGGTTCTCTCTTGTCAAGAATATACTTAATAATGCAGCATATTACAATTATAAGCACACCACATGTTTTCTCTCTTTGTTGGGATTGACAAAATAGAATGTATGAATTCCCGAGTTTGTAAGCATAAACCTGTAGCAATATTACATAAAATTTTGATCAACCATAGTAAAGATTGAATTATCTTCCTATTCTTCCTATAGAAAATATTACAAAATTGTTGGCAAATGAAGTGGTTATCAAAGAGTATGCAGCCAAAACACCTGGGAAAATACTATAGAGGTGTAGTGGTCGGTTAACAAAAAGATTATTTTTCTAGGTTTTGTGCTATTTGTGCTACTTGTCAGCTTTTTAAAATTTGTAATTTGATGTCACCTATTGTCTCATTCTCAGGAACTATTTATTTCTAAGTAAATATTTATTTCTCATTCTAAGTAAAAATCTCATTCTAAGTAAATACTTATAAAATTGTATTTACAAATACAATTTTGTATTTGTAATTTTATATTATTTTTCTTAAAGAGATACCCAAATGGTAAAAGCTTCAGACCCACAAAGCCTAGATCTGGGCCTGGGCCCAGGTTTGGGGCCAGTCTCGGTCCTCAGAGTCCCCGGGGTCCACAGCCCACTCCTCCTCCAAAGTCTCCATCCTGGCCTCATCTCTCAGGCCGTGGGAGCCATCAACAACTTGAAACCGAGGAACACCTCACCCCTCTGGGGAGTGGGAGGGTCTGCCAGCCAGTGAGACATGCCTTTGCTGGATTAGGCCTCTGGGGACTTTCCTTCAGAAAGCCCTGTCAGCAGGGTGGTTGGCCATTGTGTCAGCACACACACAGCACACACCACACTCTACAAGTGAGACCCCCGGGCTTCATGGCCTGGCCTGAGACCCCAACAACCAGAACTACCTGAGACTAGGTGTCCTGTAGCTGTTAAAAACAGGACCAGCAGAGGTGGGCTGCAGCTGATTGGAACCCCCAGATGTTCCTGAGGGGCATGACAGTCCATCTTCCTAAACTTGCATAATTCAGGCTTTTCGCCTGTTTTTGCACAATTTCCTGCTCACCCCACATCGGCCCAAGTGAGTGCCTACTGTTTTGTTTATTTATTTATTTATTTGGTTGCTCCGGGTTTTAGTTGTGGCTGGCGGGCTCCTTAGTTGCAGCAAGTGGGCTCCTTAGTTGCGGTTCGCCAGCTCCTTAGTTGTGGCATGCGAACTCTTAGTTGCGGCATGCATGTGGGATCCAGTTCCCTGGCCAGGGATGGAACCCGGACCCCCTGCATTGCGAGCACGGAGTCTTACCCACTGTGCCACCAGGGAAGTCTCGAGTGCCTACTGTTTTTAAATAGTCAGAGAGCATGGAGCCAGCCTGTGCAGGGCACCTGGGCAGGGTCCTGTGGCTCCTCTCAGTGAAACAACGTGACTGTGCAAATAACCTGCTGCTCTTCTTCCTCACCCGGACTACTGGGTCCCTCTGACCACATTGCTCCAAGCCTTAGGGAAGTTTTTTGCACAGTTAGCCAGAACTCTCTGTCGAGGGATGCTACAGAGAGCTGTGGGGTCCAGGGCAGTCCCCAGCCAACTGTGCCAACCCAAGCATGAAAGAACACTGACCCCCTGTGGCCACTTGTGGAGGTGCAGCACCAGGAGAGAAAGGAAAGGGAGTCAGGCACCCACTGGTGTGGTCCCTTGGCCCTTTGACCTCAGGCAAATGACCCCTTCAGGCCCTCCCTGATCAGCTAAGTTTGGTCCCTACTCACAGCACATGACCTTTGGGCGGGGGGGGGGGGATCCAGGCCCCTCAGGGCCTGCTAACTGTTCTCCTCTGATGACAGGTCCCCATCAGGAACTCACCTCCATGCTGTTTCTGGGCTGCAGTTTCACCAGCCATTTGAGCTTAACGTGGGCAGGAGAGGTGCCACTGAGGGGGTGGACCTGGGCTCAAAGAACAGGAAGGGTTCTGATAGGCTGAGGGGAGGAGAGTTCTGTTCCTCACTTATCCTCAGGTCCCCAAAGCACAGAGCACAATGTCCCAAACATAGTGGCTTACTTGATAGTGAGGAGTAAGCAGATGCCCGCACACCTGCACTCCAGGTGAGAGAATTGGCCTGAGCTCAGGCAAGCAGGCAGGTGTGAGAACAGGCATGGAGGGCTGGCCAGGGGCGCTGCCTCTCGAGAAGCAAAGGTTCCAAGATAGGTGGGGCTCTGAATTGACTTCTCTAGAAGCTGAGTCTCCAGCCCCAGTTCTGTGGTCTTTCCCCAACCACAGGGCTTTCTGGAAGGGAAGGGGCCCGAATGCTGCAGTCTGGGCTAGAGGCGGGGTGGGTGTAGAGCCAGGCAGTTGTAGCATTTCTGTGGCTATTTGAATTCCAAACGTATCAAAATTAGGCTCTATTTCTAAGCATTCACTCTTCTTTGATGCTGCTATCAAAGTCCTGTAAAAAGAAAGTGCCATGCTTGGGACAGGTGAGGAAAGAGAGGCTCAGACAAGTCAAGTAGCTTTGTCTCAAGCCACAGCTATTCCGTTTGTAAGAAGCCAGGTTGGGGTTTGAATAATACAATGGAAATACAACACAGGCGAGTCTATTGGGCTCCAGAGTCCCTGTCCAGCCCCTGCACCCTGTAGCTTCAAAGGGAACAAAACCCTGACGCGTTTCCGGGGCTCCCACCTCCTCCACCTTAATCCACTCTCCCCAGTGCAGCAGAGTTGCCGCCTAAAAGGCAAATCTGACCACATCACTCCCTGCTCAACCCCGTCAGCAGCTCTCCTCTGGTGTCAGGGCAAACGCCAAGACCTTGCCTTGGCTTTAGGGGCCTTCCCGACCTTGCCCCTTTTGCTCCAACCTCAATGCCGTTCTAATTTCTAGCTGCACTGATCCTTAGACAGTCCCCTAACCCACTACCTCTCAGACCTGATGTGCAAATGAATTTCCTGGGGACTTTGATAAAAGCTCAGATTCTGATTCCCTAGACCTGGGGTGGGGCTCTGGATTCTAGAGTTCTAACAAACTCCCAGATAATGCCAATTCTGCTGGTCCATAGACCACAGGTGAGTGACAAAGTGCTAAACACGTCACATTCCCCTCACCTTTGACCTCTGCACAAACTCTTCCTTCAGTCTGAAATGTTTGCCCCTTCCTGCCCTCCTCCTCCTGCTCTGTCATTTTTACCCACGTGGCTGCCAATCCTACTCCTCCAGACCTCAGATTAGATGCCACTGCCTCCAGGGAGCCTTCCTGTCCCCTTTGAGACTGGTTAGGGCATGCCTCATTGGTTAGAGCTGCAAACAGAAAATCAAAATGGGAGAAACAATATAATATCTGGGGTTGGTTTTTAAAATACTCAAGAAAAAATGTGGGATCAGGAGATAGATGAAATAAGAATGGCAGGATATTGATAACTGTTGAAGCTGGATGATGGATACTACATGAGGGTTCATTGTGCTCACAACATTTGTATATGTTTGGAAGTTTCCAAAAGAAAAAGGTTAAAAAACCAAAGCCTGGGTTAGGATCCTCTCCTATGTGCCTCTTCCTGTCCCGGCCTGTCCCCAACCCCACTCTAGCACTGACTCTACTGCACTGTGAGTTGTGAATTTTTTTAAGGGCTGAGATTGTACTGTATTTGGTTCACTTTTGTACCCTGGCCTCTAGCACACTCATTGGCACAGAGTAAATTCTCAACATATTGTTATTGAATGATTGAATGAAAATCCTGCCAGATTGTGTTAGTTGACAGAAAAGAAGCAAATTGTTGAAAATATATGTTGAAACAAAACAACGCATATTGTTCTGCCTTATGTAGAGCTGTGCTATGTCTGCTCCTGGAATCCTCTGAAGGCCACTGTGTCTTGGGAGAATCAGTTTAAATGGCAAAGAAGAAATAAAATTCAGACCCTGGGCCTCTTCAGTGTATAAGGGAGAAGAGTGAAAACGTATGTGATTCAAAGCTGTTGGAACATAAATAGTATCGATTCATTCATTCAGTTACCAAATATCAGATCACTGTCTGAACATAAGGTTTGTCTGCCATGTTAGAGACACGTCTTCTCCAAAGTAGCTACTTGCATGAGCTTATATGAATAGAAGTTCTAAAAAAACAAAATTCAACTGAGTAAATATTAAAGATCTTATTGGCTTTATTCAATGATATATGAATCAGATAGCATCCAATCTAGAAAACAGAAAGGAACTCCAAGGAGTTTACCAAATAAAAGACTTTTGTAGGGAAAAGAGAGCAGGAACAAGGAAGTTATACTAGGCAGAAAACAGTGGGTTTGTTATGGCAAAGTTACTTTCCTTTAGTGGATGGCAGGGCCTATCAGGCAGATTACCTAACTAATGCTGATTAGGCAATTCCTGCTTGACTGGTTTACGATTCCATTTCCGGGAGAGCCAAAAGCACAATTAAGTCTCAGGTTGGTGACATGGGCTTAGCAAAAGCAACTCCATTTTGGGTCTGTTGTCTTGTTTTTACCAGAAGCTTGTGTTTGTTGGCCAAATGAAAGAGACAGAGTGTTTTGTTTTGGGCAGGAGAACCTAAAAAGGAGGAGGAGAGAATGAGGCAGAGGTGGGATGATGAGATCTCTGGGTCCCATCCTAGTTGAACTAAAGGACTAAGTTAGGGCCAGAGGTTAAAGAGCAGTCTTTGTAGGACCCTAGGCATCAACACAGCCAATGAACCACTTCCCCACTCCATTTCCTACCCCCAGCTGCTCGGACCCAGTGCTGCTTTCACACTCTGATGTCGCATGGTGGCCATGAGCAATGGGGGACGGGAGAAGAGAGCATCATCTCGGTTTCCTGACTTGGAGAGTGGAGTGAACGGTGATGCCCTTCAAAGGCATGAGAAATACAGTGGGAAGAGCAAGCCTGGAGGAAACATGGTGAGTTCACACATGGAAACTGTTCACTAGAGGCTCCCCCTTAAAGTGGGAGAGATAGGCTTATGAAACCAAAAGAGGGGGTCACCCAGTTCCCCCAACAGGGAATGGGATTCCAGGACTTATTACCCTAAGAGGCCGGATCAGAGGCTGGAACTACAGCCAGAATCACAGAGGCAGGTGGGTCCGAGAGTTAGGAGAGAGAGAGCATAGGGGAACTAGGATACATCACGGCAAGATCAAAGCTTCTGAGGTTAACAACAGGAAAGACGACGGAGTTCTCTGACAGCACGTCTTTGACCCAGAGTGGCAAAACTTACGCACGTATGGTCTCAGGTACAGAAGTTGGCTGACTTCCACTAAACCATAAAATCTGGGGACAGACCCAACATCTTGTTCATTTCTGTACAACGGAGCCCTAGAATGTCTAACTCAAAGCAGGTGCTGAGCCAGTGTTTGAAAAATCAACGAATGAAATGAATGTGCTTGGAATGGTGTTGATGTTTGCTCTGCCCCCAAGCTGGAATGATTAATCGAGCTCACTCACACTCCATGTTGTTATTATTATCTTGGTGACTGTGTTTATACAGCATTTTATAACTCCCTTCTTCTCCCAGACTTCAGGGAAATTGAAGCTTCGGTAATGAGGTAAATTTCCACTGGATTGTTTTCTGTGGGAAGTCAACCTTAGCTAACATCTGGTGGCCTCTATGATGTCCTCATTGCTGAAGGGATTGTGTGTTTTCCTTTGGCCTGTAGATCCAGACCTTAGAGAAAAAGACCCCCCTGTCTTTCCATTAAGAGGAAGTTTAGTCTCATCTAGACTCTGTCTGGTTAGGGCCTGATTTTAGGTGGGCAGAGCAGACTTTAGCAAAATAAGCAGAGGAGAGGCTTCCGATGTTGGGATTAGGCTTTTTTCAAAGTGAGGGGAGACCCTGGGGCTAGGAGGAGGAGAAGGCATTAGGTATGAACTTCACCTTGGAGACCTCAACTGTCTGTGACCTATCAGACATGGGCATGAGTCTGCCTGGCCAGCTGCGCCATTCTCCATTCCCGCTCCCTCCCAAGTCTCTGGTTCCGCTTGTTCCCTTTCTTTTCTGGACTTTGCTGCTTCTCTAGCCCCCAGCCATGTTTCTTCCTCTCCACATCCAGGTCTATGGACTTCATGTGTGTGAGCAGTGACACACTGATGCCCTCTCAACAATGCTCATTCACTCAGCAAATATTTATGGAGCTCCCAGTATGTATCAAGCACTGTTCTAGGCATTGGGAATATAGCAGTAAACAAGGTAGGCAAAATTCCTGACCTCACATGGTTTAAAACTCAGTGAGGGAATGCTATAATATTGCTAAACAAATGAGCACGCCCAGCACTTTCTGAAACAGTATGCACTGAGAGGGGTATCCCTAAGAGAGGTTTGCTCTGACACCCCTCTCACTATCCAGAAACAGCGTCCGTTCAGACCCAGACAAAACTTATCTCTGCTGTTAAAAGCCAGGATAGTGGTTACCTTCGAGAAAGACAAACAAGACAGCAATTGGGAGAAGGTAGGTGGGTCTCCTGGGATGCTGGAAATGTTCTATTTCTTGACCTAGGTGGTTGTTACATGGGTGTGTTCATTCTGTGATAATTTATCTGTTAGCTTCTCATTTTTAAACTTTTCTGTAAACACATTTCACTTCAATTAAAAAAAAAAAACTGTTTCAGTGATTAGACTTATTCCCCAAAAGACAAGTGATGTAGGTATAACTTACACAGTCAGATACAGTCACAGGCCCAGGGGTGTGGTAGGTGAAGCCTTCCGGCTGTCCCGTAAGCCCCGTTGGACACCCTGCCAGGGGCCCGGGGTGACACCTCTCTCAGGGTGTCTCACTGCGTTAGAGGAGCCCTAGACAGCACCCTGTCTCACTCTGCCCTCCAGAATGGTCCTCACTCAATCAAGGGCCCAGCTTGTTGTGCAGAGCAGTCAGCACTGATCTGGGAGGAAAGGCTGGTCCCTCCCCAGACCCCAATCTCCCAATATTTACCAAAGGGGCTTGTGATAAAGACCAGGAGTGGGAAAGGGGCTTTCCAGATCTTTGAGGCCGGTGGGCCAACTACATAGAACCCCCCATAGAATCAGGCTGTGCAAGATTTCAGAGGAGACGGCTCCCCTCTCCCTTCTTCCCACTCACACCACAGAAAACATCCTTTGCCCCCAGGCCAATGTCAGTTTTCTCTCTGAGGTGATCACTGGCTAAGTTTAGATACTTCATACGGCCTCCGTTCTCCTGCAAAGACAGGTCAACAAGATAACCCAACCTTAAAAATGGACAAAAGATTTAGACAGGCTCCTCACAAAAGAGGATATACAAATGGCCAAGAAACATGTGAAAAGATGCTCAATATCATTAGTTATCAGGGAAATGAGAATTAAAAGCACAATGAGATATGACTACACTTCCACTTGGAATGGCTACAATGAAAAGACCTGATGACACCAAGTGTCTGGTTGCAGGGCAAATGTCTACCTTGCTGGTGGGACTGTAAATTGGTTCCCCTCTTGGAAAACTCTTGGGCAGTTTCTACTAGTGCTAAACATACCCAGTAATTCTATTCCTGGGTGTGCACCCAACAGAAATGCGTGCTTGTGGCTACCCAAAACATACAGAAACACCCAGGAATAGTCAGAGCAGCTTTATTCCTAACAGCCACAAAACTGGATCCAACCCAAATGTTCATCAGAGGAGAGTGAATATTGAGGCATAGTCATACACTGCAACACTACTCAGCAATACAAAAAAGACAGACACTGCCGCGCACATCAACCTGGATGGACTTCACGTGACGTTGAGTGAAGAGAAGGCAGACACAAGATTACATACAGTATGATACCATATAAATGCAGCTCTAAAACAGGCAACACTAATCTACGGTGATAGAAGTCAAGATAGCAATTCCCCTGCTGGATTGTGGGGTATTTACTGGGAGGAGGTGCTCGGAAGGTTCTATATCTTGATCTGGGTGGTAGTTACATGGGTGTGTATATAGATAAAAGTTCATCTAGTTTTACACATGTTGCACTTAAGATGGCATGTAAGGGAATTCCCTGGTGGTCCAATGGTTAGGACTCCATGCTTCCATTGCAGGGGGCTGGGGTTCGATCCCTGGTCAGGGAACTAAGATCCCACAAGCTCCATGGCATGGCCAAAAAAAAAAAAAAAAAAAAAAAAAGATGGCATGTAAGCTCTACTTCGATAAAAATTTAAAAGAAAGAAAGAAGAAACAAAAAAAGGAAGAGACAAATGAAAAGAAAAATCAACAAAACTTGGCCCTCTCGTAGGCAAAATGGTACAGTCATTCTGGAAAACAGGCAATTTCTTAAAAAGTTAAACCTTCATCTCCATGGGAGCCAACAATCCACTTTTTGATATTTATCCTAAAGAAATGAAAATGTATTTCACACAAAAACCTGTATATGAATGTTTATACCAGCATCATTGATGATGGCCCCAAAATGTAAATAACCTGATGTCTTTCAACAGTGAGTGGATAAACTGTTACAAGTATACACAGAAAACTACTGGGCAGTGCAAAGGAATAGACTGACATTTGCATCAGCATGGTTGGATCTCAGATGCATTGTGCTGAGTAAAAACCCAATCTCCAGAAGGTACCTACTACATGATTCCATTTCTATGACATTCTGGACAAGACAAAAATATAGGAACAGAGAACAGAGTAGTAGTTGCCAGAGTTTAGAGATGGGAGAAAATGTCTGAATACAAAAGGGGCATCACTAGAGAAATCTTTGGGGTGTTGGAATTGTTCTATACCCTGTCTGAGGTCACAAGAATCTATAGGTGTGTAAAAATGCATACATTATACACCCAAAAAAAGTGACTTTCACTGTATGCAAATAAAAAACAATTTAGTAAAAGCAAAAAACAACAAGGGAGTTCCCTGGTGGCCTAGTAGTTAGAATTCCGGGCTTTCACTGCCATGGCCTGGGTTCAATCACTGGTCGGGGAACTGAGATGCCACAAGCCACGTGGCATGGCCAAAATATAAATAAACAATAAATAAATAATAAAAATAATAAGATAAAATGATACATAAAAACAAAGATCCACAATAAAACTCTGTCCTCTCTTCACCGACCCTGACCTTCACTCTAAGCTCGAACAGGAAGGGCAGATGGCAGAGACCTCAAGGCCTAGGGCTGGGCCTGGCTCAGAGCAGATATTCATGATCTTAATTTCCTATCCAACCGTTCACATGGCTTTAGAATCATCGCTGTCCTGTGAAACGCCATTAGCTCACTGTCCATCTCTGCATGTTTGCTTTTTAATCCTTAGACCTCACCACTCAGAAACAGCTGAGCTACCCACGTGACTCTCCAAGGGAGAATTTGTTCTCTGAGGTCATGGCCCTTTGGGGGAAAACTTATCACGTACTAGACTCGTCGTAGCCATAACCCAGGGCTCCTCCCAGCTGGTGGGGTCAGGGTGTGAGCTGTTATTTATCCACATGGAGAGAATTGCAGGTCAGTTGTTCTTGGTTATTTATACAGAGTGCCCACCGTTCCCCACAGGTTGTGTCCCATCACTCCTTGACACATGTACTTGTGATGGTTGGCTCTGCTTAGAATTCCTTCCTCCCAACCCAAGACCTTGCCCCTGCCCCCCTGGAGTGTTCAGGACCCTGCTGAAATGTCACCCTCTCTCCCCCCAACCAAGGCAGAATCCGTTACCTTGTCTTCTAGCACTTTGCATACTCAAGTCCTGCTGATTCTTCCCCTAAATACCCACCAATGGTCCCCTCTTCTGCACTAGCACCATCCTGCCCTCAGTTCAGACCCTCTCACTCAGACCTTCGTGAGGCTGAGATAGCCTCCAGGCCACCTTCTCTGCTCTGACCGCACACTTCTCTGATTCTCCCTTAAACCTTAAAGCCTCCCATGGTTCCCCTCAGTGGGGTAGGCACACGAGAACCTGCCCCAGCCAGACCCCTGCTGCTTTTCTCATTTCCACCTCCTTCCCAGACGCATCCCCTACATGCCCATACAACATAACCACCCGCTCTTCGGCCCCTGCACATCCCTGCTCACACTGGTCCCCCTACCTGGAAGGTCCTTCCTACCCCTCTGTCTATTTAGTAAAGACACTACTCCAATCCCACCTCCCCTGAGCACCATGCCCTCCTTCCATCTCCCCAGGGACATTCATCGAGTCAACAAGTATTTCCTGAACACCTGCTTGCTGGAAATCAGAACGGTGGGTAGGATGGCTAAGGACGCTGCCCTGGGGGAACTCCCATTCTCCCGGGCGAGACTGATGATAAACACACCCACACGTGGCTTCATTAGAGCCATGAAGGTGCAGGGCCGGTCGCGGTGGCCTCGCTGAGGAGATAACACATAGGGCATCCCTGCCTCTCCCTCTTCCTGAGCACTTTGCGTTCTTTATGGGCTCTCCTATCTGCTGTCTGACTTAGCAAATCAGAACATTGCATGGAACATAACTTGTACTAAAAAATTGTGCTTTGTTTCTCTGAAATTCCAATTTAACTGGCTGTCCTGTATTAAATCAGACAACCCCACTCCTAGGCTCTCCCTGCCCCGTGAGATCAGGGAACAAGGACTCTTGTACCCTCAGGGCCCAGCCCTGTGGCTGGCTTGCAGTAGGTACTCAATAAACAGTGGAAGAATAATCAGCACTTATTACCCTCTATGGCCTTTTTTTTTTTTTTTTTTGTGGTACTCGAGCCTCTCACTGTTGTGGCCTCTCCCGTTGCGGAGCACAGGCTCCGGACGCACAGGTTCAGCGGCCATGGCTCTCGGGCCCAGCCTCTCCGCGGCATGTGGGATCTTCCCGGACCAGGCAGGCGGACTCTCAACCACTGCGCCACCAGGAAAGCCCATCTATGGCCTTTTTTATTTGCATGGAGAGTCTCCTGGACACGGTAACCTCTGCAGTGGGGACAGTGCTGGATAACGTCCTCTGTGCCTAACGCAGGGCCTGGCTGGAGGCAGCACAAGGTGGGCTTGGGGGCTTTAGCTGCCCTCCTACCCTCTCCACCCCTGGCCCCCCTACCTCCTTGCATAATAACAAAATAAGAAAAACATTTTAAAATGTGGTGAAATATGTAATATGGAAAACTGACATTTTCTCAACCTTATATACACCAATGAAAGCATCTTTGGAAAACTTTGCCATATGTATTGGTGTGCAGTATACAATCTAAGAAGAAACTGTTCCATCCAGTTCCCTGTCTATGCCCTTCCAACCAGACAGGCTGCCCTAAACTTCTTCTCTATTGAAATTGTGGAGCTGGCACACACAGCTGGTGGGTAGGAGTTTGTTATTTGAGCAAGGAGTGTGAAAAGACCGTCTTGTGATTCTATCTGTACGTGTCTGTCTCCCCACTAGACTGGCGCTCTGTATTGTTCCCGGGCCTTGCACGGGGCAGCAGCTCAGGAACTGCAGGTTGAAAGCCTGACTACCAGGAGCAACAGATCATACCTGACCTTAAAGCTCCCCCTGCAGCATGCTTCCCCAAAGAAGGCCACTTCAGAAGCGGGTCCCGCTTTGCCCTCTGGAGGTCAGTGATGCCATCAAGGCCCAGCCTACACCACAGACTGGGTCAAAAGCAGCAGCCCAGGAAGGGTGTGGTCTAACTGCCCAGCGAGTTCTATGAATAAGCCCAGTCTTCACTCATAGTTCATGAAAGGAGCACTGTCCCAGGGCAGCCTCAGCCCCTGTGGGTTTCAACTCAGAAGGAGAATGTTGTTGCTTGATCCTCTTTCGCATTTTAAAAAGGACAAGGAAAGGCACTGTGTAAAATGTTTTACTTCTGACCTTTTTTTTATTACTCCAAACTGCTGGATGTTGAAAACCTTGCATTTACTTGTGAATTGCCAGTCTGTGTTTATGTATAGAGGAGGGTAAAGACTTGAAGGGTCAAAACTATTTTCAGTTTCCCTGTAAATTTCTCCACAACTTAGCTTTTCATTGAGCATCCTATATTTATTTCTGTGTAATTATGCCATTATTTGGTGCATTTTATGACCAGAGATGCTAAAATTGTTCTATCCCACTTATGTGCTCAAGTCAGATGAGCCAAGATGGCGCCACAGAATCCAGACCCACCCAGAAGTTAGACGGGGCCTCATTTATCCATGGAAGATGGTCCTGGATGAACACACTGATTTATCCAGGAGAATGAGCACAGAAACATTGTAGGTTATAGTGTCAAATATTAACTCCAAGACAGAAAATTAATTAAGAGCACACTATGTACTTGTGTTCAAGGGAAGCCAATAGCAGATCTATTTCATATAGTGAAGGCAAAATTAGGAGTTAAATGCAAAATAGAGGAGAAAAGGGAGAAGGAAAAACTGAAGACAAGTTGGAAATAATGAACTTTGCCTTTTCTCGGGTAAGCTGTTGATTAGCAGGCAGCTAGCTAAGACGGAGGTCAGGATGTTCTGCCCTTGGCAGCTGGATGGGTCATCAAAGAAGATAATTCTAGTCATTTATGGATTCTCCAGAGCCCCTGGGAGTATAACTGGGCTGTGAACATGACAAGCGGTCTCTGTGTCATGTCTGCCTGGGTGAGCACCCCTCTCTCTGTTGTGCTGGTCTACCCCACAACCCTTATAAAAATTTCTCAGGAGCAAACAAATGCAATCAACCTAAATGTCCAACAAAGGGAAAACTGCTAAATAAACTATAGCATATCTTCAGCAGAGGTTACCAAAGATATTTTTAAATGTTTTACTAACTTAAGAAAATGTAATGAAAGAATATGTAATAGTGTGGGAAGTTGTTAACGATATACTGTTAAGTTAAAAATAAAAAGTAGATTTCAAAGGAATAATATACAGGGAATTCTGGGTAGAGATGACAGAATAAACACACGTGTATTTTTTTGGCTCCTCCCCAAACCCTGCTAAAACAACAATAAAATGATTTTTTTTCCTAAATGAAATAAGCTCTTTGTTAGAAACTTAGTAGTGATATTAATAAACACAGATTCTCTAAAACGGATAGCAAACAATGAAAATTTGCGTTAAAGCAAGACTGAAGGAACATAAACCTGGGCCTGTAACTATGGCCTCAAAGGGTATTTTTAAAGGCATACACTTGCAAACATAGGGAGGAAAAAAGAAAGTGACAAAATTTGGAAGCACATGGATGAGTGATCCACACAGGAGAGTCCAAGGAGATTCCCAACCTGATGTTGAAGGGAGACCAAGTAAAAAGGGCAAAAAGTCTGTGTAGGAGTGAATCAGAAGGCTCCAAGGAAAGATTTCTTAAGGAAGGTGAAATTGTTGGAATAACTAATATGTTTGACTTTACAGAGAGGAGATATAGGCAACTGGCAGAGATTTGGGGATTGAAATAATAATAAGGACAACTAAACAAATAAAAAGGAAAAACAATCATTAACTCAAAAAAAAAAGGTAATCAGACAAGGACTATATCCATCAGGATCCAAGCAGGAAATAGAAATTATACAGTAATTTGAAAGAGTTATTAACTATAATAGTGGATTGGTGTAAGGAGGGATTGGCTGGTAAAATGTGAAGAAAACTATAACGTTCAAAAATAGCAGACACAAGGGGCAGCCACCAGCCCCTCCAGCTGAGATAAAGCACCAAGGAAGCCCCTCCCTTCCCAGGACTAAGATCCAGCTCACTGAGTAGCGGAGAAGTCTCCGTGGAGCTGTGACAGAGGGACTTGCTGGAAATCTCTAAACTTGCTTAAAACCCACCCTCTAGGGTTCTAGAAAAAGCCATTTATGGAGATGTGTCTCACTAGAGACACCAGAAGGGGAATTAGGGAAGCCCCTGGCCGTTGTGCACTACAGGAGCCTGGACATCCGAGACGGGCACAGTAGAATAGAGATGGAAAGCCCCTTCCTTCTTGCAGTGTCTCTCCGGCACCTGCTACTGACAGGGCTTAATGTGGTGCCACCCAGCAAAGGAAAACTATTTAAAAGGTCCAATATGATTCTCACAGAGCAGGCAATGAAGGGTAGATTGGAGCTGAGAGACCATAAATTGATAACTGGCACAAAGATCTTTTTTAAGTTTATTGTGAGAATAAAATCAGATAAAATATGTGATGCTCTTAGCACAGGGCTTGGAAAATAAAATGAGTTCTCAGTTAATGGTAGTTACTCTACCAGGCGATTAGTTGGCTGTTAGCAAAGAACACTTTCAGTGTATTCTTGGGTAGCTAAATGGATTATCAAAGAAAACAATTTCAGTTCTTTTTAAAGCTTTTTTAAAAAAATATTTATTTATTTTTGGCTGTGTTGGGTCTTTGTTGCTGTGCACAAGCTTTCTCTAGTTGCGGCGAATGGGAGCTACTCTTCACTGCGGTGTGCAGCCTTCTCATTGCAGTGTCTTCTCTTGTTGCGGAGCATGGGCTCTAGGTGCGCAGGCTTCAGTAGTTGTGGCTCTCAGGCTCTAGAGCGCAGGCTCAGTAGTTGTGGCGCACAGGCTTAGTTGCTTCGTGGCATGTGGGATCTTCCCGGACCAGGGCTCAAACCTGCGTCCCCTGCATTGGCAGGTGGATTCTTAACCACTGCACCACCAGGGAAGCCCTCAGTTCTTTTTTGATTATCCACGAGACCTCAGGAGTTCAACTGTGAGGTATATGTGACAATATATGTGGATATACTGGAGTTAGGAGATCGATGAGAAAATCCATTAGCAGAGAATTTCAATAGCCTAGGAAAGAAATGAGGAGGGTCTGGGTGGGTGGAGCCACACCCTAAAGAAACACTAAGGCCTCAACCATGGCAGTGGGTGACCCACCAGGTCAGAAAGTGGTTGGTCTTTAAGGAAAGATGTCTTCAGAGCAAAGCACAGGATCTACCCTTGTAGAATGCCTTAGTTGGAAAGCTCTGGGCTGCAGGTAACAGAGAGTCTGGCTAGCCATTGCTTGAACACTCACACAATTGGAAGTAGACCATTCCAGGTCAGGTCAATTCAGTGGCTCAGAAAGGATCCAGGTGGCATGAATGTGCAGCTACTGCCATTCATGCACTGCTGGTGTGAGTGTAAATTGGTACCATCCCTTTGGAAAACTGGCACTATCTGCTAAGTCTGAACATAAACATACCCGATTACCGAGCAGCTCCACTCGTAGGTGACAAAAACACGCTTCATGGCAGAAGAATGCTCATAGCAGCAATATTTGTAACAGCCAAAATCTGGAAACTATCCCCATGTCCATCAAGAATAAAAATGGATAACTAAATTGTAACATATTCTCCCAGTGGAATTCTATTCAGCAATGAGAATGAATCATCTGTAACTACATACAACATGGATGAATCTCACAAATGTAACGTTAAGTGAAAGACACCAGACGCAGAAGAATACTGTGCATTCAGAAAAGGACTTGTCGGGATCCAATCAGTTTCCATCTATATGAGGTACAAAAGCAGACAAACTTGTCTATGATGTTAGATGTCAGGATAGTGTCTACCCTTGGGGGAAGGTAATGATTAGAAGATGCTGCTTACTCAGGTGTGATCAATGTGTGAAATTTCATGGAGCTGTATGCTTATAATCTTCTACATATATGTTATACTTCAGAAGTTTAAAAATGGGAGAAAAAAGTGTCTGGTACTTTCTATTTTTCCTTTCTGTCTTCTTCAGATGGTTGGCCCTATTTTCAGGCTTCTACCCTCATAGTTGTAAAGTTGCTGCCAGACTGCACACATAAACTCTTTACAGGGATGCATCCAAAGGCAGGAAGTTGGGCATTTTTCCTTGTCATTCTCCTTTTAGTAAGGAGGACAACCTTCTCCAGAAACCCTCTGGGTGATTTCTCCTCAGGTCCCATCAATTGGGATTGGTCATATGCCCCTGTTCTAGCAGCATGGGAAGCTGGAAACACAACTTTTGGCATGTCCAGCCCCCTACCAGAGGCTGAAAGGAGAGGGAAGTTTGAAGGAACGATTATAGGATGGGAAACCAATAGTGTCCACGCCATATAGTAAGAGTCATACATGTTGCTGAAAGACTTAATCACTAGCCAGATCCAGATAGATATAGCTCCTTTCTGATAGGGAGGGCTAAGTGAGGTAAGAAGGTGGTCCTAGGATATCAGAGAGCCCCATCAAGTAGGTACTAGGAGGGAAAACTGGACTTGGAATCCCATCTCTAGTTCCCACTCTATTCTAACCAGTTGTGTTACTGTGGGCAACTTACTTCAACTCTAGACCTGTTTCTACATCAGTAACATGAGGAGACTGGACCAAATCCAAAGTCAGTACATCTTGCATGAAACTTAATTACTTCAAGGTCCTTGAAAGGAGGACATTGAACTGCTTTTGTTGCTGACATTAGATAATGTTGCCCAACTGTTATTATGAAAGGTTTTCCCTTTTGGTGTTTTTGAGGTTGGTTTGCTTCCTTCTGTAAGCACTTTTTTTTTTTTTTTTTCGGTACGCGGGCCTCTCACCGCCGTGGCCTCTCCCATTGTGGAGCACAGGCTCCGGACGCGCAAGCTCAGCGGCCATGGCCCACGGGCCCAGCCGCTCCGCGGCATGTGGGATCTTCCTGGACTGGGGCACGAACCCGCATCCCCTGCATTGACAGACGGACTCCCAATCACTGCGCCACCAGGGAAGCCCTGTAAGCACTTTTTTGAAGCACCATTCTCGCAACAATTCTCCATCCTTCTGACATCGTCTTTCCTCTCTCTCTCTCTCTCACACCTGTTAGACCTAACCAGGGAGTAATCCATCTCCACTACCCTCCCAACATACCACATGAGTACCACCCACAATCAAATTTTTTTACATAACCAATACTTTCCTAGAACTAAACAAATGGATTTGCCTCAGAATAACTTAATAATAACTCACTAACTGACTTCCCTAAATAGGTATATAAGCATCACAATTAACGATGAAGCGAATTAAGTTCAACCACCAGTGCATCCTTATTCAGTGATCTGGCAAAAGTTCTGTAGTCTCAGTTTATCAGTTCAGTGTTCAGTTCATTCTATTTTTGGTCAACAAATATTTATTGAGCAACTTACTGTGTACCAGACACTCTTCCAGATCCTAGGTATACATATATGAGTAAGACATAGTTCATACCTTCAAAGAGCTTTCAGTCACTGTGAGAAACAGATGATTTCACAATACTAAGAGGAAAATAATGGTTATAAATCTGTACTGATGGACACACAATGCATAAAGATTTAATTTATATGACAATAGCAGCACAGAGGAGAGAAGAACTAATGAAGCTATATAGAAGCAAATCTTTATGTACTATTAAAATAAAGTTGGCATTAATTTGAACTACACTGATAAATTAAGATGTTTATTGTAATCACCAGGGAAATCACTAAGAAAATAATTCAGAAACTATATAGTAAAAGAAACAAAGGAATTAAATGGTATACTAGAAGATACTGATTTAACACAAAAGAAAGCATTAATGGAGGAATAAAGGAACAAAAAGTCATAAGACATTGAGATAACAAATATTAAAATGGCAAACAAATCCTACTTTATCTGTAATTACATTCATTGGATTAAACATTCCAATTAAAAGGCAGATACTGCCAGAATGGATTAAAAAACACAATCCAACTGTATGATATGTACAAGAGAGATACTTTAGATATACTTTAGATTGAAAGAAAAAGAGTGGCGAATGATATTCCATGCAAAGAGTAACCAAAAAGACTTTGGGTGGTTATACTAATATCAGACAAAAGAGACTTTTAAAAAAAATATTGCTAAAGACAAAGAAGGACATTTTATTTAAAAGAAATTTTTTTTAATTTGGCTGCACCGTGCGGCATGTGGGATCTTAGTTCCCCGACCAGGGAACGAACCCATGCTCCCTGCAATGGAAATGTGGAATCTTAACCACTGGAAGGCCAGGGAAGTCCCAAAGAAGGACATTTTATAACGATAAAGGTTCAGAATCTGTCCAGAAGACATAACTACTATAAACATATACGCACCTAATAATGGTGCCGCAAGATACATGAAGCAAAAACTGACAGAATTGAAGGGAAAATAGACAATTCAACAATAATAGTTGGTGACTTTAATACATACCCACTCTCAGTAATGGAAGAACAACTATACAGAATATCAATCAACAAGAAACTAGGAGACTTGAACAACACTATAAACCAACTACACCTAGAGATCTATAGAACACGCCACCCAACAAAAACAGGATGTGCATTCTTCTTGAGTGTAGTAGAAACATTCCAGGATAGCTCATGTGTTAGGCTATAATACAGGCCTCAATAGATTTAAAAAGACTAAAGTCATACAAAGTATGTTTTATAACCATGATGGAATGAAATTAGAAATCAATAACAGAAGGAAATTTGGGAAATTCACAAACATGTGGAAATTAAACAACATACTCCTAAAAAACCAATGGATCAAAGAAGTAATCACAAGGGAAATTAGAAAATGAAAACAAAATGCAAGGTACCAAAATTTATAGGACGTATCTAAAGTTTAGAGGGAAACATATAGTCAATGCCTATATTTTAAACAGAAGAAAGATCTTAAATCACTGTAAGATAGAGGGATGTGCAGAGGCTTAGGGGAGCTGAGAGATGGGGTACTTAGCTTTTCCATAAAGATGACATTTTAAAGGATGAGTAAGGCTGGAGGAACGTGGGAAGGGAATTCCAAACAGAGGACAACTTGAGCAAAAGCACACAGGCATGAACTAGCATGGGCTATGCAGGGGAGCTTTACACAGTTCAGTGTTTCCAGAATGTAAAGTGTGCGGCAAAGAAGGCTGAGAAGGCCATAGGGGTAAGTGGGTCCCAACCCTGGGGGTTTTATATGCTCTGCTGGGAACCTTCGGCTTTATTCTTTGGGTCACTGAAAGGTTATAAGCAGGCCTATAATGTGGTTCAGATTTCCTTTTGGAAAGATCCTTCCAGATGGAATTGTCTATGTGGATATTCTGGAACAGATTGCAAGGAGTCAAGGTGGAAAGATTGGAGACAGAGAGGCTGGAAAAAGGATCACTGCCATAATCCAGGGGGAGAAAACAGAGCCTGAACCTGAACAGGAGCAGTGGTGGTAAGGCTGGAGGGAAGGAGCTGGATTCGAGGAGTCTTTAGGAGCCAGGGTTGGTGGAAGTTGGTACTGATTGGAGGTGGGTGAGGTCGATGCGTCTAGGACACCCAGTGTTTTGGATTTGGCTGAGTGCTTGCCACAGTGAATGAAAACCAGAATGCCAGAGGAGAAACAGGTCAGAGGGTGTCTGAGCATTGTCTTAAACTGTTTTTCTTTTCCCCCTTTTCTTGTGCATTGTCTTGGAGGAAATGCTATCCTGGTAGTACCATTTCTGCCAGGGATGTTCTAACCTCTCTCGAAATGCTTACACACCCCCCTCATGGGTCCCCTGCACTCCCTTCCCCAAAGGGCCCCGTGCCAACGTGTCTTGCCTCCCTGTTTCTCGCACAGGGTCCCCCGGAGCACACCAGGCATGGCAGTGAGCTGTTGGCTGCTTTCTCCCTGGGCTCCTAGGCCTGCTGTGTTGAGTATCCTGTCCTCTCCTGTTCTGGGCCACCTCCCTCTTCCATGAACATCTACCTTTCAGGACAAGGTCACAAACTGCAGGCCTGAGCACCAGATTTCCCCCAACCATGTGTTTTATTTGGCCTGCCCTGTATTTAAAATATATATATTCTTTTTTTTTTTTTTTTTTTTTTTTTTTTTTGCGGTACGCAGGCCTCTCACTGTTGCAGCCTCTCCCATTGCAGAGCACAGGCTCCGGACGCACAGGCTCAGTGGCCATGGCTCACGGGCCCAGCCGCTCCGCAGCATGTGGGATCCTCCCGGACCGGGGCACAAACCTGTGTCCCTTGCATCGGCAGGCAGACTCTCAACCACTGCGCCACCAGGGAAGCCCTAAAATATATATATTCTTAAATGTAAATGCCTTTGAAGGAGGGACCAAGGTTCTCTCTTTGTCATGTTCCCTGGAAACCTCTGGTTGTCTCACTCTTGGCCTGCTTTGCTCATTTCCCTTCATGCCTGGCAGCTTCAGGCTTCTGAACTAAGCTCCACTGGAAGGGGAGATGCAGGGCGTCTGGTCCATCAAGGGGCAGCATCTTGACAGAATAGGTCATTGGCTTCCCTGTCACCGGACAGGGGTTTCCTGTAGAATGCCTTTGGAAGGACAATCTTACCTCCCCCTCAAAAATAAAAACCAATTGCCCTTATATTAGACTGAATTGTATGAAATTGCCGATATTGAACTGGTTTTGCCCCCGAAGATGGTAATTTCACATGGTTCAACTGATTAACATGATCCTGCCTTAGTCACTAGTACAACAGTGGTTCTCAGCCTGGGTTGCAAATTAGAATAAGCTGGGAGCTTTTTAAAACTACCCTTGCTAGGACCTCCCCCTAAGACAATTAAATTCAAATGTTTGAGGATGGGGGCAGGCACAGGGATATTTTTAAAGTTCCTGTGAAGCCAGATTAAGGACTGCAGCTTTAGCACATCACTGGGTCAGTCATGAGAGAGGCTCAAAAAGAGTCTTCAGCTTAACTCCTTAGCATATTACCTGTGGGCGATGGGAGCTGAGTTTTAGGAGCCCAGAGCTTCCATGTGGCTGCAATTACTTCATGCGTTAAATTGAGTTAATAAAAATTAAAGAATTTCCATCACAGCAAAAAAAAAAAAAGTGTATTAAATACACATGTGCATGTGGTACCATCCTAAGCACATTACAAAATGACTGCCTTGTGAGAATTAGCAATCTGGAATTTGCAATATTGTCTCTGCCAAACCCACTGAAGAGCCCAGTGGCACTAGAGAAAGACACAACAAACTGGAAAAACATTCAAAGATGTGGCCCTGGACATGCCCTCAAGAGCATACACCACAACAAAGTGTGCATTTTGGCCGGGCTAATTAAATCATTCCAGCCATACATGGCAGTTTAGTGAAACACTCTTTGTGAGTTATAACTCCATTGCATTCTTAGTAATTCTAGGAGTTTCACTTTCCCCTTAATGTCTTTTTTCTTTTAATGAGCAGATTAAAAAAAACTAAACTAAATAAATAGATAAATATATATTTAGAATAAAAGAGAAGATAGCATATATTACTTTTGGGGTGATGACTGTTCTAAAATTAGATTACGTGATGGTTGCTCAATTCTAAATATAATAAAACCATTCAATTGTCCACTTTAAACAGGTGAATTTTATGGTATGTAAGCTATAGCTCAATAAAGCTGCTCTTTAAAAAAAAAAAAACCCATAATACTAGGGTTGAAAAAAAGAACTGAAAACAGTTAATACAAATTCTGAATTTCCTGGCAAAGAAGCTGTGTGTGTGTGTGTGTGTGTGTCTGTGTGTGTGTGTGTCTGTGTGTGTGTGTATGAGAGATGCTGTCCCTGGGACTTGAGAGGTTCCCTCAGAAGGCACTGACAGAGGTGCCACAGGAAGGGTTAAGTGGGCAGTCCTGATGCCGTAAGCAAGGGGTGGGCTAGGAGTCGCTCTGCAGAGCCGGTGGCAAAATGAGAGAAAGGAGTTTGCCCGGTTGGGAAAGAAATGCAGAAGTAGCATCCATAGAGAGCCCCACGCAGGGAAAAAACCTGCCCCGGAGGCAACGAGACACAGCACACCTCCTAGCAGGGAACAGAAGGACACGAGTGCTCCTTCACTTACTAATCCTCCCGCCACCTCCTCCCAGGCTGGAGCACCTTGGACCAGCGTGAGCTCTCTTACAGCTCCCTTCAATTTTCTTGATGCAGAAATGACTTAATTAGTTTCATTAGGATCCATCACTGTGGGTGTATTCTCTGAAAAGAAGGAGTGTGCGTGCCGTGTTCGTGTATGCAGGCACCTTGAGGTAGCACTCCCCTCATACCTTGGGATTGCTGGACTGTTATGTTCCCCTTGTACCTAGGGCTTGACAGATGTCAGAGACTTAGAAATTCTGAAAGAGTTGAAGGAAAATGCTTACAGTGATGAAGCGGCCAAGAAAGAAACCTCCAGTGATCCCGATTCCCCAGGTCTGCAGGACCTGCTCTCCTAAAGCTCTTTCAAGTGTTGAGGGTCTACCATGCACCATGTACAGGGTTAGTGCTATGGGAGATACAGATGTGAATAAAACACTGTCCTCAGCTTCAAAGGGTTTACTCTTCAGGGGAAGAGGTCAGACATATCCCCAAAGACATCAATACAAACCATACCGCGAGAGAGGTACAAAGTACTGAGTCTCAGAAGCCCAGGAAAACACGTACAGTTAGAAAAGTCAGGAGAGCCTTCCTGAGCAAATGACTTTAGAGAGATATGTAACATTTTCACAGACGAAGGTCGGGGTGGAGTGAGGCGGGAGTCCTGCAGGAAGTGTGCTGCCATTGGCTGGAGGGGGACAGCCAGATCCCTGCTCTGATTTCAACTCAATATCAGTGCAGAGACACTACCCTGCATGAGGCAGTCCACAGGTGGAAATAAAGGTGAAGTCAAGTCAGACTGTGTCTTCAAAAGCCTTGCAATTCAAGGACAGGGAAGACAGAGGCAAAGGGGGAGATTAGACAAAGATACCTAGTACCCCAAGATATCACATGCGTTGTGAAAAGAAGCATCACAGAAGCCTTGGCAAAGTGCTCCGACCTAACTAACGGGGGCTCTGCCTGACCTTCCATTCTGTTTCTCAATATTAGACTGTAAAATTCTCAAGGATGAGGACCAGGGCTTCTTTGTCTTTGCATGCCCTGGATCTAGCTCAGTGTCTGGCACTTGATAGACATTCGTCGAAGGAAGGAAGGTGGAAGGGAGAAAGGGAGGGAGGGACGGAGGATGGGAGGACGGAAGGAAGGAAGGAAAAATTCTCCCATCATTTGCTGAGGAAGTCTGGCTTTAAATTCACGTAGCACTGCCTAACTCTGGTTCTTACTGTCCCTCTCTGCTCCCACCCATATTTTGCTCACCTCAGTCCTCCCTCCCTTATTGTTAGTGTGGGCTGACAATACCAGCCCACACTATCTTCCTGGACCTCGATTCCTTCAGTGATCACAGAGTCTGTGCTGCATAATTTAAGTACTCCGTATTCCTTGCAGCTGCTTCCTGTGTGCTAGTCATGTAAACTCTTTGAAGGCGGAGTCCCCTTCTTAAATGACTGCATCCCCCATAATACCTAGAATATATTGACTGTTGATTGGTTGGGAAATAAGGCCCATTACAGGAGGGAGGAGCAGAAACTCACATCCTGGGGTGGCAGGCACGGTGCTAGTGCTGTGCATACATGCACAAACAGCCTGGATAATGGGGCCTAGTGGAGAGAAAACTGGGGGACCAAACAGTTTTGCTCTCTGAAAGCCTCTGACACAGAGGCCCCAAATCCATGCTTCTCCTTCTCTGAGGACAGAAGAGAAGGTGTGTCTGTCCTGCAGCATGTGGGGTGGATGGAAGGATTTGATGGATGTGAAATTAAGCAGAGGAGTGGGTTGCCTAGAGAGGTCATGAACCCCTCTCTCTGAATGTCCCTAAAGACAAAGGGATCACCAGGAAACTGAGGGTACAGGATGCACTGACTGGCCTCCTGAGGGGTACCACTTGGACAGTCCATCCTTGCTGTCTTTATCAGAGTTACAGGTAAGAAAGAGTCCTTTGGGGGTAAAGCATCTTAGAGGAAATATTGATTTGCCCTTTTGCTTTATGATCTCCGGACGTAATGAACAAGGTTTAGGAGGATTAGCTGACTGCAGGCAGACCAATGTTACTGTGTAGAGAAATAAGGTGGACTCTCAATACTATCCAGATCATTTCCCCAAGAATTATGTGTTCCATGGTCAGAAAACGACCGCCAAGCATTTTCAAGTATATCCAGTAAAAGGCTGATACAACTCCTCCTGCACTTGACTGTGTACTCCTTGCAATGACGTAATGTTTTCTGCAAAGGGGCTGCCTCCCTAACTAGATTGTCTGGAGCAGATATCAAAACCAATTATTTCTCTAGGATCATCTGATACTAAGTGCTCAAAAAATACACAAATGAATAATAACTAACATTATACAATAATCTGCAAGTACTCTCCCCACACATTTCCTAATTTAGTCCTCACAACAACCCTGTGAGGTATGTACTACGATAAACTCCCATTTGCCAGGTAAGGAAACATACTCTGAAAGATTAAGTGGCACACCTGATATCATACAGCCAGTAAGGAGTTCTTTCCTTTGCTTAAATGAACTATGGAGCCTGAAAAAGTGTCAGCCGGGTCTCTCCCGTCACACATCTTATCGCATGGATCAGTGTGCATTATAATATTTCAGGGACAGGCACACTAAGTCCAAGCTTAGTATATGATGAATAAATGAATGGATGCGTTATACAGCGGATGCACCGTAGGGAGTCAGTGGAAAGGAGACAGTTTAAGAGAAGGAAGAATCTTTAATTCAAACTATTTATAAGGAGGGAACTCCCTGGGGGTCCAGTGGTTAAGGGTGCTTTCACTGTCGTGGGCACGGTTGGATTCCTCCTCAGGGAACTAAGATTGCACAAGCCCCGCGGCGAGGCCAAAACAAAACAAGACAATTTATAGGGAGTCTACTGAGTGTCAGGCATTGGAGACCCAGACACGACTGCCCTGTCCTCATGCGCCTTACAGTCCATTGCAAAAAAGACAGACGTTAAGAAACTATTACAATAAATTAGTCACACTTTTATTAAATGCTACAAAATGTAGCAGGGAGCTTTGCTCTGGCCCGAAGTAAGAGCGCTCACTATGGTAAGGCTGGCCTCTTTGGGGCAAGGGGATTCACTTATATAGGCAGAAGCAGAAGCCGAGACAAATGAAAAGGGCAAAAGGAGGACGGAAATTGCTTCTCACAAACAGAACTTGACCTAAGGGACCCCTACTTCCAGTCCCGCTGACTGGCTGCCTAGCTGCTCACGAAAACCAGGAAAGAAAAAGCTAAGGCTAGAGAGAAGTTAGAGGTCCATTTACGTAAGCGGGGCGGGGCGGCAGGGAGAAGCAGGAGAGGCGTGAGCCGGCGTCAAGAGAGTTAAGCGGACCGGCCCGGGACGCAAAAGGTTAAGGCGGGCGGTCCGGATCAGGTCCGGTAGGCCCGCCCACCGGGGGGCGGGGGTGTGGCCTCGCGGAAGAAGCCCTTGGATTGGCCGCGGGGAAGGCGTTACGCTAGGAAGGTACCAACAGTCGCGAGCCGCGGAGGCGGGGGGGTGGGTGTGGGACCGCGGGGTGAGGTGGCCAGGGAATGGCCGGGCCGGGGGTGGGCGGGAGCCGCAGTAGCAGCGGCTGGGGGCGGTGAGCGCTGCGTGGGGCTGCCCCTTCCCGGAGGTGGCGGGGGCGGCCGGGGCGGCCGGGGCCGCGCCGCACCGCACCGTGCGGGCGGCCATGGAGCGAGCTTAGGGCGTCGCAGGTGAGCGGCTTGGGGGCGCGAGGGCGGGCGGGAAAGTGCAGGCCCACCCGCGGGAGGGGCGCGGTGCGTGGCGCGCGCCGGGCTGGGGCCGTCTGGGGGCGGGGCGCCTCCCTGAGGGGCCGGGCACCAGTGCCCAGAGCGGTCCACGAGCGGCGGCTGCTTCAGAGACCGGCCCGGGCCGCGCGCCCCGCCTCGCTGACCCCGGGAGGGCTCCTACCGGCCGTCGTGGCTGGAGGGACGCGGCCGAGGCCGTCGCCTCCTCGGCCCGCCTGAGGCGCGGGCCTTACCTGGGGGCGCCTTGAGCCGCCTGGGATCCGTCCAGTGACCCACCCTCGCGCCCGGACGCGGTCCCCAGAGGCGACTGGCCCTGGTGCCGCCCTCGTGTCCCGCCGAGTGCCCGTTGCGGCGGCCCGGGGTGGGGGGTGGGGGTATCGCGCGCCCGCGGGCCCACCTCGTGGCCGAGAAGCGCGAGTGACTTCCAGGCCCGAGGCAGGAGGCAGGGTAACCGTGCCTAGGGGTCCGCGGTCTCCTCGGGGTCGTGCTCCCCGCGCTCGCAGTCGAGCACAACTTAAGGAAGTGATACGGTTGTCCCAAGTGGGTTGCGCTTGAGATTTCATTTCCGGGTGCTGTGGTCCCGCAATTAAAAGCGAACCGAAACGTTGCCACTAATGATGAGCGTGAGCAGTTGTCAAGTTGCGTCCTTGATTGTGGGGTGTGATAAGAGTTTCATTCTAATCAAGCTTCTGTTACCTGCAAGTCTCCCGGTAGGAAGAGAAGGGGTAGGAGGATGTTGGAGTGAAAGTGGAGGGGACAAGACGTGATTGGTTGTTAGGGAATTATTAGTCCTTTAAATGGCCATATCGTCAGTTGGAAGGGTGAGGAGTTTATAATTTGGGAAAACGGGGGATGCTGGGTACAGTGACTTGAGTTTAGGACCAAGTATCAGTATCATCCCCACTGAGCTAGTTTCTCTTCAGAGGTTTGATTTCTCACCTTGAAAAGAAGGAACAGGAATGTGGGTCTTTTAGCTTTCAAATTGCAGGACTTGATGTAAAACAATAACTATGATTACTGTTTACTAACTATTCCTATCCTTTTGTTGTAAATTAATGCATAAATTTCATTGGGGTTGATTATTTTATTTTTTATTATTTATTTATCTGGCTGTGCCAGGTCTTAGTTGCGGCATGCGAGATCTTTTTAGTTGATCTAGTTCTCTGACCAGGGTTCGAACCCGGGTCCCCTGCATTGGGAGTGCAGTCTTAACCACTAGACCACCAGGGAAGTCCCATGGGGTTGATTATTTTAAATTGGGTTAGAGACCTCAGTGTGCTCTATGTATTGCAGTCCTGGAATTTATGCAGGACCTTTGAGCTAAGCCTTAGAGCTCTTCCACAGATATTGTTATTTATCATCAAGACATGTCCTTGAGAAACTGAGATACAGATGTTAAAGATGCTAAGTTATTTGCCTAGACTTAGAGCCAGTCTAAGGTAGGTTTAAAATTGTTTTGTGTTAAATTAATAACTTTTGAAGTTTGTGGAGATGTTGGACTTTGGCCCCTAGAACTGTTCAGTGGAATCAATCAACAGGAGGGCCTTCCACCTTTGAAAGTGCTTGTCAAAAGAGAATTAAGAGGCACAAGCAAGCAATTCAGAGTCAGCCTCACTTACATTAAAGTGCAATGATAGAAATGAATGGTGGTAAAAGATGATCAGGAAATCTTGGAGCTCATAGCTTTTCTTCAGTGTGACTGGTAAAAATGTGAGATTGATTTGTTCTGTTTGTTTCTCTGGAGCTAGTAGGAAAATAGCCATGATTTAGTTAAAGAATGAAAATTGGAAAACACACACCCTGGGTCCTTTGAATAGGGAACAAACAGATCCCTGTTTCTATCATCTAATCCTTTATGTCATAGAATTTCTTTGTTGAGTTGATAATTCCTTGACTTTTAGTCCATTCTGTTGACTTCCATTTGTAGACTCCAGTTCTTTCACACAGCGTTAAAGCCTCTGCTTTTTGTTTTTTCTGAATGTTGAATTTCTAAATGAAATTTTCTGTTTCCTCTACTTGCAGGGCAGACTTCAGCTTCCTACACTTTGTGTGACCATCATTTTAATGGTATAAACCCTGAAGCCAGATACTTCAGCTCTTGAATTGACAACTTTTTAAAATAGCAACCACAGTGGTGTCTCTCGGTGACTGCTACAACCTCATAATAGAAACAGGAGGCTGCTCTTTGTATTCTGTGGCCATAGTTGGAAACAGTAAAAAGGAGACTGTCTTCTGAAGGTGATGTCAGGCCACTCTGGGACTAAGGGCCAGGCAGTGGTGGGGTGAGAAGCACAGTTACAATGAGGCACTACAGTTTGGTGTAGTAGTGATGATGATTGATGTACTTTTCTTTTTGCACCTAACAGTGCATAGTGCATAGTAGGTGTGCAGTAAATGTTTGGTGGTTGAATGAATGAATGGAAAACGGTATGCGGGAGGAGGAAATATTCTAGTGCAGATAATAAATTGTTTAGCTCCTCTTTACAAGAAAAAAAAAAAAGCCAAGAAAGTGTGTTTCTGATTCCTGTTGAAAATAGTTCTGTTGAGATGGGTATCTGTAAAGGGTGTTACTTGCTGGAGCTGCCTTGAGATCTAATTTTGTGATTGGGTGGTGTTCTAGCCACCTGCAGCCTGGGTGCAGCTTCACAGACCTGCTCCTGCACCTTTCTCTAGCTAGGCTCACTGAGCAGTTGGATTGGTAGACAATGTTTTTGCACTAATAGAAGAACTAGAGCTCTTGGTATTGGCCATGTCAGTATCATTGACCCTGACTGTCCATCTTCTGGTCCTTCATATTGGGGGGTGGGAGAGGGGAGTTATCCCTCCCCGAAGTGCTCCGCATTCCACACCTGTAAATCTCTCCCTCTTTTCCTTCCTTGAGCTGCCTCTGTAACACTCAGGGAGTAATGAATTCATTGGCACAGACCTGGGGTACAGAACAGAAGACCTTACTTTGCAACTGAAACTAGCTTTTGACCGACTTATAATGTCAGCATGACTGCTAGAGCCATTTAGGAGAGAATGTAATGCAAAACTCTCACTTGTGATTTTTGTCATTCGTATCCAAAATCAGAAGAGGGAAGGCCTAGCTCTGGACCTGGTGAGTTTGGGGGGTTGCATCTGTCATCCCAGTATAAGATAAGAAACGAAGGCTGATGAAGAAAGATATTGAGCTTTGGTGTGTGTTTAGCAGACTACTTTCTGGCACGGTAACTACCCAAAGGAGGGGAAGGTGTTAATTTGAGTACATTTTAAAAGGAGATCAAGGAATATGAAATTATGAATGTGAAACACAACCAAGTACAGGATGAGGCAGTGAAGTTGATCATTCCATGTTCTTAAATGCTAACTTTCTGATTTATCTATATAGCAGTGTGGGAATAAGATATTGGGTGCAAAAATTCTTATTTTAGCTATATTTTTGTGAAGAATTTTTTACAATGTATTATATGTTTTGTTTGCTTTTTAAGCAATATAGTGTAACCTTTATAGACTTGAGGTTATGGTTACAGACAGTAATCCTGTAGGGCTTTGAGGTGATTGAAATATGTAAGTTGTTTGTCCCCTCTGCTTTTTGAATTCTTGAATTTGCTTTCAGAAGTCAATCTGTCTCTTCTTTCAGAGGTGAAAAAGCTGTACTTTTGCTGTTGTTAGCATCCCTGCTGCCTTTTTAAAAATTTTTGCAGCTTCTGGTCTTCTGTGGAGTAGCAACGCAGATAACACTGCTTCCTGAAACTGAATGCAAAACAGCTAAATAGGCTTAGTGAGGGTCTGCCTGCCTCTTCTGTATTAGTGGATGAACTTTGTGACCATTATTTTGGCTGCCCAAAGACCTTTTGTTCATTTCTTGTTTCTTATCCTTGGTTTAGATAGTGAATTTGCACTCTGTATAGGTGCATTTATGTCCCTGTAGTTCTTTCTGTAGAAAAAAAGAAAATGATATGGAAATACCAGTGTTGGTTCTCGTTTCAGAAAGCATTGCCAATAATACTTGAAAATTTGGTTCCAGCCTGGTCTTGTATCATTCTTGGGCAATGTTGGACCATCTCCAATCTTCCTTTTAGCATTTCCAGATCATCTTTACTCCCAGTCCCAACCAACACCAGACACCAGCTTGGCAATAGCAGTTGCCTTGAAAGATGGAAGTAAGGTATACAGAAGGCAGCAATTTAAAATTGAGTATATAAAGTTGGTATATATATTTGACATTTCAACATTCTTACTGTACTGTATATCTGAATTCATTACATGACTTAGTTTCCCTATGTCTGTTAAAAAAAAGCCATCTTTAAACCAAAGAGCTGAAGAAATTCTTATAACCATAAAGGTCTCTCTCCCTTGCTCTTCACTCCTTTTATTCAATAAGCATTTTATCCAGTACCTCTTATGTGCCCTGCACTGTGCTAGGTTACTTGGAACTACAAAGCGAGTAAAATATATCCCCTGTCCTTGAGGAACTTAAAATAGGGTAGAGGAGACAGGCATGCCAAAAAATATATGTGTGTATGTATGTGTGTATGTGCATTTATATTCATATATAACAAGGGATCGTGCCTGGAGCCACTCAGCCATAACTCAGCACAGACCTGCTTGGGGTTCCTATTTCTAAAGTGATCTGTGGCCTGTCAGCTTGACATACCCTAGAACATAAAGTTAAAAGTGTGAGGTGTCACTGTTGAATAAAGCTGACATACCTTTTCAAGAACTGTAGTGAACTGAACAATAAAGATGGAAAACATGAAAATCTGAAGTAAACGTTATATGATTTGAAATTCCATATTTCTATGCTATATAATAATTATATTCTATATAGCCTTAAATGGTTGTTAGATACCGATAATTGAGCAGTGAAATACCTGGAACTTAGGAAAGTTCATTATACCTGGTGCATTTGAAAGAGAATGCAGATGCTTAGGCATTTCCTTAGAGTTTCCTAGATCAATGAACACTGCATGTGTTGGTTTTTTAGAACAAATCTCACTAGCAGTATGAGCTGAAGGTTTTTTCTTTTCATTTTTCAAGGAAGAGCATTAGAAGGTTGCCGTAAATCAAGGTTTAAATGGGATAGGTTGCAGGAATTGATTTTTTTTCAAAGAGGGAACAAATACTCCATAGCCTGTTACAGTTTTACTCTCACACCAGGAAGAAAGGCTACTTTTTGCTTCATTAATGCCTGGTGATCATTTTCGTTCCTTCCTTCACAGGGAGCTGTTAGAGGATTTCCCGAAAAAAAAAGTTTACATATGTGAATAAATATTTAAGTGGAAGTGAAAACTGTGAGGAATATATAACACTTGAACCAATTCAGACTATATGGAGATTTGATTTTCTGTACCTGTAACTTAGGTTACTTCAGAGCTTATCTTAAAAGCTTTAGGACCTGCAAAGCTGTCATCTTTAAAGCACAGATTTAATTTTCCAAACTGAAGAATATTGTGAAGGGCATTCTATTCGGCTGTTTTTGTGAAATAGAAAAAGTTCATGCTCCCCATCTGTTTCACTTACATTGAATGTGGTAGAATTGAACTTTGTAGAGAAGAGAAACAGGTTGGTCAGATTAGTGACATAACCTCCCAGTCTTCTGCTTCACTTGGTACCCTCTCTGAAGAAACCTACTTGCTTCCAGCCTTAGCTACTCCTCAAATTTAGGAAAGGATTTAGTTCAGGAATATAAGATTACTAGAACTCTTGGTAATGCAACATAGGTATCCAGCCCCTGACTGTGTAACCCAGAAGACAACATAACCAATGAGCGTTATTTTCTTTGTCATTCTTTCTCCTCAGGAAGTCATCTTTGGGTTTTTGATACGGTAATAATGACCAACGAGAATTACTATAGGTTGTCCAAGCACTAATTTTAGCACAGTACACATGGTAATGACATTCATTTTTAACAATTCTGTGAGTCAGGTAGTAGTGTTCTTATTTCCTTTTCCATATGAGGAAACTGAGGCCCAGAGAGGTTAGCAGGCATTCAGACCCAGGCATTCTGAATCCAGAGCACATATTCTTAACCCCTCTGCTACAGAAGAGTTTATATTTAGAAAGAAGATGAATTAAGCTGTTTCTTAAGTGGAGCATTAGCAGGGAAAGGAAAACTATGTAGGTACTGATTTATGATATTACTTGTTGTTAGATTTTGTCTTAGTTGAAGATTCCCAATTGAACGTGAAAAAGAACAGTATTATGCTGTTGTGGGCAGTGGTGGCAGCAGGAGTACTGGTTTTCTGAGGATAATAGGGGTTTATTCATGTAATAAAAACTGGATGCCATTTGGTATGAGAGGTTTTGACTTCCTAGCTGGAAACACAATGATAAGTGGAGAGATTTCTGAATGCTCTTTATTTTACTTATTGTAATTGTCACTAACCATCAGGAGAGACTGCATTTATTTCTAGGGGGTAGCTGGTAAGAATGTAGCACAGTGCTCTAATGCCACCACCAATTAACAAAAGGGCAGTGTATCAGACTTACCCCAAGGTGAAAGTATGTGTGTTTTAAATTTTTGTTGTTGTTGTACTAAAGGGTTGTAATTTTGGCTGAAGTTTAAAGGTTAGGCTTTATAAACTGGGTGTGTATAGTTGTATGAGTCTCTGAGTGTGTAAGGTTAGCCTTGATTGCTCTAAAGTATGTAAAGGGACTTTAGTAAATGATCCGTTTGAGATTCTGGTTTTTTCTTGTGTTACCTTTAAGAGACCTTAATTATTTATTAATCCAATCTTTATTTGTATTAATGGTTAATTTAATGTCTCCCAAATAGTTGATGTGGACAGAATAGATGTGAGAATGCTGGGTTTTACAAATTACCCCCAAATGTAGTGGCTTAAGACTAAACGATTTGTTGTTTCTCATGACTATATAGATCAACTGTGCCCAGCTGACTGGTTCTTCTGCCCAAATGATATAGGCTGGAGTCAGATGGGTGGCTGTATTTAGCTGGGGCCTCAATTGGAACTGGAATGCCCTTAATGGCTTCACTTCTGTGTCTGGCACTTAGCTGGAGTGGCCAGAATAACTAGGGGCTGGCCAGGTCTCCCATCATTCAGTAGTCTAGCCTGAGCTGCTTTACATAGTAGCTTGGCCCCAAATGGAAGCTGCTAGGTCTTTTTTTTTTTTTTTTTTTTTTTTTTCTTTTTGCGGTATGCGGGCCTCTCACTGCTGTGACCTCTCCCCTTGCGGAGCACAGGCTCCGGATGCGCAGGCCCAGCGGCCATGGCTCACGGGCCCAGCCGCTCCGCGGCATATGGGATCCTCCCAGACCGGGGCACGAACCCGTATCCCCTGCATCGGCAGGCGGACTCTCAACCACTGCGCCACCAGGGAGGCCCTGCTAGGTCTTTTAAGACACCTAACACACAGCCACTTCCACAGCATTCTGTTGATCAAAGCAAGTTACAAAGCTAGGCCAGATTCAGGGGAAGGAAAAATAGATTCCACCTCCTGATGGGAGGAATTGTTGGTGTCTGTCTTTGTAGACAGTCAACCAAAAACTCTTAATTAAATTCAGGTCTTACCTTTTATACTAACCAAACCTTCAGAGGTTTGCTGAGACCAACAGTGACCAAAGAAGTTTGGAAAAGTGGCCTTGTAATTTCTACTCAAGATCAAGGGTGAGGAGATTGTGTGAGTAAACATGATAAGATGTTTTACTAGTTATATAATAAATCCAACCCCCTTCACCATCTCCTTTGTTAATAGCCCTCTGCATGAAATGTTCATACGGAATGTTTTCTTCCAGTATTTGACACTCACAAAGCATGTTACATTCCCTTCATGTGGTAAGAACTTGATTTGACCGCTGACCGCTTTTTTTTCTTTACTCAATAAGGAGTATTACTGAAGGCTTTACTTTAGTTGCTATGAGCAGAAGTTGGGATTTCTTCTCCGTGACCTTCGGAGAAGTAACGTGAGGTTGTCACTTGATCAGAGGGCGACTCAACGTGGCACTGCTACTGATAAGGCTTGGAACCTCACTGGTGGCTTGTGGGAGCCCTTGATAAGATAATAAGTGTTGGGGTGAGGTCTTTGCATGTTCCACAGCAGCCACATATATTGAATTTTATCAGCTGATGACTAACAGATCTTTGCACTGATGTGTAGTTCTGTATGTGTTCCTCCAGACATCAGCCAGATTCTTGAACAGAGGATTCTAGTCTTTATACTAAGACTTCACTTTTTTCTATGTGAACCTGTTTCTTGCAAAACAATTTTTAGTCATAAGTTTATCCTTATGAAACACTTATCAAATGTGTAAGATAGTGTGTGTGTGTGTGTGTGTGTGAGAGAGAGAGAGAGAGAGGGAGAGAGGGAGGGAGGGAGAGTGAGAGAGGAATGAAATATTAGCTTCCATATCAAGCCTCATTTCACTGATGGAGCTGAGAGTGAAACCAGGGTTCAGTACGAAAATTCCTTAATAAGTTTCTACCTTCCAGAACTCCAGTCTGGGAATTTATACCAGCTTTTAGTGTGAAGACTTACACACTTGCCTTTTTATATTTAACATTTTTTGAGTTATGTTATTACCTTGAGACTGTTCTTTGAGGTAGGCTCTGTTTCACATAACCGAAACGTTAAAATAAATGACCATAATATAACTGGACAGTGTTACACTGTTGGATGCATTTATACAGGAGGTGAGGGCATGAAATGTAGCAGGCAGGCTCCTGGGAATGCAAGAGAAGTTTTCATGAATAACTTGGGATATACCCAGTGATCTTGCTTTCATTTTCTTAGTATCTGAAAGGGGGGATCCTCTTAGAAACCCAGTTTGCAGAGTGTACATAGTATGATGTTGTCTCAAGTAAGAAAAGAAGATAATACAGCATGGAAACTGTCTTGGGTACCCTCCCCTCTCAAGCATACAGGAGAGAAGGGGGTCATTGTAAAGAGTGAAAGAGTCTACCATTATTAGAGGATGGAATTATTCTGTATCATGCATCTGATACATTTTTCTGGAATAGGAGTCTTGCAAACTCATAGACTTTTTGTAAAAATTCCGCTAAAACCTCTACCTTGTCGATTTCTTGAATATCATTGTGCTTGCCCTGTAGGCTGAAGGAGTAGCAGGTTTCCAGCTAAAGGAAAACCTCTTTCTGAACTGTCAGTACTCAGAAAAAGAGACTGTACTCTGAAACCACCAACTAAATTGAGTAGAGTGTTGGTAGAGAAGTAGATTCCCAAACACAGGAGAGCTAGTTGAGGACAGCCAGCATTAAGGTGCCAGTTAATACACACTCATTTGATACCGAATACGGAGGAAATTAACAGCAGAGTCCTAAGATACTTGCATAGCCTCATTTGCAGTAGTTTGTTCAGTTTAGGTGAATAATGCATCTACCCTTACTATGCTACGTACTGCAGGGAGTGCAAAGGTAGTTACCATCACTAAGGAGCCAAGATTCTGAGAGGGGGATTGAGAACGACCTACAAGAAGACACTGGATGAGGCAGAATGTAGTTAAGTACTGGTCTAAAGATGAGAGAGGTTAGTTACTATAGAGTGTGAGGAGAGACCAGAAATGGCTTTGGAGATGGCCTTTGAAAGCTTAAGTAGGCTTTAAACAGGAGAAGTTGGGAAGAAAAGATAAGAGCTAGAGGAATTTTGAGAGAGTTCCAGTGAGGAGTGACTTAGGGGACCACGTTTGTGGTGGAAGCTGACAAGTGATGAGTGAAGAGAATGAGAGTGATGCCTAGCAATGTAGATTGGCCGAAGTCATTTAGGGTAGGGCCTTAATGCCTTGCTAAGGGATTTATAGAACTCAGAAATGGTGTGTGATTAGAAATATGATTTTGCTGCATTATCTAGTCTGGATTGGAGGACCTGGAGGCCCAGAGGCAGTTCTTTCAGGGATCCAGTAGAAGGTGCTGAGCACTAAATGAAGTCGATGGCTGTGGGCATGACGGGCAGTTGTCAAATTGCAATCTTACTTTTTCTACCAGGGTGTGGTGACTAATCCCAAACAAGAAAGCTTGTTCAGCCCCTTCGTTAAACCTGCCCTCGCTACTAATCTGCAGAGGTAAACAGTGAAGTGAGGTAACAGTTGAACTCTTCAGCTCACAATAGAAATTTCTGTCCTAGTTGAGTGGATGAATTATCTGCAGCCCTGAACTGATGCATGTGCTCTTCTGAGGCCCATCAGAAGGTAATGAGGTTTCAGAATTGAAAAGCATACAGACTCAGTTTGTTTTGTTTGAATTTTGGAGCTACTAGAACTTCCTGTTGCATTGGTGATTTAAAAAAAAAAAAAAAAAACAAAGAGCCCTCACTCTCCCTAACCTTTGTGATAAATGTTTAGATATAATTTGTTTATATAGCATAAGGGAGGACTTTCTTCTTCTAAAGGAAATGAGCAGCAGCATTAGAAGTTCACGGGTTAACCAGTCTTTGGTCCTGAGGAGGGTTTTGTAGGAAGTGAAAGGCTGTTCATCTGACCCCTTTGTGCCAGAATTGTACCTCAGCAGGAGGTCGTTGCAGCTGGAGGTGCTGAGGAAATGATTCCTGACACAGGGAGATTTCCATGTTACCTTTTACCACTGCAGCCAGAGATGTGTACTGCTGAACAAATAATTGAAGAAGTTGTGTGGTTTAGGTCATGTTGGAACTAGCAAAAACCTCTGAAATCTGCTCTACTAGCATTGCTGTTATCAGTAATCACAGGGAACTGTTTTACTGAGTTTCACACCAAACTTGATACCATCACAGTTACATTTTGGATGTACTTGAGTTGCCTGTGTTTCAGCTAATAGTGTTATGTACTCTCTGGGAGATGATGATACAACAAAACAGGTGGCTGGAGATAATTAGAATTTGAATGTGACTCTCGCTTTCCCATCTTTATGAAAATGAATAGGAAGAGAGATTAATCACCACGAATAAACTGCATGTCAGCAAGCTCTGAGCAAGGTGCTGCCCTTAGAACACACTGTTGCTCTAGTAGACTGTTTTTGGATGTGTTTCCAGCTGTTATTAGGGGAGCAGTCTCCAGTTTGGGTGGGAGTGTCTCAGCCTGAATCGTTTGTCCTATCTTTTGTATTGGTTTTATTTCTTCAATTAATGGTTTGAGTTGTTAAATGAATTGGAGAGTGAAGCAACACCCTGTTATCTTCTTGTCATCTTTGTGTTAGCCCAGTGCGTGCTGCCTGTAGGCATGTAGCAAAGTGAGCTTGTGCATGTTTTTAAATGGCCCTGTGGAGTGGAAAGCAACCTGTCAGCATGCAAATGAGGCTGAATTGTATGTTCTTGACACCCTTGCAAAAATCTTGTATTTGGAATCTTTTAGCTTCAGAATTGACCAGAGGGTGGTGTGCCCCGCACCGGAAGCAGCACTTCTTTATGTCTGTAGCATCAGTATCTTTGTTATGTGCCTGACCAGTCCAGATTTCATAGTGTTGTTCTAGTACCAGGTTTCATTAGTTTTCTGGTCACGTTCTACTAATAGCCAGATGGTATAGGGATGTGTTTTTCCTTTACTTAATTTATCCAGATTTGATTATCCATATTTTACAGGGTTTTTAATTTTGAAAAATAATTAGTAGAAGACTGATTAAGTAGAGGTACATATCTGGGTGTTCGTTGTATTTAAATACATGAATAGCAGATGTGACATGTCCATGATTGCTAGGTATTTGAATTTGGAGAGGGAGTTATCACTCTCCTCTGTACCCTCTTTGGCATTTTTAGGAGTTCCTGTCTTATAACGTGTCATAAGGCTTATATTTGGAGGATATAACTGAAAAGTTACCAAATACTGGTGGTTTTGGATATTCAAAAGTCCTTTATGGATTTTGAAAGGTAAAAATGAAAGTTAAGGAGTTATGCATATCTTAATGTTTTACTTTTTTGTGCTTTTTCCTATTGTTTTGATTTCTAGGAATTGGTAGCCATCCAAATGGCTCCTAGATGGCTCTGCACCCTATTAAAATGGTAGTATTTGCTTTAAAATTTTCATTGTACCCGGTTCTTAACTATTAGGTCCTTCCTTGGACCAGTTCATTTTAAATTATTGGGTCTTCTCGGGCATAGGATTAGCAAGGCTAAAATGGTGAGTAATATATTTGAGGCTTGTAAAAGATTCAGGGGTGGAAGGACAGAATTTCTGATTGAATTGTGCTTTATACTTGGGCTTGCAGGAATTGTGGGAGGCACCTCAGTGAAGAAATGGACCAGTGTGTATAATCATGGAATCTCCTTGCTGACAATCACCACCTGCTCTCCTTGATAAGTGAGAGAGAGTAGTCAGGGGAGAAGGAAAAGAGGTCAACATGAAGCTAAAGCAGCGAGTCGTGCTGTTAGCAATTCTCCTTGTCATCTTTATCTTCACCAAAGTTTTCCTGATTGACAACTTAGATACATCAGCTGCCAACCGGGAGGACCAGAGGGCCTTTCACCGAATGATGGCTGGCTTGCGGGTAGAGCTGGTGTCCAAGCTGGACCACACCTTGCAGTCTCCCTGGGAGATTGCAGCCCAGTGGGTGGTTCCCCGGGAAGTGTACCCTGAAGAGACACCAGAGCTGGGGGCAATCATGCATGCCATGGCCACCAAGAAAATCATTAAAGCTGATGTAGGTTATAAAGGGACACAACTGAAAGCCTTACTGATACTTGAAGGAGGACAGAAAGTTGTCTTCAAACCTAAGCGGTAAGTCTTCATCTTGAAGTTATCTGTGCTGTTTAGTTGTAACTTGGGATTTATACGAGTGCTTATCTCCTTCTCTTGGTATTCTCTTCAGTAAAATGGGAAGGAGAGACCAGAAGATCTCTGAAGTCTCTTCTAGCTCTTAATGTTCCATGATTCTTTGAGTAAGGGAAATTTATAAGAATATGTTTTGGTTCAATATTAGATTGCACATTTTACAGTTAGAGCTATCCTTGATTCTGAAATTTGTCAAGTATCTACTATGTGCCAGATGTTAGAGATACAAAATGAATTGGTTAGGAAATAAGCAACTTGTCACCGTAAGTGTACAATTAAAGACTGGGCAACCACATGTCAGGGATGCTGTGGAGTAGGAGTTACCCAGAGTTGGAGTAGGTTTTGGGTGGGTGACTTAAGTCCTTTTTAGCACTAAAGCTGTGATTCTTTCACTTGAGCTTTGGTTTTGTTTTAATTAATAGGCTTTATTTTATTTTTTAAGCAATTTTAGGTTTACAGAAAAATCAAGGGGAGAGTACAGAAAGTTCCTATATACCCCCTCCCCTCTCTTCCCCAGTCTCTCCAATTACTAACGTCTTCCATCAAATTAGTACATTTGTTACAGTTGATGAGCCAATATTAATTTATTAACTAAAGTCCATAATTTACGTTAAGTTCACTCTTTGTGCTGTACATTCTGTGAGAGTTTCAATAAACTTATAATAAGTATTCACCATTACAGTATCATACAGAATAGCTTCCCTGGCCTCAGCGTCCCCTGTGTTCTATCTATTCATCCTTCCCTTCCTCCCCCTGAACCCCTGGCAACCCCTAATCTTTTTACTGTCTCCATGGTTTTGCCTTTTCCAGAATGCCATATAGTTGGAATCATACCTTTTGTAACCTTTTCAGATTGGCTTCTCTCTGTGTCTTAAGGTTCCTCCATGTCTTTTTGTGGCTTGATAGCTTTTTTTTTTTTTTTTTTTTTGCTAAATAATATTCCATTGTATAGCTGTACCACAGTTTGTTTATCCATTCACCCAATCAAGGTTATCTTGGTTGCCTCCAAGTTTTGGCAGTTATGAATAAAGCTGCTATAAATATTCATGTGCAGGATTTGTGTAGATGTAAGTTCTTAGTTCATTTGGGTAAATACCAAGGAGCACAATTGCTGGATCATATGGTAAGAGTATGTTTAATTTTGTAGGAAACTGCCAGTCTGTCTTCCAAAGTCGCTGTACCATTTTACATTCCCATCAGTAACAAATGAGAGTTCTTGTTATTCCACATCCTCAACAGCATTTGGTGTTGTCAGTGTTTTGGATTTTGGTCATTCTAATATGTGTGTAGTGATATCTCATTGTTGTTTCTTTTACCTGTTTTAAGCAGAGAACTGGGCCATTTTAGTTGCCTCAGTCCAAATTTGAACTAGAGAGGGCTAGATCATATGTTGTTAGACAGTGATCCCTTTGGACTTTTTTAAGGATCTACAGAGATAATTCATGTGGCCATTCTACAGTATAATTAATTTTTTTTAAGTTTTCTGTTTGTATATGGACTTGAAATAGGTTAACATCATGGTGATTTATATTCTTTTGACAGGAATTAGTTACTAGTGGATTTTCTCAACATTTGTAATGTCTAAAATTTTCTGTGTACTAAACATTTTTTTCATTCCTCAGTAGAGCGTTTGAGAAAATTATAACACATCACTTTGGGTCTCTTGCTGGAGTGGGAGAAGAAATATGGAGTGAAGGGGTGCAGAAATCAACTGTGACCAGAGTAGTTGGCTTAGCTCCCTTCATGATCCAAATATCAGTAGATAATAGGCAAGCAGAGAGCTAATATTATTGGAATTCCAGAAATGGAAGGAATCTGCATTTGCCTGGAACTGGGAAGCATGGTGTGTGGAAGATGTGGAAATTAGGAAAGGTTTAAAATGCAGTAGACTTTTGGAGAAAGAAAGTCTGATTGGCAGGTAATGAGGAAAAAGCATAGTTGTGTGGGACTTGGATCTAATTTCTGTTGCATGCACACCATTTGCCGGGCATTACACTAAGTATTTTTGTATCTGTTGATGCTTTTAACCTTTGTCACAACTGTGGGCAGTTGCAGTTCTTATTTCCAGCGTAAGAAACTGAGACTTAGAAAGAATAACTTGAGAAAGAACAACTTGACAAGATCACCCTGCAGTAACTAAGGGAGCTGTCAGAGTGTGAGCAGCTTGTGTTCTGCCACACACGTGTGATTCTCTTAAATTTGTTTTCCTTCCTGTAAGAGAGATGACATGGATCACCCATCATCAAAAATTTGCTACTTTCCTTTTGAAATATGATCTTTGACCTCTTGATTTGTAGCCTGAGAGATCGCAGCATAAGCAGGGTGATAGAAAGAAGACAGACTAAAAACAAAAATTAAATTCATGTAAAAAGAGATGAGTTGCAGGCATTTTGTGTTTAAATAAAAGGATACCCTCTCCACACCCACTCTCTGTACACTAAGAATCGAAGGTGAGATGGGGCAGCAGGAAGTGTTAGAAGGCAGATATTACTGATGGTGCGCAACATTAGTATTAGTCCAGGTGCTTTGCAGATAGGACTGGGGTATTCAGACAAAGCATAACTGGAGGGAGGAAGAGGCCAGACTGGTGACTAGTGGACGTGGCAGCAGATAAATGCATAAGCTAACCTTAGTCACTGTTGCTTCATCTCATATCTCTTACAACCACTGCAGCCTTCCCATTACTTTCCTCTTCCAGACCATCCTGAAATCCACTTTCATTCTTCTCCCAAATACCCATATAATCACTGTGCTCCCCAACTTTAAAACATCCAGGGATTCCCATTGCTCACCAGACAAAACCCAGCCTGCACAGCCTAGTGGCCAGCCCCTCACAGCCTGGTCCTCCTCCCTACACCCAGCTCTTTATTCTTGTCAGTGCGGCCCCTTCCTCCCCCATCACCTTCTGAAGAGCCCTTGTCTACGCCCAGCTCCAGAGATGCTCCTGCCCCTCCTCCCGCAAGCTGTCGAGCCCCTGCAGTAGGTGATAGCGCTCTAGTCACTGCACACAGTGACCTGGGCTGATTACACCCAGCACTCTCCCGGGGTGGGGAAAGTGGGTGCATATTTAAGTGCTTGTAGAAATTGACTCCAGCCCCCAAACACCCAGCAAATTGCTATTCTGACCCTGCGGGCCTCTGAGGCTATTTAGTCCTAGTGTAAGTGCAAATTAATGTTCTTGGTCACATTCTGATGTCCTTCACCAGAAGGATAGGAGTGATTTATTGGCAGTTACTGTATGAATTTTGCTGCTCTGTCAGTGACTTAAGATGGATTGCTCTGTTGAGAGGAGGATCTAAGACCTTTCTGCTAAGTCGAGACGTGCACGTTTCTTTAACAGCCACTTGTGGTTCAGCATTTCTGGAGCCTGGTTGTCCATGTCCTCCTGCCAGAGATGGAAGATTTGTATAGTACATGAAATATATAGGAATACAGTGATGCCTTTATTTGCACATTTTTCCTTACTACATTATTATAAAAGTGATTTTTTTCAGTATATTGGGTTGGCCAAAAAGTTAATGGGGCTTTAAGTAAAAAAAGACATTTTTCACTTTCATGAAGATCTTTATTGAACAGCGTGTTCACTAACTGAACGAACCTTTTGGCCAACCCAATAGCTGTATCCTTTCTGGAAGTAAATTGATTTTCACAGGCAAAAACTGCAGTTATGGTGGGAAAGGAACAAGACGGCAAGGGCCTGGGGGTGGGTAGAAGTCAGTGACTGACCTTAGGAAGTGCTGAAAGGGACCTTGGAGGTCAACTAGTCCAACTACTCATTTTACAGCTGGGGAAAATGAGATCCAGAGTTCTGACTTTCCGTATTTCTCATAACCAAAGCATGAACTAAGGATTCACACCTTTGGACTCCAATGCAGTTCTTTCATTTTGATTCTTCTTCCTTTCCCTTTTCCTTCCCTCCCTGTTTCTCCAGCCTACTCCCAAAGTTCCTGGATTTTTCTAGGGTTTTACATTTCACTCCAAGCAGCCTTTCCATGTACTGGAAAGTTCTCTAATGTTTCACTGAAAGGAGTGGACTGCACATCACCACAGATCTTCCTGTGGCTCCTCTGGAGTCCTGAGAAATAAGGTATTCAAGGACTGTCGCCCAGCTTTATGGACAGCCTGCAGCTGTAGTGGAGAGAGAAGTGCTTGAATAGTGTCAGCTTTTGCTGCAGTCCTGTGTAAAAATTGAGACTTTTAATTTGGAGGTAACAGGTGTAATCCTTGGCAGCCTAAATGATGCTTTGACACTAGAAACAAAAAAATATGTTTGAGTATATATATATTTTTTTTCTTTTTTTCTTTTTTTCTTTTTTTTTTTTTTTGCGGTACGCAGGCCTCTCACTGTTGTGGCCTCTCCCATTGAGGAGCACAGGCTCCAGACGCGCAGGCTCAGCGGCCATGGCTCACGGGCCCAGCCGCTCCGCGGCATGTGGGATCTTCCCGGACCGGGGCACGAACCCGTGTCCCCTGCATCGGCAGGCGGACTCTCAACCACTGCGCCACCAGGGAAGCCCATGTTTGAGTATATTGACCATGCTAGGAAGAAACTGGTGTCCAACCAGGTGGTTTTGCGTGTCTGTCTTCTAACATAAATGTTTCATCACTTTGATTTGAAAATGTGTTTGGTGGACATGGTTTTACTTTTATTCTGTGGTCATTTATGATGAAGGTCACTGCCTTGTATAGTACCGTTTCCCACTTCCCCATGGCCTTTTCAGCATTGGAGATCCAAGTGTCCTTAGTGGAGTGGCTCCTCTTCACGTCATTCTCAACTTATTTCTGTCTTGTAAAGCCTGATAGATCTCCTTTTGATTGAGGAAATGCAAGTGAACAGTAGAGGTCATAGGTGAATTGTGTCTAGTTCTTCCCATTAACAGGGAAGGCAAATGTACCTTTGCCTCCTTGTTAACAAGAACAGAGGCATATCCAGACCATTTTTTTCCCCAAGAAATTTAAACTTCTCTAATAAGCCTTGCCATAGCCATTCTGGTAAGCCTTGCCATATTTTCCTTTTACTTCAGCTTAGTCTAATAAACATTTCAGTAGACATTTATTAAGCATGAACTATAGGCTTAACACTGTGCTGAAGATACAAAGATGGTCCTCACCTTCCAGAAAAGTACCTTATAGTTTTACTTAAGCTACATTGAAAGTCTTTTAGAGGGATAAAAATAACATCTGTGTTTTATTCATAGAATGATTGCAGAGGTAGATGTATAATTCTAGTTTTCTTCTCCACTTCATCTTCACCACATCAACCAGTGATCTATGCTAATCCATGACTGTTCTCAGGATTGACAAAGAAGTTTTCTAGAGCAAAATTAGGCTTGTAAATTTCTATTCTGCCTCTTGTGCTGTCGCCTCTGGTACTGATGTAATTCATGTCTACATCTGTGCTTCCCATTCACTCTGCAGGTATAACCGAGACTATGTGGTAGAAGGGGAACCTTATGCTGGTTATGATAGACACAATGCAGAGGTAGCAGCCTTTCATTTGGACAGGTATGTGTAATCACAGTGGGTTACATTCATTTTGTTTCCTTTTAGAAATATCTTAGGACTTGTGGATGCCTTTCAAAGGAATGTAATAAAAAAATGAAATCTAATAACTTTAGCTTGTTACCTACTTTAGATAACTGATTAATTCCATTAAATTTGTATGAGTTCCTCATTATTTGGGTGGTACTAGGAGTACCAAAGTAAATGTCTTAACTCCAGGCTTTTTTAGGTCATTTCATTCTGTTATGCCCTCTCTCATTGGCATGAGTGAAGATGTTCTTGGTAAATAAAATGGCAGGAAGAAAACCAGAGTTTGAATTCAAGTCCCTAAATTGAACTGGTCACTAATTGGGCCTGGCAGTCCTGATTTTTGTTTTGTTTTGATTTTGTTTTAAATAATACTCACTTATCCTCATATGCTAGAAACATATAGCATGACATATATGTGAATTTTATTGTCCTTCATACAAAATATGCACAGCTTCAATAACGAGGATAATTCTAACAGGGAAAATAGATGTGAATTCTAAATGTATAAGTTTATTAGGAAAATTAATACTTTTTTAGCAAGTTACTAATCAGGATCCTTGTAACTGAATTGTCTAGTATCCCAGTTGCTCCTCTGATCAGCTCTTTAATCAGGGCATATTGGTAGACTTTAAAAGAAATTATTCACAATATTTTAAAAATGAATCTATAGGGCCTCCCTGGTGGCGCAGTGGTTAAGAGTCCGCCTGCCGATGCAGGGGATACGGGTTCGTGCCCCGGTCTGGGAGGATCCCATATGCCGCGGAGCGGCTGGGCCCGTGAGCCATGGCCGCTGGGCCTGCGCATCCGGAGCCTGTGCTCCGCAACGGGAGAGGCCACAACAGTGAGAGGCCCGCATACCGCAAAAAGAAAAAAAAAAAAAAATGAATCTATAAGGAAACCAGAAGAAAATAAAGGTGAATTTTTGTCTTTTTTCTGGATTAGGAAGGATTTTCTAAGCATAAAAGCCATAATTTAAAAATCACAAAGAAAAAAATAGATTCAACTAAATTAAAAAAAAATTAACTCATGTCAAGAAACATCAAACAAAATTTAAAAGCAAACTTAGGAAAATACTTGAATCTAATATAATCTAAGCATTAATAGCCTTAATATATAAATCTTTAGAAAATCTTATACATGCTCTAAAACGCTAGTAGAAAATGGTCTAAGAACACAGTTGGTTGAATAGAAATTACTGATTGCTAATAAATATGACAGAGGGAGTTCATCTTCACTAGTAATAAAATAAAATCCAAGGAATTCCCTTGTGGTCCAATGGTTAGGACTCTGCACTTTAACTGCTGTGGGCCAGGATTCAATCCCTGGTCAGGGAACTAAGATCCCACAAGCCGTGCAGCGTGGCCAAAAAAAAATCCAATTGAAACAATGGGATACTATTTTCTCCTACTGAAAATGGCAAAGATTAGAAAACAGATAATACTTTATTGGCAGGAATACATTAATGTTCGTATACTGCTTCTGTCATTGTTAATTGGTTCAGTCATTGTTTTAAGAACTCCGGCATTATGTATCAAAAACCTTAATGTTCATACCCTTTGAATGAGTAACTACCTTTTTATGCAAACATCCCAGATTGTTCTAGGAAGTACCCTAGAGAATCAGAAATTCAAAGATACATACACCAAGATCTTAGCTGGTAGTATTTTCAGTAGTGAAAATATGGAAGCAATCTAAACATCTAATGAAAGGGAAGAATTAAATAAATGTTTGTTCACAATACCATGAATTTTCACTGCCTCTTCTAAGGCCTAGTGGGAAAGAGTTGGATAAATCCTACTCATCACTTAATTGCACATTAGTATCAGTCTTTCCAAGACCTCGTTTGTTTCCTTATTTTCTTCATCCCTAGACCCCTTCCTGTTTCTCTGTTGATGGACACCAGCAGTTCATGAAGATCTTTTTCCCATATCCATACCAATATTTTATATTATCCAACATACTAATTTTAGTTAATCTAATATATGTAAAGTGGTATCTCATTGTTATTTTATATTCCCCCAATTATGGGTAGAGATTAGTACCTCCTTTGCACAGCACAACACCTGTTTGTTAACTTAGAGTGAAGTGGTCTTTGTATGGAAATTACTTTTGATGTTAATTAAATGTAATCACATTTCTATTTATTTATTTATTTTTGTGGCCTCGCCACACAGCATGCAGGATCCTAGTTCCCTGACCAGGGATCTGACCTGTGCCCCTTGCAGTGGAAGCACTGAGTATTAACGAGTGGACTGCCAGGGAAGTCTCTATAATGTTTCAATTTATCACCTGTGCTTTGGGGGTCTTGTATTTTAAAGCCCTTCCCTCCCTCAGAGTCTGAAAGATATTCTGTGGCCAGTCCCCCTACCCCTTTTGTTAACTGCCCCATCCAAGCCCAGGTGCCACTGGACATGGCTTCCCAGCACTAAGTGGCTGCTGTTCTTTGAAGGTCTGACAACAGTCAATGGGGAGAAAAAATACTTCCCCACTTTCTTTCCCACCTTATACTTTTCTGCTCTGGGTTGCTATTTCTCCATTACATTAGGATTTAACCACCTCCTCTGGCTTCAGGAAGTTCTCTCATTTTTTATGTTATTTTGACATCTATTGATCTCCTTGCTTTTGTGGCTTTTCTAAAAATAAGTTTAGGACAGAGTCAGTCAGCAGCCCTGAACAATGGATTATTTATTGCACAGTCATTTTTTTTTAACATCTTTATTGGAGTATAATTGCTTTACAATGGTGTGTTAGTTTCTGCTTTATAACAAAGTGAATCAGTTATACATATACATATGCCCATGTGCACAGTCATTTTTAAAGGCTTTTCTAATAACATGAGAAAAGGCTCATGATACAATGATGAGTGAAAAGCAGGAGACAGAAGTGCATATAACATAATCTCAATTGTGTATATACACACAAGAGTGAGTATGTGTTTATATATACATGTGAAGGAAAAAATGGTCTTAGGCCGAAATGGCAGTAGTTACTTCTCGGTTGTGGAATTATGGATGATTTTAATTTTCTCCCATAAATTTTCTGTGTGTTCGAAATCCTGCCCCTCCAACTTTTCTTCAGCGAGTGTGTATTTTTTAGCCAGAAAATTTCCTTTTTTAAAAAAAATGATGGTGCTCAACGATAAGGTTGCACTCTTAGACCATTAGAAGTATCCTCAAATGTATCTATATATAAGTTGTCCTGTGAGTTTATCATTTTAAATTAATCTGTCTAGTTTTCTGTCAATGTTTTATGTAAAGGTTTGAAGCCCTGTATGGGTTTAGGCCCAATTTTTTTTAATGCTTTGTTAAATTTTAAAATTTTATTATGAAAAATTTCTAACAGACGTAGAAAGAGTAGTATAGTGAACCCATATACCCACTCCCTAGGTTTAACAGTTGCTCACATTTTGCTAGATTTGTCTTACATAAATTATTTACATCTTGATATTAAATTCATAAATATATGTACCTCTAAAATGTAACGTAAATGTAATGTAAACCTGTAAAATATAATGTAATATGTACCTTACCAGCAATCAGCAATACCTTTACACACCTAATATGATTAACCATGATTTTTAAGACTACTGTTTAGGGAATTCCCCGGCAGTCCTGTGGTTAGTGGTTAAGACTCTGCGCTCTCACTGCCAGGGGCCCGGTTCGATCCCTGGTTGGGGAACTAATATCCCTCAAGCTGCACAATACAGCCAAAAAAAAGAAAAAACTACTGTTTAAAATATATCCCCAAAGATTTTTCTCTTCTGTTCAACCTTCCAAACCAGGATTCTGGGTTTCCGCCGAGCCCCCTTGGTGGTTGGCAGATTTGTTAATCTGCGGACAGAGATCAAGCCTGTTGCCACGGAACAGCTCTTGAGCACCTTCCTAACTGTAGGTAAGGAGGTTATAGAGGACGTTTAGGTAAGGGAATAGTTAATAAATTAAATGGGGCATCATTGAGCAAGCTGGCTCATGACTTTTAGGAACTGAAGAACTCAAGGGACTACAAAAGCAAATCAGGCAACTTGTTCTCAGAGTACTGGGGGAAATAGATCTAAAGGTGGATGGCAGGAAATTGAAAGTTTTCCCTAATGCACGCTTTGTGTGTCTCTGAAGTAGGAAGTGAGATCATTTACGACAGTGTAATTAGGGGATAACTTTATTTCCTTCTGCTTGATCTTAAACTAAATCTCAAACTCGAAATTTGGTCTAAATCAGTTACTGTCTGTGTATCATTGCCTTGGTGGTTTTTATCATACTCCTGTGCTTTCTTGGGAACTGTTTCCTGTCTCCTGAGAATTGAGCAAACCTTAAGGCAACTCTATAAGAGGGTCAGAAATTCCCTTGTAGAGTTGCCCTTGGGCCTGGAAGATCACCACTGCCTCCTCCTACTCTGCAAAGGTTAGCCTATGTAACTCTTTGTGTGTGGAACTGACTGCCATCCCTCTGGCCTCTGTTCTCCATTGTCACACTCTGAGATAAGGGGTCTGGGCTAGAATTCTCACTCCTGTTCTCCTTGCAGACATAGTGAGAATGGGAGGAATTCAGAGGTGCTGTGGTCTCTTGTCTGAGCCTCCTCAGGGTGCCATTTTCAATGACACAGTACTCTGCGTTGATATGACTGTTGAAATAGACATTGCAAGATGAACTTCAACTTGCTTTGCTAGAGTGAATGGATTTACATTTATAATGAGGTGAAACTGAATATTTAAAGCACTTTTGACAGATTCATCATTCAGAATTTAAACTTATCAGGCTAGGGCTCTGCTGTTCTTACAAATAACCAGAAGCATACAGTGTCACTGATTCATTTCATATATTTTCTAATCACTTCTGCTTGTCCAATTTTATGCTTAGGCAAACATGCATTCCTGATGGATGAGAAGAATAGGCCTGCTGTCTAGAGACTCAGAGAAGGTTAACTCTCATATATTGTGCAAGGTGCAGGGGAAGGGAGAGGCCAGAAAAAGGTTTGTAGAGGAGGTTATTAACACTTGGGCTGAGTATTGAAGAATCCATAGACGCTACCCAGGCTGCCAAGAGGGAAGGGCATTGGGCAAAATAACAGGAAGTATAATGGAAGTGAGGGCACAAAGACCTGAAAGTACAAAGGACTGGTACATTTAGAGAAAAGCTCCTGGATACACTCTATAGCATAGGGCAGTGTCTTAGTGTGGCTGCTATAACAAGATATCATGGACTGTGTGGCTTAAACAATAGGGATTTATTTTTCACAGTTCTGGATACTGGAAGTCCAAGATCAGGTTGCCACCATGGTTGGGTTCTGGTGAAAGCCCTCTTTGTGATTCACAGGCAGCAGTCTTCTTTCTGTATCCTCACATTGCAGAGAAAGAATGAAAGAGGAATCATCTCTATCATGTCTCTTCTTATAAAGGCACTAATCCCATCATGAGGACTCCTCCCCAAAATCCCACCTCCAAATACCACCATATTGGGGCTTCACCCTGTGAATTCTAGGGGGGTCATGAACATTCAGTCCATAGCAGGCAGGTAGAGGGATTGGCTGGAGATGGGTTTTAAATAATGGACTGACCTTAGCACAATTTTTAAAATGTATTACTGGATAACTTGGTATAATGATAACTAAATTTTGTATAGCCCTTGCAACTTGACAAAGCACTTTCACACAGTTACCTTATTTAATCCTCTTGACAAGCGTGCAATAAGTAGGGGAGATTTATCCACATTTCAGACCTGAGAAAGAGGTTTAAAAGAGTTAAATGACTTTCCCAAATTCACAAAGCTACTAATTGTTAGCCAGGATTCAAACCCAGATTTTGAGACTAAAATATTTGATCTGCTTGTATTCTTCTATATTCATTCATTTATTTATTGAACAAAATTTTGTTTCACTCTGTGTGGCAGGCTCTGAACTAGGTGTTGAATATACAAAAATGAATGACACCTTCCTGCCTTCAAGGAGCTTTATCTAATGGGGGAGCCAGACATATACAGAGGGCCTGTGGGAATGTGGAGGGGAAGAAGAGGGTGTCTAGAAGTTAGGGCTAGAGTGATAGTTTCAACAAAGTCTTAAAGGGTGAATAGCAATCCTGCAGGAAGATACAGTGGGAAAGAACACCCTAGGTTTGGAAAAGGACTCTTAACCTTTTTTTGTGCAAGTGAAGTTTCTAGAGAAGTTTCTGAATCCTTTCTCAAAATAATGTTTTTAAATACATAAATTAAAATACGTAGACTTATAAACAAAACTAATAATATTGAAGTACATATTTTTTAACCTAAAATTACAAAAAGCTAATTTGTGATAGGGTAACTTGTGCTTCGTTATTTACACATTAAATAACAAGATTTAGAGTGATCTAGTAACTACCATAATTTCGGACCAGAAATATAAATGATACTCTGCAGTGTCTGCAACAATGCTAATATGATATGAAAAATGTATTGATTTCTTCTGTTGAGAAAGTCACAGGTAATGCTAATACTGTGGTTTGCTGCCTACTATCATAACTGAAGGAAATGCTAAGTTTCAGGTAGAAGTTGGTGAAAATAAAAATGTAATTTTGTTTCCATCCAGTTCACAGGCTCCCTGAGTTAACCCTGTTCTAGGTGGAGGACAGAGCAGAGACAAGAGTGACAAGAAATGAGAGAAGAGCATATGGCAAGCGCAGGAGACTGTGTGGTTGAGCTGAAGTAGAGACTTTCTCCTTAGGCACTGGGAGGCCATGGAAAAGAGTTTGAATGTGGAAAGATCAGATCTGAGTTTCAGAAAACGAATTGTAGCAGCCTTGTGGAGGATGAATGGGGAAGGGCAAGCTGAGATGACAGCCCTTGGGGCTGTTGTAGCAAATGCACATGCAGTGAGTCCAAACTAAAACCTGGACATCTAGGGGATACTCAAGAACTGGAATGGAAGGAATTTGGTGAACATTTGGGCTGAGTGAGACAGTTGAGAGAGAGGAAAAAGTTAAAAATGACTCCTAAATTTCTGGATTGGATGACTAAGTGTATAATGAAGCTGTTAGCTATCTTAGGAATATATAGAAAGGAGCAGACTTAGGGAGATGGAGCAGAGGAAGATAATGAATTTAATTCTGGATATTTTGTTTCCTTGCGTAAAATAATAAGAAATAGATATATTGGATTCTGTCCCCAGTTCCTGACACACAGCTCCTAAAACCCTTGTAAATTCCTAAGTGGTAGGAACACTAGGAGCATATCTTGTTCTATTGAGGTGATTCTGGGTTGGTTCCTGGATGCCTCCTGGATGGAGGCTGTTCACCAGAAAGAACAAGCCATAATTAGAAGCTTGGAATTTTCAGCCCCCCATCCTTGCCCTTTCTCCAGAGAAGGGAGAGGAGCTGGAAATAACGGATCATGGCTGGAGTTACTAATTGATCTTGCCTACGTAAGGAAGCCTCTGTAAAAATTCCAACAGTACGGGGTTCGGGGAACTTTACAGGTTGGTGAACCAAAAGTTTCCATGTGCCACCATGCTAGGCCCCAAACTCCACAAAGACAGAAGCTTCTTTGTTCAAGACCTCGACCTATGTATCTCTTCATTGGCTCTTGATTGATACCCTTTGTAATAAACCAGTAATCTAGGGAGTAAACTGGTTTCCCAAGACCTGTGAGCCGCCCTAGCAAATTTTTTTTTTATTGAGGTATAATTGTACATTATGTTAGTTTCAGATGTACAACATAATAATTCAGTATTTGTACATATTGTGAAATGATCACCACAATAAGTCTAGTTAACAAACATCACCATATATAGGTACAGAATTTTTTTTTTTCTTGTGAGGAGAACTTTTGAGATCTGTTCACTTAGCAACTTTCAAATATCCAGTACAGTATTATTTACCATAGTCATCATCCTGATGACTTATTTTATAACTGGACATTTGTACCTTTTGATTCCCTTCACCCATTTCTCCCACCTCCCGACCCCCCAGCCTCTGGCAACCACCCATCTGTTCTCCGTATCTGTGAACTTGGGTTTATTTTGTTTCGTTTTGTTTTAGATTCTGTAAGTGAGATCATACAGTATTTATCTTTCTCTGACTTATTTCACTTAGTGTAATGCCCTCAAGGGCCGTCAGTGTTGTTGCTAATGGCAAGATTTTATTCTTTTTTATGGCTGAGTAATATTCCATTGTATATATACCACATTTTTTTTCTTTATCCATTCATACATTGATGAGTACTTAGGTTGTTTCCATACCTTGGATATTGTAAATAGTACTGCAGTGAATATGGGGGTGCAGATATCTTTTTGAATTAGGGCTTTTGTTCTCTCTTCAGTTAAATACCTAGAAGTAGAATTGCTGGATCATATGGCAGTTCTATTTTTAATTTTCTGAAGAACCTCCATACTGTTTTCCACAGTGGCTGCACCAATTTATCTTCCCACCAGTGATGCACAAGGGTTCCCTTTTCTCCACAGCCTTACCAACACTGGTTATTTCTTGTCTCTTTGATGATAGCCATTCTGACAGGTATGAGGTGATGTCTTATTGTGGTTTGATTTGCATTTCCCTTGTGATTAGTGATGTTGAGCACCTTTTCATGTATCTGTTGCCCACTTGTATGTCTTCTTTGGAAAAATGTCTATTCAGATCTTCTGCTCATTTTTTAATTGGATTATTTTTTTGCTATTGAGTTATATGAGTTCTTTATATATTTTGGATAGTAACCGCTTATCAGATATATGATTTGCAAATATTTTCTCCCATTCAGTAGGTTGTCTTCTTGTTTTGTTGATGGTTTCCTTTGCTGTACAGAAGCTTTTTGGTTTGATGTAGTCCCACTTGTTTATTTTTGCTTTTGTTGCCTTCGCTTTTGGTGTCAAATCCAAAAAATAATTGCCAAGACCAATGTCAAGGAACTCACTGCATATGTTTTCTTCTAGGAGTTTTATGGTGTCAGGTCTTAAGTTCAAGTCTTTAATCCATTTTGAGTTAATTTTTGCATATGTTATAAAATAGTTGTCCAGTTTCATTCCTTTGCATGTGACCGCCCAGTTTTCCCAGCACCATTTATTGAAGAGACTGTCCTCTCCCTGTTGTATATTCTTTACCCTAGCAAATTAATCGAACCCAAACAGGGGCTCATAGGGACCTCTAATTTATAGCCAGCTGGTCAGAAGCACAGGTGACAGCCTGGACTTGCAATTGCCATCTGAAGTGGAGGGCAGTCCAATGGGACTGAGCCTTTAACCTGTGGAGTCTGATGCTATCTCCAGGTAGATAGTGTCAGAATTAAGTTAAATTGTAGGACACCCAGCTGGTGTCCAAGAATTGCTTGGTGGTGGGGGAAAACCCACACACAGTGAAATTGGGTGCAGAATCTCACCTTGACAGGAACATCCAGGAGTAAATGTTGACTAGTTATTTAGGAGCTAAAATCTGTAGCTTAGGCGAGAAGTGTGGGCTGGAGCTGTAGATTTTATTATCATAGGTGGTAGTTCATCCAAGGAGAGCATGGAGATCGAGGTCATCAGAAAACCAGTTTTAAAAGTTTGGTGCATCCAGGAAATAGTGAAAGATTTGGAGCCTCAGGTTCATGGCTATAAAACTGGAATATTGAGGTCAGGAAAGGTAGATTGGAACCAGATTATTCATAATAAATAGCTGGCATTGATTGGTCCGTGACAATGTGTCAGGCACTGTGCTGAACATTACTGGGGATTGTCTCTTTCACTCTTCACAACCCAAGGGTGGAAGAACTGTTACATTATCTCCGTTTTACAGAGGGAGCTTAGAAAGGTGAAATTACGTGCTCAATGTCATGCAGTCTGATGCCTATTTGGAGTCTATATTTTGATCCCACAAACCTGACCTTAGATTGCCCCTTTAGCCAGTACACCTGACTCCATTCGGTTATAAAGGGTCTTATTTACCAAACTCAGAAGTTTGGATTTTGTCACATAGGCAACAGATATCCTACACCAAGCAATGTTTTGTTTTGTTTTTTTATGTTTTTTGAATCAGTAATACATTCCCACAACTCACAATTTTTAAAAAATATGGAAAGGACTGCACTGAAAAGCCTTCCTCTCATCTGACCATTCCTTCTCCCTCCTCCTAGTGGTAATCTCTATTAGTAATTTCTTTATGTCCTTTTTGTACAAAATACGAATATATATTTTTATTTAACTCTACTATTTTATACAACATATGTCATACTGTACATACTTCTGCATCTTATTCTTTTATGTAATACATCTTGGAAATCTATTATCTCATGTAAAGAGTTTCTTCTTTTTTTTTTTTTTTTTTACCAGCTACATCATGCTCCATTACATAGATCTACCATAATTCATTTAACCAGGCCCTTGTTGGACATAAAAGTTCCAGTATTTTGTTTTTACAGCCACTGTTGCCCAAAATTACCCTGTACATATTTTATTTCATACATGATCAAATATATCCAGAAGTGGAAGTGCTGGGTCAAAGGGCACATACATTTTTACAGAGATGTTTAATCAGTTTACATTCTCAGCAGTGATGTATGAGAATGCCTCTTCCCCGCTAGCCTCAACAACAATGTATTATCAAACTTTGGGTTTTGTTTGTTTCACATGTAGCATCTTTTTATTTGTTTAAGAGCCATATGTATTTTGTCTTTGCATATCCTTTGCTCATTTTTAAAAATATATTTATGTATTTATTTATTTATTTTGGGCTGCATTGGGTCTTTGTTGCTGCAAGCGGGCCTTCTCTAGCTGCAGTGAGCGGGGACCACTCTTCGTTGCGGTGCGCGGGCTTCTCATTGCGGCGGCTTCTCTTGTTATGGAGCACGGGCTCTAGAGCGCCAGCTCAGTAGTTGTGGCGCATGGGCTTAGTTACTGCATGGGATGTGGGATCTTCCCGGACCAGGGCTCGAACCCATGTCCCCTGCATTGGCAGGCGGATTCTTAACCACTGCACCACCCGGGTAGTCCCCTTTGCTCATTTTTAGCTTTGTCATTGGTCCTATCGATTTACAGGAGCTCATACATAAGAAGGATAATAGCCCTTTGTGATATGAGATATAAATATTTTCCCCAATTCTTTAATTTCTTTTGACTTTGCTTATAGTTTTTTGTTTTGTTTTTTTTGGGGGGGTTGCCTTACAGAAACTTTTTGTTTTTAATGTAATCAGTCCATCTTTTCTGATAGATTTTCTGATTTTGAATCATAGTTAGCCTTGCTCACTCCAACATTATGGAGGAATTCTGCTTTTTTTTTTTCTTTTAGTACCTTTATAGTTTTATTTTTTGCATTTAAGTTTTTGATATTGTTGGAATTTATTCTGGCATATGTAATGAAGTATGGCTCCACTGTTGTTGTTGTTTTTTTTCCCAGATAGCTGTCAGTTGTCCCAATAACATTTGTTAAAGAGTCTCTTGTTTTTCCCTGTAGTAAATTTTCTTTATTTAGTTTCTTTATTTAACTTTAGTTTCTGGACTTTCTGTTCTGCTCCATTGGACATTAAATCTGTTTATGAGCTGGTCTATAATGTTGTTGTTGTTTTTTAATATTTCTTTTATTTATTTATTTTGGCTGCTCTGGGTCTTCATTGCCACACTCGGGATCTTTCTGGTGGTGTACGGACTCTCAGTTGTGGCATGCAGACTCTTAGCTGCAGCATGCATGTGGGATCTAGTTCCCTGACCAGGGATTGAACCCGTGGCCCCTGCATTGGGAGTGTGGAGTCTTACCTACTGGACCACCAGGGAAGTCCCCTATAATGTTTTAATTATTGAGGCATTATACTATGTTTTGATATCTGGTAGGTCTAGTCCCCTCTCTTTGCAGTTATTTTAACAATTTTCTAGCAGTTCTTATTTATTTTTTCTTATGACCTTTAAAATTGTCATACCTAGTTACCCTCTAAAAGATCCGTTGGTATTTCTGATGGATCAAGTTAAACTTACAAGTTTATATTTTTATAATTAAAAAATAAATGTGGTATATCTTTCAATTAGTGTTCAAATCTTCTTTGCCTAGAAAAGTTTGTAAAGTAATGGAGAGTGATAGAATCAGCTTTGTGGGTGGGTATATAGTGGATTAGTTTCTATTTAGTGTGTACTATGCCAGAGGTTGGAAATACTAAAAAGTTTGAGTGCTGTTTGTCTCTTCAAGGACACATATACATGAGAACATAAACAATCATTAAAGGAGTATGTGAGGTTTTCTGGGTGTAGGGAATGAGCTCATTTGATGGCTATTATTTCGTAGAGGTGGAGAGCAAAGAAAGCATTGCTTACCTTAACTTTTTATTTTGAAATAATTTTAGATTTACATAAAAGTTGCAGAAATGACCCAGAATCCCCCAGATTCCTCAATTGTTAATACTTCTGAATCATTTGAGAACAGGTTGCAGACATGAATATCCATTACAGCATTATATGCTCCCTTAAGACTTCAGTGGGTATATCCCAACTACCAGCACACACTCCTACACAACAGCATTCAACCATCAAAATCAAGAGATGAACATTGATCCAATATTGCTATCTAATGCATAGATCCTATTCAGATTTTGCCACTTGTCCATGTAATGGCCGATGTACATCCAGGATTCAATCTAGGATATTGCATTCAGTTGCATTCACTTGTCATGTCTTTTTAGCCTCCATCAGGCTGAAACGATTCCTCACTCTTCTTGTTTTTCAAGACCTTGACATTTTTGAAGAGTGCAGGCCAGTTACTTTCTAGAATATCTCTTAGTTTAGGTTTGTCTGATGTTTCTTCATGATTTAAAAACTTTGGTGGAAACGCTAGCAAAGTGCTGTTGTTCACTTCTCAGTGCATCATATCAAGAGGCACGTGATGTTGGTCCCATTGCTGGTGATGTTAACTCATCACTTGATTAAGATGGTGAGTGTCTGCAAGGTTTCTCCAGTATTTTATACTTACTAATAAGTAATTACTGAGTACTTTGTAGGGAGAAACTCAAAACTATATAAATATTCTATCCTCATGAAACTTGTGCCCACCAGTTTTAGAATTCATTGATAATTCTTACCCAAATCAGTTACTACTGTGATAGTTGCCAAATGCTGATTTGCTAATTCTGTCATTTCTTCTAGACTTACTGGTTGCCATTCTTTTGATGAGTAGAACTCCCGTCGCCCTGCCCCACTTTTGTTTACTTACTTATTTATTTATATCACTATGAACACGTAGACTCTTAATTTACTCAGTTACAATTTGTTACTATTATTATTTATTTTGATGCTCAAACTATCCCAGATTTGGCCAGTGGGAACCCCTACAAACTGTCTCTTGTGTTATTTGGAATGTCCCCGTCATTCTCTGAGTGCCTTCTTACAGCTGGCATAGGAATATGACCCAAGCTCATCTTGTACTTTCCCTGCCCCTGCCCTAGGGGTCATCTGTTTCTCCAAGGAGCCCTGGTTCCTTTTAATGTAGTATTAAAATGATATTTAGAAACTGATATGTGAGGGTGTTCATTACTACCTGAGTGTTATTGTTTCCAGGTTTTCTAGAGGGGTAAAATATGTATATATATACATGCGTATGTACATATATGCATACATATACACACACAAACATTTGTACTTTCTTTTGTATCTCTGTTTTAAAACCATCAATTCAAACCAATATCTCCAGTTCTAATTCAACACTGCAGGATTTACTCTGGCCTTCTCTCTTTTTATGTGTCAAGCTCCCTTCTCCATCTATGAGAAACCTGGTTCCCATTATCCTCAGTCTGTTTACTCATTTGCTCTAGACCCTACTCCCCACTCCGTATGTAACCAAAGTCCTGGTCCATGGCTTGGCCTTGTACATGCCCTCTCTCCCTCCCCTGGGCATTCCGGCCAAAATGTCAGTCCTGCTGAAGGAGAAGAGGACATTACTTAAAGTGAGTTCAGAAAGATACTTGTGACGGTAGTTGACTTCTGGAGAGATTGGGTAGAAGGGACAGAGAGGGAAAGGGAGACTTAACTTTTTCGTATATATCCTTTTGAATTTTTTTACACCATGTGCTTTTATTTCCTATACAGAAAATAAATAAAGATTTAAAAATAAGCTCAGGATCTTTGTTTTCACACAGAGCTGCTCTCTTCATTGTTTGGAGAGAATTTGGAGTCATCCTTTTTCTGTAAGTGTATGTGGTTCCATTCTCTTCTTTAGGAAATAATACTTGTTTCTATGGGAAGTGTTATTATTGCCGAGAAACAGAGCCAGCCTGTGCTGATGGAGACACGATGGAGGGGTCTGTCACGCTTTGGCTTCCAGATGTGTGGCCTCTACAGAAACACCGACACCCATGGGGCAGGACTTACCGAGAGGGCAAATTAGCCAGGTAAGTGCTCCTGTGAGCCACTACTTCATTCTCTCCTGTGCCTGGACAGGTGCCAACCCTGTGTAGGAGCCAGGGTTCTGTCCAAGACTAAAAAGGACTATGGGGGGTTCAGGGGGAAACCTGCTAGTCAGGGACTCTCTCTTCTCTGTGTTTTTTTTTTTTTTTTTTCTTTCTGTACGCGGGCCTCTCACTGTTGTGGCCTCTCCCGCTGCGGAGCACAGGCTCCGGACGCGCAGGCTCAGCGGCCATGGCTCACAGGCCCAGCCGCTCCAAGGCATGTGGGATCTTCCCGGACCGGGACACGAACCCATGTCCCCTGCATCGGCAGGCGGACTCTCAACCACTGCGCCACCAGGGAAGCCCTTCTCTGTGTTTTAAACAATGTTACGTGTGGTGCTGGCACTCAGTGAACAACCCTGGTGATGCTGCTTCCCTCCAGGTGGGAGTATGATGAGAGCTACTGTGACGCTGTGAAGAAAACATCCCCTTATGACTCCGGCCCTCGCCTCCTGGACATCATTGATACAGCTGTCTTTGATTACCTGATTGGCAATGCTGACCGCCATCACTACGAGAGTTTTCAAGACGATGAAGGCGCTAGCATGCTCATCCTTCTCGATAATGCCAAAAGGTAGGACCAGCAGGACTCTCCTTGTCAGTTAGGGGTCCTGTGTATACAAGAAGAATGCTTTCTGGGGTATCCTGGAAAACCTCCAGAACAGGCTCAACAGAAGGCATCCTTCTTGTTTCCGCTCGGAGTCTTTGCCATTGGCACCCATCCTTCCAACTTGTTCAGAGTTTGTACTCCTTTCACCTTCAGGGATCTGAGGACTTTTTTTTTTTTTTTTTTTTTTTTTTTGCGGTACGTGGGCCTCTCACTGTTGTGGCCTCTCCCGTTGCGGAGCACAGGCTGTGGACACGCAGGCTCAGCGGCCATGGCTCACGGGCCCAGCCGCTCTGCGGCATGTGGGATCCTCCCAGAGCGGGGCACGAACCCGTGTCCCCTGCATCGGCAGGCGGACTCTCAACCACTGCGCCACCAGGGAAGCCCCTGAGGACTTTAAAAAAGTGGAAAACTCACTTTTTCCAAAGAGTCAAAGAGTATGATTCTCTTCACAGACAACTGGAAACCAAGGTCTTCTATTTATTGCTACTTACATCATTCTTTCTTGACTAGGATGTTTAGAATCTTGAGAAATACATAGTTAACGGAACATGAAATTTAGCTGTTGTTAAATTATTCTATCCAAAGGTTCATACAGTTTAAAACATTAGTTTATTTGATAGGATGTTTTTACTATTTTTATGGTAGTCTAGGCCCAGATTTTTTCTGTTATGAGCAGGAGAGCAGTTAGTTGCTTAGTGATTATATATAAAGGCAAGTTACTTTTATCTTGAATAAGACAATTTTATTAATTTTGAATAAGTGGAATGTCCTTATTTAGGCCTGAGCTATTTGAAGAGCAGATTGTATTTTCAATTTGCACTCTCCATTCTCCATGGTACCCAGTTAAGTGCCACACTTTTAGTTACACATAATAAATGTTTGCTAAATAGAATACTTCCTTGGAGCTGGAATTGTCAGGCTCTGAGTCACTATTGGTTTCTTGTGGGGGGGGGTTGGTTGTTTTTTTGCATTTTTGAATTTTATTTTATTTACTTTTTTATACAGCAGTTTCTTACTAGTTATCTATTTTATACATATCAGTGTATATATGTCAATCCCAATCTCCCAATTCATCCCACCACCACCGCCCCCCGCCGCTTTCCCCACTTGGGGTCCATACGTTTGTTCTCTACATCTGTGTCTCTATTTCTGCCCTGAAAACCTGTTCATCTGTACCGTTCTTCTAGGTTCCACACATATGCGTTAATATACGATATTTGATTTTTTCTTCCTGATTTACTTCACTCTGTATGACAGTCTCTAGATCCATCCACATTCCTTTTTATGGCTGAATAATATTCCATTGTATATATGTACCATATCTTCTTTCGAATGGATAAAGAAGATGAGTCACTATTGTTAACGTTGGTTGCTGAGAATAAGCTGAGACATGGACACTCAGCGAAGAATGCTTGGGCAGCATTTGCTAAGGGGGCCACCACCTCATACTGAGCACCAGGTGCCTCATACTCCGTGAAAGGGGGCGACAGCTACAGAGAGTGAGAGGCCAGCAAACATTGCCTCTCCCATTCCCAGCAAAGCAGGTAGTGACCAGTGCTATGTATTTCATTTGCATTTATACTATATTTTCAGTTCCTGAATATCTTTATCCTTACTTGTAAAAATGATCGTGTGCTGTGGAAATACACATTGAAATAATTGCCTTTGCCTTTTATTATTTGAGGGCCTGCCCTGTGCTGAGGGCTACCAGACTCTCCGCCTATTAAGGTGAACTTCCAGGAAAAGAGTGGAAGGTTGACAGTTTTTCCAGAATCAGTTCTCCTTTTCTAACTCGGAATTACTAAGAGCATTTTTACATCTGCTTTGAATCACTGTTTTCTCAGCCTCTGTGAGCAGTTTTTCCAGTTTGAATCTGACCATATACTTTCTTGTAGGGAATATGATAATCTAAGTCTTTTTCTGATTGGTAATATTAAAGTAGAACAAGTATAACTTCTTTTTACAGGTAATGACCTTCTGCTTGTTTGCGAGAACTTGATATCAATAGCCTTTATTTCTCTATATACCCTTAAAACCTTCTCAGGTTTGGGGGTCTTCAGGTTCTCCCTTGGTCTGTGGGTCTGTGGACTCCATACCATGTTAGGATGGTTATGCTTCAACACCTTGCAGTATCCTGGCAGGAGAAAGGACCCTTGTAAAGGAGTATATTTGTTGTTTGATGCTGCAGTACAAGCTGTTAGGAATCCTGTGTCTAATTGGTCATGCCCTGTTTATTTTTAATTTAAGTGATTTGAGCTGTGGGAGCATGAAATTATCCAGGATCACATTCGGGTTTCTTATAGAATTTGTTCTTGCTTTGATGCTAAGCAGGGGACAGGTGCTTCCACCTAATTCACTAACTTTCCATTTAATTTTCAGCTTTGGGAACCCCTCGCTGGATGAAAGAAGCATTCTTGCCCCTCTCTATCAGTGTTGCATGTAAGTTATGCAGTCAAGTACATTTGCCTGCATTGCCTTCCTTTCCAGGCTCAGGTAACAGTACATCAGTTTTCTTGGCTTTAAAACTTCCTAATACCTGAGCAGCGCTTTTCATGCTTTTCTAACCCCGAACCCCCTGGAGATCCCGAGCTGTAGGGGATCAGGGAAAGGTTTCCACAGCAGTGTAGCCCAAAGCTCAGAATGCATTTAGAGTTTTGTAGGAGTAGAAATTTTCAGTTTATCCAATAGTGTATATCCATGTTTGTTTTAATATCAGAATATAGTCCTCACTCCCCCCAACCCAAAATCTAGTGCAGCCCATGCCCCTAGTTGCTGTACTATGTTTACCTTGTGGTTTCAAGTCCTCACTCAACACCACAACCCACCTGTGGTTTGCTTATCTCAGTTTGAAATTGTGTAAACCAAAAGTAGCTTTCTCCATAGGTATTTAGTAATTGATTTTTTAGAAGTCTATATTAGATAACAAAGAAATTAAAAAGGAAATCAAGAAAATGAGATAAAGACTGGACTCTCAGGAGCTCCTTTTCAGATCTTCATTGCCAGTATGATTTAAAAGCGTGAGCACTAATAATCAGCTGGGACCCACCTTGCTTGGCTACACAGAAGTGCAGGTCCAGGAGAGCCGCTTCCTACTGCTCGGCTCCCAGAGACACACTGGTCATGTGAGACTGCCTCTTCTGGCGACTGGTCTGTTTTACTTTTCTTTTCTTTCTTTTTTTCATAACAACAATATTCTGCAGAAAGTGTTTACCTAGGCAACCCTTAATTATCTTCATTAATATTGGGAAGCAGTGATACATCCAATCAAAACCTGTTTCTGTGAAGGAAGATGTTTTTGTTTTAATAGTGCTATCAGTCTGGTCCAGTCAGGAGACAGAAAAGACATGGTGGATTAAAGAGGAAAGTTTAGTATAAGGATTATTAAACTCTTTCATACAAGAGTGACTATAAAAGAAAACTAGAGCTGAGGGAAGAACAAAGAAGAACAGAAGAACAAGGAAGAACAAACTTGGAAGGGGATCCCCCTCCCCAAGCCTGGGGTTTTGACCTCAGTGGAGAAGGTATAGTTCAGCCCACTGAATAGCAGAGAAGTGTGCTAGTTTGCAGGTGCTGGGAGTGCAGGAAGCAGCCCTCCAGAATGCAGGCAGGGTACAAGCAATCAGCAGGTGGTAGCACGGCATACCGAGAGAGCAACAACTCAGTAGAAACCCTCCAGGCTACAGGCAAGCCTTATTTGTGGGCCTGCACAGGGAATTGGGGCACCAGCATGGGTGCGTGGCTTTGGGGGCTCTGGTTTCCACGTCAAGAGGGCCTTAGGAAAGTTATCACCAAGCCAGGCCAAGGCCACAACATCATGGTGGGCCTGCCTGTTCTGGAAATGGGGCCAAGGCAGAGTTTCGTTTGATGACCTTTCCCACACACTACTGACCCACTCACTGTACAGCAGCCAGAAGCGTCTGGAGAACCTCTTCCTTCTGCAGTCTCCTTCCAGTGTCCTCTACCGAGAAAGCTTAAGAGGAGAGATGCTTAAAGGACCTCTGTCCATTATAGCAGGGCATATATGAAGAGTGAATTTGGAGCTGAGAGGCAATCAAGTGATACCTTTGTCACACAGGGGGAACTCTAATGCTCTAGGCACTTGTAGTATTTTTCAGAAGAGTAAAACCACACTGCCTCTGTGCTTGTCCATCCCTGCCATGCTTTATCCGAAGATCCTTACTTTCTTCCTTTTTAAATGGTTGCAGAACAAGTTGCCTGCCTCATGCAGAGTCAGACTTTAATGCATACCTAGTAATTCCCACATTACCCACAGGGAGGTAAATGCTTTTTTTCTAAGATAACAAAAGATCCTCTTTAGTTGGTAAAATAATTGAGAAAAATAGGTATCCTTAAACTTTTTCTTTTTATAATATTAATGCTAGAATTTTTAATTAAGAAACATAAAAAGAAGGAAATTAAAATTAAATTAATTATTAAGATGTAAGGATAACTCCTGTTAACACTCTAGTGATTTCATTGTAATCGTGTGTGTATGTTTGTGTGTATGCTTATACACACATTTTCTTTCCCCACAGGTTTGGAGTAAAAGAGTGTTTTCCCTCCAATTATTTTCCCTGACTCAATATTATATCATGGGCATTTCCCCATGCCACTGAATTTTCATAACTGCTTTTAATGGCTGCATGGTATTCCCTTGAATGGATAAGCCATAATTTATTTAACTATTTCTCAGTTGTTGGACATTCAGATTGTTTCACATTTTTCCTGTTACAAATAGCACTGCAGTGAACATGTGTAAATATTGTATATATTTCTCATTAATTACTGAGAAAGAAATATCAAAATGTGGTAATGTTACTTACTCATAATGTAGAGCTACTTCTAAAACAGAAATTTTTCTAGTTGAGATATTTTACATAATTATTTCTTTACTTTTGTCTGCCATGTGGGCTTTAATCTCCATTTGATAGTGAGAGGTTTTATGTAACCTGTCCTAAAACTTTTTTTTCCCAGCATTCGGGTTTCTACCTGGAACAGACTGAACTCCCTGAAGAATGGTGTGCTGAGGTCTGCCTTAAAATCTGCCATGGCCCATGACCCCATCTCCCCAGTGCTCTCCGATCCTCACCTAGACGCTGTGGACCAGCGGCTCCTGAGTGTCCTGGCCACCGTGAAGCAGTGCACTGACCAGTTTGGGATGGACACAGTGCTGGTGGAAGACAGGATGCCTCTCTCCCACTTGTAATTCTCCACGAAATAAGTGAAACTTGTTTTTACAAAGATAGAGAAACAGCACAATCAATTCTGAATGGTATGAGGTGGATTGGAAATGGCCAGCAGCACGTTCTGGTGATAGGGGACAGGGTGGCCTTGGATTTCTTTGATGTTTGCTGTAGTAGAAGTTGAAGCAAAGACTACAAGTTTCAGACCACGGAGCTGTACCTGCTGAACCACCTTCTGACTTCCTTGGCGTATGCCCGTTCTAGCAGTGGGCGTCACAGTTGGTCAGTATTAATTCTCATGCCAAAGGACAAATTAGAGGTGTGACATTTGAATAGGTTAATGTTGGGGTTGGTTCTGGAGTGTGTGTTTTGAGTCCATCCTTATAATCCTTTCTCCACACTTGTGGATTTTCCGAAAACACTTTGTAATCTCTTGAGTCCTTTTTTACCAGGACTATTCAAATTGGGAATTTTACTGCTTCCTAAGGAGTGGCAGCAAGTAACCCAGCATTCTGTTGAGCCAAAGTAGCATGCTCTGTTGGAGGGACTATGTTTTTAAGATAGAATTAGAGGAAGGACAAAAGCAGGAAAGATGTTTGGGCTTTTAACTGAGTAGGTGGTGCTTTTGATGATTCTTAAAGGAGGGGAGAAGAGAGAGAGACCTACTTGGTAGAACCAGAATCAAGGCGGTGATTGAATTAGTGAAAAACATGTTCCCCTGTATTTAAGTTCTTAACGTATATAAAAGCAAGCATGACTTGTACCTAAGTAAGATTTGCATTCTCATAATTGTGTCCAAATTAATCCAAAAGAGTGTCCCTGGAGAACCCACCGTTACAACCCAAGTACAATTCCGTTATGGAGACTTTTTTTTCCTTTTGCCCAAAGCAGGCAAATCCTTTGCAAATTATCAAAGCAAACTGAAATAACAGCTTGAATAAGAGTTAGGTTGCCTGTCTTCTCTGCCATCTTGATTTCTAAAATGAATTTCTACTTCTGTCTTCAAGGCATTTGGTCATTAAAGCTGCTATTCCCAAGAGATTGGCGATCCTATTTGTGCCTTTCTTGTGAGGAAAGCCAGCTCGCTCCTACGGATAATATAGTTCAGATCCTGCTGGTGGCTGGACCTATTTTGTGATTTGGGCCATGTGGAAGGCTGGAAACAAAGATTTTAAGCCTTCTGAGCCTTAAAATTAAGGTGGTTACCAGGAAGAGCCTTAAGATTTTGATTTATTTCAAACCCTGATTTCATCATTTAATCTTGTTTGGAGTTCTGAACCCACGATGTAGTATTGTCCTTCTGTCTCCTGTTAGCACTTTCAAATTTCAGGTTGCTAAAACAGGCTTAGTTCTGTGTTCTGCCAAAGCGATTTGACATATAAGCACTTGCATTAAAATACAGGGCAGAGGAAACTAGGCCTGGTGTGCCCACTCACGTGCCCTCAGAGGTGGGTGCTTGTCTCCTGCATTTGGTCTGGGGACTGTTCCGGTTTTGACTTCTGTGAAGCAGTTTAAATATTAGCAGACTAATATTTAAACAGTGTGGTTGAACAAATTTACTGCCAGCCATTGGAGACCAGTTTTAGGTAACCACCCTTTCAAAAACAGTTTAGAATTTATGCCCCAATTTTCTCAAATTGAAAGATAACTGAGTACCCCATAACTACTTTAAAGTGACATGAAATTAGGACACTTTTGTACTTAGTATGTACATTTGGTGATGTACACAGAATGGGCTGAGTTATTTTTAAAAAGGTATTGAATTTAAGAAGACAGGTAGTAGCACAAAACACTGAGCTAGGGTTAACAAAAGGAAGCATTAATTCCAATTTTAAACTCATTTACTATGTGCATCCAGGGAAGTTCACATTTGAGCTTGAGAATACCTTGGATGGTGCTTACTTCAGAGCATCAGGGAGCCAGCTGGAGGGACAGTGGGAAGGAAGTCAACGCTGCTCTCCTTGGTAAATGTTAGCTGAACTAAATTTCTTTCAAACATGTGATACCTTCAGTATGCCCCAGTGAAATGAATAAGAGCTGTTCTCAAACTGGGAACTTTATTCATGATGTTGAAGACAGAAGATTCTGCTAAGGAAAAAAGCAGGAGGAAAAGCTGCTTTGAAAAATGCCTCATTCTTTTTTCCAAACATTGCAGAAAATGTATAATCTCATTCTCTTTCCCTATTTTAAAATTCATGATCTTAAAAGGTGTTCAGATGTATAGTGGTTAAAGTTAGAATTATGCTAATAGAGTGGTGTGAACTGATGCTTAGAATATAAATTTATGTTCTAAGTCAGGATCGGATTAAGCTGCAAAAGTACGTTTAGAATCTTGGAAAAAAACAAGCATAAGCTTATAGCCCTAAAATTCATAAACACTAAATTCTGTTTCAAAAAAGAGGTAGATATCTTTTTTTTAAAGTTTTGTTAACACTGTCCTCTTGATGGTTTATCTTTTAGAATCAAGGACTATTATAATCAAACAGGTCATTGGAAGGGTTTTTGATCAGTCCTAAGCTGGGCGTGCCTAGCTAACATCTAAAGGTAGATGTGGGTACATTTTAATATTATAAAACTAAGAAAACCAGAACTGAGTACCATTTCCTGCCCCCTTTCTTCCACTTCTTAAGTATTGGGTTGGCCAAAAAGTTCATTCTGGTTTTCCACACCATCTTACAAAAAACCTGAATGAACTTTTTGGCCAACCCAATATATTTATTCCATAGTTTGGGCGAATATGGGTATAGAGGTTTCATTCTAGAATTGTAATTTAATATGAAGCTGTATTTTGGGTTTTGGGGGTAAATAATTTTCTGTGCAAAACATTAATAGGATCTGATTTACTTAGAGTATTGCTCAATAATTTATTAATAAGGCATTTCTCCCTATTTGCACTCAGGATTAATATGTCAAATGAAATTTAATAAGGAAATGGAAGAATTCAGGTACATCCTATTATTTTGGGAAAGATGAATCCTATACATGGCAGAAATTCCGTGTCACCTGAAGGCAACATGTTCTTCCACAGAAAGCCATCTTTTCCTTTCTTTAAAAAAAAAAAAAAAAAAAAGCTTTTGGCCTTCCCCTCCCATCCACCATGTTCCTTCACCCTCCCTTCTCCACAGCTTCCGTATTCTTGTTTGACCATTACCTGACCACACCTCAAATGATGGTAAACAGCATCTATCAGTGAGCTGTCTTATGTGAGTCGTCTTGTGAGCTTGGGCTTCAGGAAACATGAGTCAAGGTATATGTATATATATAGTCATATATGTATTCTAACAAGAAAAAATGTATTTATTTTGACACAGGGAAACACTGTTGCTGAAGAACCTGAAGCTAGGAAAAGGTTCTCTTAGTCTCTGAGAGTGAATCTAAGTGACATAAAGATATCCATTCAGCAAACACCTCCTGTGCTAGCCAGGGCCGACGCCCGAGGCACATAGACCTGCCTCATGAGACTGTTGTACAGGGGAAGGCCAGCTTTCCCCCTTCAGCGCCTCAAGTCTGGGCTGAAAAGGTGAGGGCTGGATACTCTACTGCCACAGGTTTTTAAGGAACTAAGGTGTTACAAATACAAAATGTCTGTGGGGGAACTGGGAATAACTTACTGGGAAGTTAATTTATTTGCTTCAAAGAGAGGTGTAGGAACCACTACCCTCTGTTTTGATCTGCCAAGGATTTCCTCTCAGAGCTGTTGCACAAATAGAGGTTGTGCTTGGTAAGATACCAAACAAGACAGATACGCACCTAAATTTCTTATGTGTTCTATGGGTTTCGATTCTGAAAGAAAGAAAATGAATAAAGATTTTAATAAGTACCGATGTACCATCTTTTCCTCATTCTTTCCCCACCTCCCCACCCCGGCTCGGGATACTTCCACTGTTTTCAATTCCGGTTTCCTCTTCCGTCAGGGGACAGAAGATTACATCTTCTGCATCCCCATAAACTTCCACAGGGATTGTTTCACAGAATCTACGGATAAGACCTTTACACTTCTCACTGGTCTTCAGAAGGCCCATATCAGGTTGTGACTGACCCGAGAATTTCAGTAGGATAATTCTTAGGTGCTTTTTGTTTATTTAATAGTTAACTTCTTTCTTGCAGCTTCTTTAGAGAGAAAGAATTATGAATCCCAAAGAACTTGTCAGCACAGTATCATAGAGGCCCAGAAGAATCAAGAAGAGGCCCAGCTGCCCTGATTATATAATTCTTAGGACACCCAGACTTTTAAATTTTGAAATGGAAATGCAGCAGCATAAACCTCAACCAGACAACTGAGCAGAGTTCTCAAGATTTTTACTTGATTTGTAGCATTTTTGTGCCAGTTTTTGTCACTTGTACTTGAATACCAAAGGGAGGCTAAAGCCTAGTTAACAGGTTCCTCGCTGACTCACCTCATATGATCATTTTCCAGGAGAGATTTCAGGCTTCATTTTCTTCTCAAGCATACCAGAAAGACCAGTATTAAAGCCTGAAAAGGCAGCTGGGAGTAGGGAGGGAGAGGTTCTGTTAATGGGCTCATTTTTACCCACTGTATCTGCCTATAAAAACTGATTTTTAGCAGCCTTCATTTTGTAAAATAGACAAGAATGGTCATAACCACTGGTTTAGCATGGGTGAATTCTGTAAGATAAGCCGCTTTATAAATGCGAGGGAATTAGAGAATGAAGTCACAGTGTGTAAAGTATTGGTCTTCAGTAGACATTTGGGCCTTGTGCTGGAGGCCATCAAGATGATAATGCCTGTCCCTTCCTTCAAGGAGCCCATAGTCCTAGCAGAAGAGACTACTTGTGAAGTGCCAAATGCCTCAGGAGTCGTGTGAGTTAGAGTGGAAATAAGGAGCAGGAAAGACCCACAGGAGGTTGAGAGTGAGAGGTAGGCAGACCTGCCTTGGGGAAGAAGGGGAGATCAATCCAGGCTTGACATGTGTGTGTAGAACCCCTGACTCCAGAAATGCAAAGCCGTACGTGTGGAAGATACAGAGCTTCCTGGGCCTGTATTCTGTTTTCAGTACCTGGGTCACCAGAAGTAACCCTTCAGGGGTTTCCTTGGTTTTCATCAGGTGTGCCCTGCCTCTGGAGAGGAAGTCTCAGTCCACTGTGATGCTTCAGTTGCTCTACTTCATAGACGTTAAAGGAGCCATTGGCTTATAGACTAGCTGTGAAACATTCATTTTATCTTTTCAGAGTTTGCTTTTTACATGCCAAATTTATTTGGAGATAAAGATTTGATTTTTACCCAGAGGTGGTTTTCAAGGCGGATGGTGTTCCGACGGCCTTCAGCGGGGTAGGGAAGTTGTCTAATTGCTAAGCTAGGTCCCATTCAGATGACCTCAGTAAAGGTGCTGTGTGCCCATTTTCTCTTTGAAAGACTGTGCTAAAATGCATATTTTGATTTAGTAGGTTTGGGGCCTGAGTTTGCATTTCTAACAAGCTCCAGGGCAATGCCAGTGCCACTGGTCCTTGGGCCATTCATGAGTAGCCCTGAGTTTGCTTGCTAAGGAATCAAAGCTACCCGTAGTTTTCACAAAAGCCTCTAGATGTCCCCATCATCTATGAGATCTTGCTCCTAGAGTTACAACCAGTAGCTTCCAAGCACTGAGAATGAAATATTAGCAGTTTACTTGAAATAGAGGCTTAGCTAAAAACTGGTGTTTGGATTCATTGTTTCTATGTGGGACTGATCTGGTTTAAAAAAAAAAAAGTTTACTCTTTCCGGAAAAAGATGTCTTGAAATCAAATTGTCCAAGAACTTCCAAGCTACCTGCTTTATTTACCATGAAATGTGAAATCCAAATAAAAATCCAATCTCAAAAATTAGCAGACCTACATGAAAGTTACCAGTAGAGAATTATTTCCAGTCTTAAAACATGGATTTTTTAAAAAAGAAGCCAGGGTAAATACTAGTAATTTTATCACCATAAATTCACTCACCTGTGAAGTTCACAAGTGTAAATAAAGTCTTCCAAAGCCTCCTGTGTAGACCATCCAGTCTCCTCCAAGGTGGGGGCATTTACAATAATAAAGGTTAATGTAGAACTGAATAAGCTCATTACCCCTCACAGCATGCCTATGAAGTGACCATTTTATTATCCGCATCTTAGAGGTGGGGAAACTGAGGCATAGAACAGTTAAGTAGCACCCAAAGTGACATATCAGAAAAGGGGCCGTTCAATTAATCACTATTCTAGATTGCCATTCATGCTCAAACAACATTTATTGAATGAGTTAATGTTTTCAATTTCCAAATAAGCATAATGGTGTGTTCCTTGTTAACTGTCCTTCCAAGGGTTTCACGAGCTTGATTGCAGATAACTCAGCACTGGTGTACTAGTGACTGCTCTGTGGAAGGTTTGAGTTCAGTTCTGACATCACGCTGAATGACTAAAACATACAATATGCATACATAATGTAGCTTTTCAATTTCACTTTCTTGGTATCCTCACACAGGTGCTTATCTGATACATGCAGCTGTTTGTCTTTTTTTTTCTTTCCTCTTTTGTAAATTATCAATATGTATATTCTTATTGCCATTTTGTTAATTGTTTTGGATTTGTTTTTGTAAGTCTTTTTCTTTCTCTATTGCTGTTTGAATTAAAGGCAGGAGCACATTTGGTGAGCTCTTGAGGAAGGAACAGACCTGGCATTGAGTGTTATCTAAGAGACTGGAATGAACATATGAATCAATTTGGCTGTGACAGATCTGGTGCTAGGATGCACCTTATTGTATGGGGAGGCCAGCCTCAAAGCCACTGAGCCTATGAAGTTAGTCACGTCCCCTGATTTCGAGACGGCAGTTTCTTCCTAGGACAAGACGGCTCTGAGGCCAGTGGCTTCAATAACTCAGGTGATTTTGAAAAATGCATTAAGCTCTTACAAAATCTAGCGACCTTGTTACCTGCTCAGGTTATGAGAACAGAGTCCCAGGAAAGAGCCTCGCAGGTCTTTTGCCAGTGGTGTCTGAGAAGCTGCTCACAGCCACAAGCATTTGGAAGTTGCAAACTTAAAGCCAAGGAAGTGCACCCAGTACTCGGCCTAACTTGTTTTTAATGGGCTATGATAACATTGATATGAGACCTCGTGATTTTCCCATGACTCTGGGAGCTTCCAAAACCCAAATATCTCCAGACTGGAGCCCACCAGCTTCCTCTTGCTTTTGGTGGACTCCAGCTGTGGAAACCTGCTGATTATTTGCTGCTCTGTTTCATTTCCCTTTGTAGAGGAGCCACGCCCGGGCTGACTGCCCTGGCCAACTCAAGCTACTGGGTGAGATGGTTGCCCGGCTTTGTCTAACAGGTTGGCAAGAAGTTGATCTGCAGACACGAGACAGGGCACAAGTGGGTGCCCGTGTTAGGTAGGCCTCAGATGGGCCACCAGAGCTGCCCGAAAGTATATGGGTGATTACTGACAGTGGCCATCTTAAGGCCTGACTTCAACTTCTTTGCAACCACAATCACCCAGAAGAGACTGCTTGCTGCCTGGCAGCGAGTCCCCGGTGGGTGGGCGGCGCCTGCAAGCGGCCTCGGGATGCCCTCCGGGGCACCGTCCGGGTTTCGGTTCCCGGCCGGCATCTGGCTCGCCCTGGGTCACATGGGAGGCGAGCTCCGCCCAACTGCGGTTCCCGTGGCAACGCCAATCCCCGGCCAATCCCCGGCCAATCCGGGCCTCGGAAGTGCCGGCGTCCGCCCGCCCACCGAGGGCTGGAAAGGGCCGTGGAGGACGGGCGGCGGAGGGGTCGGCTGCGGACCCGGCCATGAGTCGTGGGCCGCGGAGTCCGCCCTGGCTACTGTTCCTGCTGCTGCTGCCGCCCCCGGGCACGTGGGGACACGGCGGCAGCGCGAGGCCGAGGGAGGGGGCCGAGGAGGCGGGCTCGGCCGGGTGCTGGCCGGCCTTCCAGGGCCTGCGGGAGCGGCTGAGGGCGGCCGGCGCCCTCTGCAGACGCTACTGGGCTCTCTTCAGCTGCCGCGTGTGGCCCGAGGGATGCAGGCAGGATGAGGAGGCGCCAGCGCGGCCCCTGGGTAAGACCCGCCGGCTCAGGAGGGCGGGAGAGCGCGGGCTGGGTGCGCGAGGCACGATGGAATCCGGGCACGGAGGTCAGAGCCTCGCGCCTGCCCTGGGCCATTGTGATCGGGGTCTCCAGGCGGGCGCCTTAGCCGCCGGCTTTGCTATTCCGCCCAGCCTTTGGGCCAGGCTGAGGGCAGGGAGCCTCTGTGGGACCAGGAAGGCCCGTCACTGCCCTCGTTCCCAGCCCTGGCGCAGCGCCCTAGTGTATACGCGTGGGCCTGGCTGCCCTCCCCCACGTCGCCCGTTCTTGACTCTTCCAGACGGCTCACACTTCCTTGCTGTCTCCGAACCTGCCCTGGCATTATTCCAAGGAGCTGCCTTTGCCCACCTTCTTGATGGCTTTAAGGAAAGTCCCCGGTTGGATACACCCCCAAGTACCTTCTTCCCCTTTGCTGCTTATGGCGGCGGAGGCTGGGCTATGAGTCCACCGGACCCGAGTTCTGATTTATTCTCTGTCACTGACAAATTGTGAGGCAGGGTTGTCACGTCACGGCCGTGGACCCAGTGATCTCTGAAGCTCCTTGCAGTCGATGTCGTTACTTCAGGTCCTGTAATAGTACTGTAACGGTAATGCTGCAGTGGTGCTAGAAACATCTTCCATTTAAATCGAGAGTTCTAAATTCCAGTGAATGGTTTTTGTTTCGTTTTTGCTAATGCTGGGCATATTCAAATTGACATTTGATAAAAGAATTGAGACACTTGGGGTTGGCCGTGATCAGGTGATTCTGCAATCCAAAGCAAGTAGGAAGAATGATAATCACCAGTTACTGTGTGTCTCCTTCCTAGGCTCCAAACTCCTTGCAGGCAGGGCTTGGGTTTCTTACACGTCTGGCACAAATGCTTAAGGCTTATTTGTTGAGTAAACTGAGCTTTTGCTGCAGCTGGAGCTGCATCTGTATACAGCAAGGCCATCTACTTCCTCATAGCCGGAGATGCCCATTTGTGCCCATTCCCTAGTGCGGCACACGGAAGGCCCAGGGCAGAGCAGCGGGGAGTGGCTCTGGAGAGAGGACGGGAGAAGGGAGGCAGCGCTCAGCTCTCCCGGGCCCTGGGCTCCGCCCCTATCTCACAGCTCCTCCTTTTCCAGGCTGGAGCCTTCCCCTGTTGGGCCAGCAGTACTTGGATATCCTGACCACCTGGTACTGCAGCTTCCAGGACTGTTGTGACAGTGGGGACTGCAGGATCATCAATAACTTCACAGGTTGGACCTTACATGGCCCTAAGGCCCAGGAATCTGTGGGGAGGGGAGGCAATTCAGGAAAATGCTAGGGTGAAGGGACCCAACCTCAGCCTGCCCACAGCTGGCAGCACACCCTCCCTGTCTCCACCACGGCTCCTGATCGAAACCCTGGGACCTCACGGCTGAGAGGAAGGAAAACCTTGGAGGAGGGCTTTGCACACACTAGCTGCCTCCAGTAGGTGTTTGCTGAATTGATTTAGAATGAATAAAATGAGGGTGTCTCCATAAAATATTTAGGGGGTCCTGAAACTTCTGGGTGGGAGCAACTTCCTTATCCGGATAGGATTCTGCCAACCCTTCTGGGGTGTCTTCAGGACCTTCAGAAAGGGTGAAGTCAACCTTGATTTCTCAAACTCTGCAGAAAATAGCCCTGAATCTCTTCCGCTGCAAGGTCTGCCCAGTGGCTTCTTGTCCTGAGGCCACCAAACAGGATGGCTCCCACCTCATAGACGCTCAGTCTATGCTCTGTCTATCAGTGCTCAGTCTCTCGGCTATCGCCGAGCCTGGTGGGGACGCGCCTGTGGGCACCTCTCAGCATGGCTCTTTCCTGGCCCTAGGCCTAGAGGCGGACCTGCGCGTGCGCCTGCACGGCCAGCACCTGGCCCGGGAGCTGGTCCTGACAGCAGCCAGAGGCTACTTGGAGCTGCCCCGGCCAGACAAGGCCCTGGCTCTGTCGTTCCACGGCTGGTCTGGCACAGGCAAGAACTTCGTGGCGCGGATGCTGGCAGAGAACCTGTACCGGGACGGGCTGAGGAGCGACTGTGTCAAGGTGTTCATCGCCACGTTGCACTTCCCTCACCACAAGTATGTGGACCTGTACCAGGTGAGGCTGGCCGTGCCGGGGAGCTGGGCCAGCGGGACTGAGCCCGGCTGAGGCGCAGGCCCCTGTGCTGGGAGGGGGGCTGAAGCCAGCCCTGGCTGTGGCGGTTGGAGGACGGGGGCGCCGTTGTGAGGGAACCTGTAACCCACAGAGGCATCCACTCCACAGATGAGGCCCTGAACACGTGGAGGAAAGAGTGATGTCCCGAGCTGTCACCCTCCCAGCCATACAGGAGAGGCCAGACACTGAGCTTAACCAGAGACTTCGTGTGTTGATTTTCTCTGTCGCAGGAGTAGTGGAAGTGCCTCAGGAAGTGTGGAACAGAGAAAGCAAAAACTTTATCATGATCTCCCCACACGGACACCACCACAGTTAGCATTTTGGTGTACTTCCTTCAGGCCGTTCCCCTGCGCTCTTTTATGTCACTGTAATTATATTGGACAGAAAGTTGACTATTCCACTGTTTTTTTAAACAGGCTTATCGTAAGTGATTTTTCCATGTCTTCCCCAAACTACTCATTAAATGTCAACAAGTGGAGGGCAGAAAGTGTCTCTGCTGCTCTGCTATTTTGGGTTCCATTCAGACATGTTAGCCAGACGATGACCAAACCCCATTGCAGCATGACAGAGGTGGCTGTGTCTACCTTTGGCTTTTAGTTCCAATATCTGGAGTGTGTTAACCTGGGAAGATTATGTAAGCCTTTGAGCACAGATTGCCTGGCAATCTTTCAGTGCAGCCCGGGAGGGCAGGGGTAGGCTAACGTGTTCTAAGGGGAGGCAGCTGGTCAGCCGGGCCTTCCCAGAAAGAACTGGCTGGCTTTGCAGTAAAACAACTGTGAATCTCAGCTTCCCCACTGTGAAAGTCGATGTGTGCACTCTCTCTCATACCCTGCCCATCCTCTCACACACACTATGGAGACGGGGCTGAAGTCAGAATCCAGGAAGGCTAGAGGTGGATGGTGAGTGTGGGCTCTGCTAAAACACCCCACCCTGGGGCAGGAGCCAGCCCTGTTCTCCTGAACCCTGTAGAGCAGCATCTTTTCACTAGAGGGCTTACTATCCTGCCTGGGGTGGGGAACCCCAGTTTTGAGTTGGCTGGGTCCCAAACAGGTCCTCCCCTGGGTTCTTCCCTGAGAGCCCAGCCTGGTGCCAGCGGGTGCTGTGCTTGTGGGAGTTCAAGACGGCACCTGTGGGCATTCAAGCCTATCTCTGCCTATCACCCCCCTGTGAGAGCCTGAATCCTATCCCTGGGGAGGGTGAGTTAGGGTTAGTTCTGGGAGGCAACCTCATCCTGAAGGGGAGGGAGCATGGCTGGGGCCATTTCCCAAGGGCCCTCTCCCTTTCCCCAGGCTGGCTCCAGTTGGCTTTCAAACCTCAGGGCACAGGAGAATCACCTGGGAAGCTCATTAGAGGCAGATGCCCTAGCTCCACCCCCAGAGGTTTGGATTGGTGGTTCTGCGGTGGAACCCAGCTCCAGGTGATCCGTTGCAGGCGTCCTGGGGAAACCAGTGCCTCACCAGGGTCCTCGGGGCTAGAAGGTGCCTCCCACTGCACCTCAGCAGCTCCCTGTATTCTGTGCAGGAGCAGCTGGCAGGCCAGATCAGGAAGACGCAGGAGCACTGCCACCAGACCCTGTTCATTTTAGATGAGGCTGAGAAGCTGCACTCAGGACTGCTAGAGGCCCTCAGGCCACACCTGGAACGCCAGACCCCCGAGAACCCGAGGGCCAAGTCCCCGAGAACCATCTTTCTTTTTCTCAGGTAAGGTCTGGGCAACAAAAGTCAGGAGGACTGGGTGAGGGGAGGAAGAACCCTGTCCAGGTGCTGTGTGTGCCAGGCCTGGGAGCTGTTACTTGGCCTGTAAGCCGGCGGTGGAGGGCTTCCACACTCTCCTAGGCTGCCCACCCTTTTCCACAAGGGAGACCAACACAAACTCCGGGAGAGAAAACAGAAGCCCAGCTGACTGGGTGGCAGCAGGGGCGGAGAGCCTTAGGTCTCCCTGCTCCTGCCTTGATTCTGCCAAGCACTTCTGAAGGGCTCTGACATCCCCTCCCCCAGCCCAGGCCAGCTAACTAGCTCCCAGGACCAGCCTGGGGAGGACAAGCTGTCCCTCATCTGACCTCGTCCATGGTTCTCTTAGGATGGGGAGGCTCCCCTCAGACTCCCCAGTTAGTACATAGCCTCCTGAGGGAGGGACACTGGGAGCCCCCTCTTAGAAGGACATTGTGTTCTTTTTTAATTGAGGTATAATTGACGTATTAGTTTCAGGTGGACAACGTGATTAGCTATTTGTTTATATTGTGAGGTGATCACAGTAAGTCTAGTTAACATCTGTCAGCATACTAGTTACAAAACCTTTTTGTTGTTGTGATGAGAACTTTTAATATGTACTCTCTTAGCAACTTCCAAATATGCACTACAGTATTATTTACTAAAGCCACCATGCTGTACATTACATCCCCATGACTTATTTATTACTTGAAGTTTGTACAGTATTTGTCTTGTCTTTCTCTGTCTGACCTATTTCACTCAGCATAATGCCTTCAAGGTCCATCCATGTTGTTGCAAGTAGCAAGATTTCCTTCCTTTTTATGGCTGAATAATATTCATATATATATATATATATATATATATATATAACCTGTGTCTATCAACAGATGAATGGATATAGAAAAAATGTGTGTGTGCGTATGTATGTATGTATGTATACACACACACACACATACATTTTTTTCTGTATCCATTCATCTGTTGATGAACACAGGTTATTTCTTATCTTGGCTATTGTGAATAATGCTGCAGTGAACATGGGAGTGCAGATATCTTTTCAAGTTAGTGTTTTCATTATCTTTGGATAAATGCCCAGAAGTGGAATTGCTGGATCATATAGTAGATGTATTTTTAATTTTTTGAGGAACCTCCATACTGTTTTCCATAGTGGTTGCACCAATTGATATTCCCACCAATGATACACAAGGGTTCCCTTTTCTCCACAGCCTTACCAGCACTGGTTATTTCTTGTCTATTTAATGATAGCCATCCTAAGAGGTATGAGGTGGTATCCATGCCTGTTATGATTTCCATAATATCCCCCATGATTAGTGATGTTGAGCACCTTTTTGTCTACCTGTTGGCCACTTGTATGTCTTCTTTGGAAAAATGTCAATTCAGATCTGCCCATTTTTTAATTGGATTATTTTTTTGCTATTGAGTTGTATGAGTTCTTTATATATTTTGGACACTAACCCCTTATCAGATATGTGATTTGCAAATATTTTCTCCCATTCAGTAGGTTGCTGTTTTGTTTTGTTTTATTTATTTATTTATTTATTTGGCCACACTGGGTCTTAGTTGTGCCACACAGGATCTTCGTTGCTGCGTGCAGGATCTTTAGGTGTGGCATGCCAGCTCTTTTAGTTGCGGCATGTGGGCTGTTAGTTGCAGCATGCGGGATCAAGTTCCCTGACCAGGGATCGAACCTGGGCCCCCTACATTGGGAGCACAGAGTCTTAACCACTGGACCTCAGTGAAATCCCTGCCTTTTTGTTTTGTTGATGGTTTCCTTTGCTGTGCAGGAGCTTTTTGGTTTGATGTAGTTCCACTTGTTTATTTTGATTTTGTTGCCTTAGCTTTTGGTGTCCAATCCAAAAAATATTTGCTAAGACTAATGTCAAGTAACTTACCACCTATGTTTTCTTCTAGGAATTTTATGGTTTCAGGTCTTAAGTTCAAGTCTTTAATCCATTTTTTAAATTTTTTTATTTTCTATTAGAGTATAGTTGATTAACAATATTGTATTAGTTTCAGGTGTACAGCAAAGTGATTCAGTTATACATATACATGTATCTATCCTTTTTCAAATTCTTTTCCCTTTAGGTTATTACACAATATTGAGCATAGTACCTTGTGCTATACAATAGGTCCTTGTTGGTTATCTATTTTAAATATAGTAGTGTGTATATATCAATCCCAAGCTCCCAGTTTATGCCCCCCCCCCACCTTTCTCCTTTGGTAACCATAAGTTTATTCTCTAAGTCTGTGAATCTGTTTCTGTTTTGTAATAAGTTCATTTGCATCATTTTTTTGATTCCACATATAAGTGATATTATATGATATTTGTCTTTCTCTGTCTGACTTACTTCACTTAGTATGATAATCTCCAGGTCCATCCATTATTTCATTCTTTAATGGATGAGTAATATTCCACTGTATGTATGTACCACATCTTCTTTATCCAACCCTCTGTTGATGGACATTTAGGTGCATGAGTTTATCTCTGGGCTTTCTATCCTGTTCTGTTGATCTATATTTGTTTTTGTGCCAGTACCATACTGTTTTGATGACTGTAGCTTTGTAGTATAGTCTGAAGGCAGGGATCCTGATTCCTCCATCTCTGTTATCCTTTCTTAAGATTGCTTTGGCTATTTGGGGTCTTCTGTGTCTCCATACAAATTATAAAATTTTTTGTTCTATTTCTGTGAAAAAATGCCATTGGTACAATAATTTGATAGGGATTGCATTGAATCTGTAGATTGCCATGGGTAGTATAGGCGTTTTGACAATATTGATCCTTCTAATATAAGAACATGGTATATCTTTACATCTGTTTGTGTCATCTTTGATTTCTTTATCAGCATCTTACAGTTTTTGGAGTACAGGTCTTTTGGCTCCTTAAGTAAGTTTATTCCTAGGTATTTTATTCTTTTTGATGCAATGGTAAATGGGATTGTTTCTTTAACTTCCCTTTCTGATCTTTTGTTGTTAGTGTATAGAAATGCAACAGATTTCTGTGTATTAATTTTGTATCCTGTCACTTTACCAAATTCATTGATGAGCTCTAGTAGTTTTCTGGTAGCATCTTTAGGATTTTCTGTGTATCGTATCATGTAATCTGCAAACAGTGATGGTTTTACTTCTTTTCCAATTTGAATTCCTTTTCTTTTTATATCTTTTTCTTCTCTCATTGCCATGGTTAGGACTTCCAAAACCTATGTTGAATAAAAGTGGCGAAAATGAGGGGGCTTCCCTGGTGGTGCAGTGGTTAAGAATCCGCCTGACAATGCAGGGGACACGGGGTCAAGCCCTGGTCTGGGAAGATCCCACATGCCACAGAGCAACTAAGCCCATGCGCCACAACTACTCAGCCTGCGCTCTAGAGCCCATGAGCCACAACAACTGAGCCCATGTGCCATAGCTACTGAAGCCCGTGCTCCACAACAAGACAAGCCACCACAATGCAAGACCGCACACTGCAATGAAGAGTAGACCCCGTGTTATCTATTTTATACATATTAGTGTATATGTGTCAATCCCAATCTCCCAATTCATCCCACCCTGCCCCACCCCTCCACTGCTTTCCCCCCTTGGTGTCTGTACGTTTGTTCTCTACTTCTATGTCTCTGTTTCTGCCTTGCAAACTGGTTCATCTGTACCATTTTTCTAGATTCCATATATATGCGTTAATATACGATATTTGTTTTTCTCTTTCTGACTTACTTCACTCTGTATGACAGTCTTTAGGTACATCTACATCTCTATAAACGACCCAATTTCGTTCCTTTTTATGGCTGAGTAATATTCCATTGTATATATGTGCCACATCTTCTTTATCCATTCATCTGCTGATGGGCATTTAGGTTGCTTCCATGACCTGGCTGTTGTAAATAGTGCTGCAGTGAACATCAGGGTGCATGTGTCTTTTTGAATTATGGTTTTCTCTGGGTATATGCCCAGTAGTGGGATTGCTGGGTCATATGGTAATTCTATTTTTAGTTTTTTAAGGAACCTCCATACTGTTCTCCACCGTGGCTGTATCAATTTACATTCCCACCAACAGTGCAAGAGGGTTCCCTTTTCTCCACACCCTCTCCAGCATTTGTTGTTTGTAGATTTTCTGATGATGCCCATTCTAACTGGTGTGAGGTGATACCTCATTGTAGTTTTGATTTGCATTTCTCTGATAATTAGTGCTGTTGAGCAGCTTTTCATGTGCCGCTTGGCCATCTGTCTGTCTTCTTTGAAAAAATGTCTATTTAGGTCTTCTGCCCATTTTTGGATTTTTGTTTTTTTAATATTGAGCTGTATGAGCTGTTCATATATTTTGGAGATTAATCATTTGTCCATTGATTTCATTTGCAAGTATTTTCTCCCAATCTGAGGGTTGCCTTTCGTCTTGTTTATAGTTTCCTTTGCTGTGCAAAAGCTTTTAAGTTTCATTAGGTCCCATTTGTTTATTTTTGTTTTTATTTCCATTACTCTAGGAGATAGGTCAAAAAAGATCTTGCTGTGAATTATGTCAAACAGTGTTATTCCTATGTTTTCCTCTAAGAGTTTTATGGAGTCCAGTCTTACATTTAGGTTTTTAATCCATTTTGTTTTGTTTTGTTTTTGTGGTACGCGGGCCTCTCACTGTTGTGGCCTCTCCCGCTGCGGAGCCCAGGCTCTGGACGCGCAGACTCAGTGGCCATGGCTCACAGGCTTAGCCGCTCCGCGGCATGTGGGATCTTCCCAGACCTGGGGCACGAACCCGTGTCTCCTGCATCGGCAGACGGACTCTCAACCACTGCGCCACCAGGGAAGCCCCTTTAATCCATTTTGAGTTTATTTTTGTGTATGGTATTAGGGAGTGTTCTAATTTCATTCTTTTACATGTGGCTATCCAGTTTTCCCAGCACCACTGATTGAAGAGACTGTCTTTTCTCCATTGTATATCCTTGCCTCCTTTGTCATAGATTAGTTGACCATAGGTGTGTGGGTTTATCTCTGGGCTTTCTGTCCTGTTCCATTGATCTGTATTTCTATTTTTGTGCCAATACCATATTGTCTTGATTACTGTAGCTTCATCGTATACTCTGAAGTCAAAGTCTGATTCCTCCAGCTCCGTTTTTTTCCCTCAAGATTGCTTTGGCTATTCGGGGTCTTTTGTGTCTCCATGCAAATTTTAAGACGTTTTGTTCTAGTTCCGTAAGAAATGCCATTGGTAATTTGATAGGGATTGCATTGAATCTGTAGATTGTTTTGGGTAGGATAGTCATTTTCACAATATTGAGTCTTCCAATCCAAGGACATGACATATTTTTCCATCTGTTTGTGTCATCTTTGATTTCTTTCATCAGTGTCTTATAGTTTTCTGAGTACAGGTCTTTTACCTCCCTAGGTTGGTTTATTCCTAGATATTTTATTGTTTTTGTTGCAGTGTTGAATGGGATTGTTTCCTTAATTTCTCTTTCTGATCTTTCGTTGATAGTGTATAGGTGTGCAAACTATTTCTGCACATTAATTTTGTATCCTGCAACTTTACCAAATTCATTGATTAGCTCTAGTAGTTTTCTGGTGGCATCTTTAGGATTCTCTATGTATAGTATCATGTCATCTGCAAACAGTGACAGTTTTGCTGCTTCTTTTCCAATTTGGATTCCTTTTATTTCTTTTTCTTCTCTGACTGCTGTAGCTAGGACTTCCAAAACTATGTTGAGTAATAGTGGCAAGAGTGGACATCCTTGTCTTGTTCCTGATCTTAGAGGAAATGGTTTCAGTTTTTCACTTAAGAATGATGTTTGCTGTGGGTTTGTCATATATGGCCTTTATTACGTTGAGGTAGGTTCCCTCTATGCCCACTTTCTGGAGAGTTTTTATCATAAATGGGTGGTGAATTTTGTCAAAAGCTTTTTCTGCTCTATTGAGATGATCATATGGCTTTTATTCTTGAGTTTGTTAACATGGTGTATCACATTGATTGATTTGTGTGTATTGAAGAATCCTTGCATCCCTGGGATAAATCCCACTTGATCATGGTGTATGATCCTTTTAATGTGTTGTTGGATTCTGTTTTCTAGTATTTTGTTGAGGATTTTTGCAACTATATTCATCAGTGATATTGGTCTGTAATTTTCTTTTTTGTAGTATCTTTGTCTGGTTTTGGTATCAGGATGATGGTGGCCTCGTAGAATGAGTTTGGGAGTGTTCCTTCCTCTGCAATTTTTTGGAAGAGTTTGAGAAGGATGGGTGTTAGGTCTTTTCTAAATGGTTGATAGAATTCACGTGCAAAGCCATCTGGTCCCGGACTTTTGTTTGTTGGAAGATTTTTCATCCCAGTTTCAATTTCATTACTTGTGATTGGTCTGTTCATATTTTCTGTGTCTTCCTGGTTCAGTCTTGGAAGGTTATACCTTTCAAGAATTTGTCCATTTCTTCAGGTTGTCCATTTTATTGGCATAGAGCTGCTTGTAGTAGTCTCTTATGATGGTTTGTATTTCTGCAGTGTCCGTTGTAACTTCTCCTTTTTCATTTCTAATTTCATTGATTTGAGCCCTCTCCCTTTTTTTCTTGATGAGTCTAGCTAAAGGTTTATCAATTTTGTTTATCTTTTCAAAGAACCAGCTTTTAGTTTCATTGATCTTTTCTACTGTTTTCTTCGTCTTTATTTCATTTACTTCTGCCCTGATCTTTATGATTTATTTCGTTCTACTAACTTTGGGTTTTGTTCTTCTTTCTCTAGTGCTTTAGGTATAAAGTTAGGTTGTTTGAAATTTTTCTTGTTTCCTGAGGTAAGATTGTATTGCTATAAACTTCCCTCTTTGAACTGCTTTTTCTGCGTCCTCTAGGTTTTGGATCATCATGCTTTCATTTTCATTTTTCTCTAGGTATGTTTTTATTTCCTCTTTGATTTCTTCAGTGATCCACTGGTTGTTTAGTAGCATACTGTTTAGCCTCCATGTGTTTGTGTTTTTAGTTTTTTTCCTGTAGAGTTCTAATCTCAGTGTTGTGGTTGGAAAAGATGCTTGATATTCTTTCAGTTTTCTTAAATTTACCGAGGGTTGCTTTGTGGCCCAGCATGTGATCAGTCTTGGAGAATGTTCCATGTGCACTTGAGAAAAATGTGTATTCTGCTGCTTTTGGATGGATTGCTCTATAAATATCAAGTAAGTACACCTGGTCTAATGTATCATTTAAGGCCTCTGTTTCTTTATTGATTTTCTGTCTGGATGATCTGTCCATTGATGAAAATGGGGTGTTAAAGTCCCCCACTCTTCTGTGTTACTGTCAGTTTCTCCTCTTATGGCTCTTAGTATTTGCTTTATATATTGAGGTGCTCCTTTTGTGTATCTAGGTACTCAAATATATAGTTGCATATATATTTATAATTGTTATATCTTCTTTTTGAATTGATCCCTTGATCATTATATAGTGTCTTTCTTTGTCTCTTGTAACAGTCTTTATTTTAAAATCCATTTTGTCTGATATGAGTATTGCTCCTCCAGCTTTCTTTTGATTTACACTTGCACGAAATACGTTTTTCCATCCCCTCACTTTCAGTCTGCATGTGTCTCTAGGTCTGAAATGGGTCTCTTATAGACAGCATATATACAGGTCTTGTTTTTGTATCCATTCAGCCAGTCTGTGTCCTTTGGTTGGAGCATTTAATCCATTTACATTTAAGGTAATCTTTTTTAATAAATTTATTTATTTTTTATTTATTTATTTTTGGCTATGTCGGGTCTTCGTTGCTGTGCTCAGGCTTTCTCTAGCTGTGGCGAGTGGGGGCTACTCTTCATCACGGTATGTGGGCTTCTCATTGCGGTGCCTTCTCTTGTTGTGGAGCACAGGCTCTAGGCACACGGGCGTCAGTAGTTGTAGCACGTGGACTCCGTAGTTGTGGCGCGCAAGCTCAGTAGTTGTGGCACACAGGCTTAGTTGCTCCATGGCATGTGGGATCTTCCCGGACCAGGGTTCGAACCTGTGTCCCCTGCATTGGCAGGCAGATTCTTAACCACTTCACCACCAGGGAAGTCCTATGGTAATTTTTTTTTTAAATTATTATTATTTTTGCGGTACGCGGGCCTCTCACTGTTGTGGCCTCTCCTGTTGCGGAGCACAGGCTCTGGACGCGCAGGCTCAGCGGCCATGGCTCACGGGCCCAGCCGCTCCGTGGCATGTGGGGTCTTCCCGGACCGGGGCACGAACCCATGTCCGCTGCATTGGCAGGCAGATTCTCAACCACTGTGCCACCAGGGAAGCCCCTATGGTAATTACTGATATGTATGTTCTTATTGCCATTTTGTTAATTGTTCTGGATTCGTTTTGTAGGTCTTTTTTCTTTCCTTTCCTCTTGTTCTCTTGTGATTTCATGACTAACATTAGTGTTGTTTTTGGATTCCTTTTTCTTTTGTGTATCTATTGTAGATTTTCAGTTTGTGGTTACCATGAGGTTTTGATATAACAGTCTATGTATAAACAAGATTGTTTTAAGCTGCTGGTCTTTTAATTTCAAATTCATTTCCAATATCCTGCATTTGTACTCACATTTTCTCATGATTGCTGGTTTTGATATCATATTTGTGTGTGGGTGATTTCCTACCTTTACTGTATGTTCACCTTTTCCAGTCAGCTTTTCCCTTCATAATTTTCTTGTTTCTAGTTGTGGCCTTTTCTATTCTGCCTAGAGAAGCCAAAAAGCTGGTCTGGTGGTGCTGAATTCTCTTAACTTTTGCTCGTTTGTAAAACTTATGATTTCTCTACTAAATCTGAATGAGAGCCTTGCTGGGTAGAGTATTCTTGGTTTTAGGTTCTTCCCTTTCTTCACTTTAAATACATCATGCCACTCCCTTCTGGCCTGCAGGGTTTCTGCTGAGAAATCAGCTGATAACCTTATGGAAATTCCCTCGTGTGTCATTTGTTGCTTTTAGTATTTTTTGTCTTTAATTTTTGTCAGTTTAATTACTGTGTGTCTCTGCATGTTCCTCCTTGCATTTATCCTGACTGGGACTCTCTATGCTTCCTGGACTTGGGTGACTGTTTTCTTTCCCATGTTAGGGAACTTTTCAGCTATTATCTCTTCAAATATTTTCTCAGGTCCTCTCTCTCTCTTATCCTTCTGGGACTCCTATAATGCGAATGTTGTTGCATTTAATGTTGTCCCAGAGGTATCTTAGATGGTCCTCTTTTCTTTTCATTCTTTTCTCTTTATTCTGTTCCATGGCAGTGATTCCCACCATTCTGTCTTGCAGCTCACTTATCCATTATTCTGCCTCAGTTATTCTGCTATTGATTCCTTCTAGTGTATTTTTTATTTCCGTTATTGTATTGTTCATCTGTCTGCTTTTTTTTTCTTTTTACTTTTATGAGGATTCCCTTCCTCACTTTGTAACAGATTCTTTTTTTTTGAATTTATTAATTTATTTATTTTTGGCTGTGGTGGGTCTTCGTTTCTGTGCGAGGGCTTTCTCTAGTTGCGGCATCCGGGGGACACTCTTCATCGTGGTGTGCGGGCCTCTCCCTCTCTCACTGCAGCGCAAAAGCTCCAGATGCAGGCTTAGTAGTTGTGGCTTACGGGCCTAGTTGCTCCGCAGCATGTGGGATCTTCCCAGACCAGGGCTCGAACCCGTGTCCCCTTCATTGACAGACAGATTCTCAACCACTGCGCCACCAGGGAAGCCTGGTCTGCTTATTCGTTAGTTCTTTTAGGTGTCTGTTAAACGTTTCTTATATCTTCTAGATCTGTGCTTCAATTCTTTTTTTTTTTTACACATTTATTGGAGTATAATTGCTTTACACTGGTGTGTTACTCTCTGCATTATAACAAAGTGAGTCAGTTATACATAAACATGTGCTCTCATATCTCTTCCCTTTGCATCTCCCTCCCTCCCACCCTCCCTATCCCACCCCTCCAGGAGGTCACAAAGCACCGGGCTGATCTCCCTGTGCTATGAGGCTGCTTCCCACTACCTATCTACCTTACGTTTGATAGTGTATATGTGTCCATGCCTCTCTCTCGCTTTGTCACAACTTACCCTTCCCCCTCCGCATATCCTCAAGTCCATTCTGTAGTAGGTCTGTGACTTTATTCCTGTCTTACCCCTAGGTTATTCATGACATTTTTTTTTCTTAAATTCCATATATATGTGTTAGCATACAGTATTTGTCTTTCTGATTTACTTCACTCTGTATGACAGATTTGATGTCTATCCACCTCATTAAAAATAGCTCAATTTCGTTTCTTTTTATGGCTGCGTAATATTCCATTGTATACATGTGCCACATCTTCTTTATCCATTCACCTGATGATGGACACTTAAGTTGTTTCCATTTCCTGGCTATTGTAAATAGAACTGCAATGAACATTTTGGTACATGACTCTTTTTGAATTATGGTTTTCTCAGGGTATATGCCCAGTAGTGGGATTGCTGGGTCATATGGTAGTTCTATTTTTAGTTTTTAAGGAACCTCCATACTGTTCTCCATAGTAGCTGTACCAATTCACATTCCCACCAGCAGTGCAAGAGTGTTCCCTTTTCTCCACACCCTCTCCAGCATTTATTGTTTTGAGATTTTTTTTTTACGACTGTCTTGGAGTATAATTGCTTCACAGTGGTTTATTACTTTCAGCTTTATGACACAGTGAATCAGTTATACATATACATCTGTTCCCGTACCCCTTCCCTCTTGCGTCTCCCTCCCTCCCACCCTCCCTATCCCACCCCTCCAGGCGGTCAGAAAGCACCGAGCTGATCTCCCTGTGCTGCGTGGCTGCTTCCCACTACGTATCTACCTTATGTTTGGTAGTGTATATATCCATGCCTCACTCTCGCTTTGTCACAGCTTATCCTTCCCCCTCCCCATATCCTCAAGTCCATTCTCAAGTAGGTCTGTGTCTTTATTCCTGTTTTACCCCTAGGTTCTTCATGAAATTTTTTTTCTTAAATTCCATATATATGTTAGCATTCGGTATTTGTCTTTCTCATTTTGACTTACTTCACTCTGTATGACAGATTCTAGGTCTATCCACATCATTACAAATAGCTCAATTTCGTTTCTTTTTCTGGCTGAGTAATATTCCATTGTATACATGTGCCACATCTTCTTTATCCATTCATCGGATGATGCACACTTTAGTTGTTTCCGTCTCCAGTCTATTGTAAATAGAGCTGCAATGAACGTTGTGGTACATGACTCTTTTTGAATTATGGTTTTCTCAGGGAATATGCCCAGTAGTGGGATTGCAGGGTCACATGGTAGTTCTATTTTTAGTTTTTTAAGGAACGTCCATACTGTTCTCCATAGTGGCTGTACTAATTCACATTCCCACCAGCAGTGCAAGAGTGTTCCCTTTTCTCCACACCCTCTCAGCATTTATTCTTTCTCCATTTTTATTTTTTTGCAACTTTATTGGTGTATCATTGCTTCACAATTCTGTATTAGTTTATGCTTCGTAAAAAAGTGAATCAGTTATACATAAACATCTGTTCCCATATCCCTTGCCTCTTGCGTCTGCCTCCCTCCCACCCCTCCAGGCGGTCAGAAAGCACCGAGCTGATCTCCCTGTACTACGTGGCTGCTTCCCACCAGCTATCTACCTTACGTTTGGTAGTGTATATATGTCCATGCCTCTCTCTTGCTTTGTCACAGCTTACCCTTCCCCCTCCCCATATCCTGAAGTCCATTCTCAAGTCGTCTGTGTCTTTATTCCTGTTTTACCCCTACGTTCTTCATGACATTTTTTTCCCTTAAATTCCATATATATGTGTTAGCATACAGTATTTCTCTTTCTCTTTCTGTCTTACTTCACTCTGTATGGCAGACTCTAGATCTATCCACCTCATTACCAATAGCTCAATTTCGTTTCTTTTTATGGATGTGTAATATTCCATTGTTTATATATGCCACATCTTCTTTATCCAATCATCAGGTGATGGCCACTTAGGTTGTTTCCATCACTGGGCTATTGTAAATAGAACTGCAATGAAAATTTTGGTACATGACTCTTTTTGAATTATGGTATTCTCCGGGTATATGCCCAGTAGTGGGAGTGCAGAGTCATATGGTATTTCTATTTTTAGTTTTTAAGGAACCTCCATACTGTTCTCCATAGTAGCTGTACCAATTCACATTCCCACCGGCAGTGCAAGAGTGTTCCCTTTTCTCCTCACCCTGTCCAGCATTTATTGTTTTGAGATTTTTTTTTACGACTGTCTTGGAGTATAATTGCTTCACAGTGGTTTATTACTTTCAGCTTTATAACAAAGCAAATCAGTTATACATATACATCTGTTCCCATATCCCTTCCCTCTTGTGTCTCCCTCCCTCCCACCCTCCCTATCCCACCCCTCCAGCCGGTCCCAGAGCACCGAGCTAATCTCCCTGTGCTATGTGGCTGCTTCCAACTAGCTATCTACTTTACGTTTGGTCGTGTATATATATCCATGCCTCTCTCTCGCCTTGTCACAGCTTACCCTTCCCCCTCCCCATATCCTCAAGTCCATTCTCAAGTAGGTCTGTGTCTTTATTCCTGTTTTACCCCTAGGTTCTCATGACATTATTTTTTCTTAAATTCCATATACATATGTTAGCATACGGTATTTGTCTTTCTCTGACTTGCTTCACTCTGTATGACAGACTCTAGGTCTATCTACCTCATTACAAATAGCTGAATTTCGTTTCTTTTTATGGCTGAGTAATATTCCATTGTATACATGCGCCACATCTTTATCCATTCATCGAATGATGGACACTTAGGTTGTTTCCATCTCCGGGCTATTGTAAATAGAGCTGCAGTGAACATTTTGGTACATGACTCTTTTTGAATTATGGTTTTCTCAGGGAATATGCCCAGTAGTGGGATTGCAGGGTCATATGGTAGTTCTATTTTTAGTTTTTTAAGGAACCTCTGTACTGTTCTCCATAGTAGCTGCACCAATTCACATTCCCACCAGCAGTGCAAGAGTGTTCCGTGTCCTGCACACACTCTCCAGCATTTATTGTTTCTAGATTTTTTTTTACCACTTTATTGGAGTATAATTTCTTCAGAATGCTGTATTAGTTACTGCTTTATAACAAAGTGAATGAGTTATACATGTACATCTATTCCCATATCCCTTCCCTCTTGCGTCTCCCTCCCTCCCACCCTCCCTATTCCACTCCTCTATGCGGTCAGAAAGCACCGAGCTGATCTCCCTGTGCTATGTGGCTGCTTCCCACTAGCTATCTACCTTATATTTGGTAGTGTATATATGTCCATAGCTCTCTCTCGCTTTGTCACAGCTTACCCTTCCCCCTCTCCATATCCTCAAGTCCATTCTCAAGTCGTCTGTGTCTTTATCCCTATTTTACCCCTACGTTCTTCATGACATCTTTTCCCCCTAAATTCCATATATACGTGTTAGCATACAGTATTTCTCTTTCTCTTCTGACTTACTTCACTCTGTATGGCAGACTCTAGATCTATCCACCTCATTACAAATAGCTCAATTTTGTTTCTTTTTATGGATGAGTAATATTCCATTGTTTATATATGCCACATCTGCTTTATCCATTCATCGGATGATGGACACTTAGGTTGTTTCCATCTCCGGGGTATTGTAAATAGAGATGCAATGAACATTTTTGTACATGACTCTTTTTGAATTATGGTTTTCTCAGGGTGTATGCCCAGTATTGGTATTGCAGGGTCATATGGGAGCTCTATTTTTAGTTTTTTAGGGAACCTCCATACTCTTCTCCTTACTGGCTGTACCAATTCACATTCCCACCAGCAGTGCAAGAGTGTTCCCTGTTCTCCAAACCCTCTCCAGCATTTATTGTTTCTAGATTTTTTTTTTACAACTTTATTGCAGGATAATTGCTTCACAATGGTGTATTCGTTTCTGCTTTATAACACAGTGAATCAGTTATACATATACATCTATTCCCATATCTCTTCCCTCTTGCGTCTCCCTCCCTCCCACCCTCCCCATCGCACCCCTCCATGCAGTCAGAAAGCAACGAGCTGATCTCCCTGTGCTACGTGGCTGCTTCCCACTACGTATCTACCTTACGTTTGGTAGTGTATATATGTCCATGCTTCACTCTCGCTTTGTCACAGTTTACCCTTCCCCCTCCGCATATCCTCAAGTCCATTCTCAAGTAGGTCTGTGTCTTTATTCCTGTTTTACCCCTAGGTTCTTCATGAAATTTTTTTTCTTAAATTCCATATATATGTTACCATTCGGTATTTGTCTTTCTCTGTTTGACTTACTTCACTCTGTATGACAAACTCTAGGTTTATCCACTTCATTACAAATAGCTCAATTTCGTTTCTTTTTCTGGCTGAGTAATATTCCATTGTATACATGCGCCACATCTTCTTTATCCATTCATCGGATGATGGACATTTAGGTTGTTTCCATCTCCGGGCTATTGTAAATCGAGCTGCAATGAACATTTTGGTACATGACTCTTTTTGAAGTATGGTTTTCTCAGGGAATATGCCCAGTAGTGGGATTGCAGAGTCATATGGTAGTTCTATTTTTAGTTTTTTAAGGAACCTCCGTTCTGTTCTCCATAGTAGCTGTACCAATTCACATTCCCACGAGCAGTGTAAGAGTGTTCCCTTTTCTCCACACCCTCTCCAGCATTTATTGTTTCTAGATTTTAATTTTTTTCAACTTTATTGGTGTATAATTGCTTCACAATGGTGTATTAGTTTCTGCTTTATAAAAAAGTGAATCAGTTATACATAAACCTCTGTTCCCATATCCCTTCCCTCTTGTATCTCCCTCCCTTCCACCCTCCCTGTCCCACCCCTCCAGGCGGTCACAAAGCACCAAGCTGATCTCCCTGTGCTACGTGGCTGCTTCCCACCAGCTATCTACCTTACGTTTGGTAGTGTATATATGTCCATGCCTCTCTATCGCTTTGTCACAGCTTACCCTTCCCCCTCCCCATATCCTGAAGTCCATTCTCAAGTCGTCTGTGTCTTTATTCCTGTTGTACCCCTACGTTCTTCATGACATTTTTTCCCCTAAATTCCATATATGTGTGTTAGCATACAGTATTTCTCTTTCTCTTTCTGACTTACTTCACTGTGTATGGCAGACTCTAGGTCTATCCACCTCATTACAAATAGCTCAATTTCGTTTCTTTTTATGGCTGAGTAATATTCCATTGTATATATGTGCCACATCTTCTTTATCCATTCGTCCGATGATGGACACTTAGGTTATTTCCATCTCCGGGCTATTGTAAATAGAGCTGCAATGAACATTTTGGTACATGACTCTCTTTGAATTATGGTTTTCTCAGGGTATATGCCCAGTAGTGAGATTGCAGGGTCATATGGTAGTTCTATTTGTAGTTTTTTAAGGAACCTCCATACTGTTCTCCATAGTAGCTGTACCAACTCACATTCCCACCAGCAGTGCAAGAGTGTTCCCTTTTTTCCACACCCTCTCCAGCATTTACTGTTTCTAGATTTTTTTTTTTACAACTTCATTGGAGTATAATTGCTTCACAATGGTGTATTACTTTCTGCTTTATAACACAGTGAATCAGTTATACATCTATTCCCATATCCCTTCCCTCTTGCGTCACCCTCCCTATCCCACCCCTCCAGGCGGTCACAAAGCACCGAGCTGATCTCCCTGTGCTACGTGGCTGCTTCCCACTAGCTATCTATCTTATGTTTGGTAGTGTATATATGTCCATGGCTCTCTCTCGCTTTGTCACAGCTTACCCTTCCCCCTCCCCATATCCTCAATTCCATTCTCTAGTAGGTCTGTGTCTTTATTCCCGTTTTACCCCTAGGTTCTTCATGACTTTTTTTTCTCTTAAATTCCATATATATGTGTTAGCATACAGTATTTGTCTTTCTATTTCTGACTTACTTCCCTGTGTATGAGAGACTCTATGTCTATCCAACTCATTACAAATTGCTCACTTTCGTTTCTTTTTATGGCTGAGTAATATTCCATTGTATATATGTGCCACATCTTCTTTATCCATTCATCCGATGATGGACACTTAGGTTGTTTCCATCTCCGGGCTATTGTAAATAGAGCTGCAATGAACATTTTGGTACATGTCTCTTTTTGAATGATGGTTTTCTCAGGGTATATGCCTAGTAGTGGGATTGCTGGGCCAGATGGTAGTTCTATTTTTAGTTTTTTAAGGAACCTCCATACTGTTCTTCATAGTGGCTGTACCAATTCACATTCCCACCAGCAGTGCAAGAGTGTTCCCTTTTCTCCACACCCTCTCCAGCATTTATTGTTTTGAGATTTTTTTTTTACGACTGTCTTGGAGTATAATTGCTTCACAGTGGTTTATTACTTTCAGCTTTATGACACAGTGAATCAGTTATACATATACATCTGTTCCCATATCCCTTCCCTCTTGTGTCTCCCTCCCTCCCACCCTCCCTATCCCACCCCTCCAGCCGGTCCGAGAGCACCGAGCTAATCTCCCTGTGCTATGTGGCTGCTTCCCACTAGCTATCTACTTTACGTTTGGTCGTGTATATATATCCATGCCTCTCTCTCGCCTTGTCACAGCTTACCCTTCCCCCTCCCCATATCCTCAAGTCCATTCTCAAGTAGGTCTGTGTCTTTATTCCTGTTTTACCCCTAGGTTCTCATGACATTATTTTTTCTTAAATTCCATATACATATGTTAGCATACGGTATTTGTCTTTCTCTGACTTGCTTCACTCTGTATGACAGACTCTAGGTCTATCTACCTCATTACAAATAGCTGAATTTCGTTTCTTTTTATGGCTGAGTAATATTCCATTGTATACATGCGCCACATCTTTATCCATTCATCGAATGATGGACACTTAGGTTGTTTCCATCTCCGGGCTATTGTAAATAGAGCTGCAGTGAACATTTTGGTACATGACTCTTTTTGAATTATGGTTTTCTCAGGGAATATGCCCAGTAGTGGGATTGCAGGGTCATATGGTAGTTCTATTTTTAGTTTTTTAAGGAACCTCTGTACTGTTCTCCATAGTAGCTGCACCAATTCACATTCCCACCAGCAGTGCAAGAGTGTTCCGTGTCCTGCACACACTCTCCAGCATTTATTGTTTCTAGATTTTTTTTTACCACTTTATTGGAGTATAATTTCTTCAGAATGCTGTATTAGTTACTGCTTTATAACAAAGTGAATGAGTTATACATGTACATCTATTCCCATATCCCTTCCCTCTTGCGTCTCCCTCCCTCCCACCCTCCCTATTCCACTCCTCTATGCGGTCAGAAAGCACCGAGCTGATCTCCCTGTGCTATGTGGCTGCTTCCCACTAGCTATCTACCTTATATTTGGTAGTGTATATATGTCCATAGCTCTCTCTCGCTTTGTCACAGCTTACCCTTCCCCCTCTCCATATCCTCAAGTCCATTCTCAAGTCGTCTGTGTCTTTATCCCTATTTTACCCCTACGTTCTTCATGACATCTTTTCCCCCTAAATTCCATATATACGTGTTAGCATACAGTATTTCTCTTTCTCTTCTGACTTACTTCACTCTGTATGGCAGACTCTAGATCTATCCACCTCATTACAAATAGCTCAATTTTGTTTCTTTTTATGGATGAGTAATATTCCATTGTTTATATATGCCACATCTGCTTTATCCATTCATCGGATGATGGACACTTAGGTTGTTTCCATCTCCGGGGTATTGTAAATAGAGATGCAATGAACATTTTTGTACATGACTCTTTTTGAATTATGGTTTTCTCAGGGTGTATGCCCAGTATTGGTATTGCAGGGTCATATGGGAGCTCTATTTTTAGTTTTTTAGGGAACCTCCATACTCTTCTCCTTACTGGCTGTACCAATTCACATTCCCACCAGCAGTGCAAGAGTGTTCCCTGTTCTCCAAACCCTCTCCAGCATTTATTGTTTCTAGATTTTTTTTTTACAACTTTATTGCAGGATAATTGCTTCACAATGGTGTATTCGTTTCTGCTTTATAACACAGTGAATCAGTTATACATATACATCTATTCCCATATCTCTTCCCTCTTGCGTCTCCCTCCCTCCCACCCTCCCCATCGCACCCCTCCATGCAGTCAGAAAGCAACGAGCTGATCTCCCTGTGCTACGTGGCTGCTTCCCACTACGTATCTACCTTACGTTTGGTAGTGTATATATGTCCATGCTTCACTCTCGCTTTGTCACAGCTTACCCTTCCCCCTCCGCATATCCTCAAGTCCATTCTCAAGTAGGTCTGTGTCTTTATTCCTGTTTTACCCCTAGGTTCTTCATGAAATTTTTTTTCTTAAATTCCATATATATGTTACCATTCGGTATTTGTCTTTCTCTGTTTGACTTACTTCACTCTGTATGACAAACTCTAGGTTTATCCACTTCATTACAAATAGCTCAATTTCGTTTCTTTTTCTGGCTGAGTAATATTCCATTGTATACATGCACCACATCTTCTTTATCCATTCATCGGATGATGGACATTTAGGTTGTTTCCATCTCCGGGCTATTGTAAATCGAGCTGCAATGAACATTTTGGTACATGACTCTTTTTGAAGTATGGTTTTCTCAGGGAATATGCCCAGTAGTGGGATTGCAGAGTCATATGGTATTTCTATTTTTAGTTTTTTAAGGAACCTCCGTTCTGTTCTCCATAGTAGCTGTACCAATTCACATTCCCACGAGCAGTGTAAGAGTGTTCCCTTTTCTCCACACCCTCTCCAGCATTTATTGTTTCTAGATTTTAATTTTTTTCAACTTTATTGGTGTATAATTGCTTCACAATGGTGTATTAGTTTCTGCTTTATAAAAAAGTGAATCAGTTATACATAAACCTCTGTTCCCATATCCCTTCCCTCTTGTATCTCCCTCCCTTCCACCCTCCCTGTCCCACCCCTCCAGGCGGTCACAAAGCACCAAGCTGATCTCCCTGTGCTACGTGGCTGCTTCCCACCAGCTATCTACCTTACGTTTGGTAGTGTATATATGTCCATGCCTCTCTCTTGCTTTGTCACAGCTTACCCTTCCCCCTCCCCATATCCTCAAGTCCATTCTCAAGTCGTCTGTGTCTTTATTCCTGTTGTACCCCTACGTTCTTCATGACATTTTTTCCCCTAAATTCCATATATGTGTGTTAGCATACAGTATTTCTCTTTCTCTTTCTGACTTACTTCACTGTGTATGGCAGACTCTAGGTCTATCCACCTCATTACAAATAGCTCAATTTCGTTTCTTTTTATGGCTGAGTAATATTCCATTGTATATATGTGCCACATCTTCTTTACCCATTCATCCGATGATGGACACTTAGGTTGTTTCCATGTCCGGGCTATTGTAAATAGGGCTGCTATGAACATTTTGGTACATGACTCTTTTTGAATTACGGTTTTCTCAGGGTATATGCCCAGTAGTGGGATTGCAGGGTCATATGGTAGTTCTATTTGTAGTTTTTTAAGGAACCTCCATACTGTTCTCCATAGTAGCTGTACCAACTCACATTCCCACCAGCAGTGCAAGAGTGTTCCCTTTTTTCCACACCCTCTCCAGCATTTACTGTTTCTAGATTTTTTTTTTTACAACTTCATTGGAGTATAATTGCTTCACAATGGTGTATTACTTTCTGCTTTATAACACAGTGAATCAGTTATACATCTATTCCCATATCCCTTCCCTCTTGCGTCACCCTCCCTATCCCACCCCTCCAGGTGGTCACAAAGCACCGAGCTGATCTCCCTGTGCTACGTGGCTGCTTCCCACTAGCTATCTATCTTATGTTTGGTAGTGTATATATGTCCATGGCTCTCTCTCGCTTTGTCACAGCTTACCCTTCCCCCTCCCCATATCCTCAATTCCATTCTCTAGTAGGTCTGTGTCTTTATTCCCGTTTTACCCCTAGGTTCTTCATGACTTTTTTTTCTCTTAAATTCCATATATATGTGTTAGCATACAGTATTTGTCTTTCTATTTCTGACTTACTTCCCTGTGTATGAGAGACTCTATGTCTATCCAACTCATTACAAATTGCTCACTTTCGTTTCTTTTTATGGCTGAGTAATATTCCATTGTATATATGTGCCACATCTTCTTTATCCATTCATCCGATGATGGACACTTAGGTTGTTTCCATCTCCGGGCTATTGTAAATAGAGCTGCAATGAACATTTTGGTACATGTCTCTTTTTGAATGATGGTTTTCTCAGGGTATATGCCTAGTAGTGGGATTGCTGGGCCAGATGGTAGTTCTATTTTTAGTTTTTTAAGGAACCTCCATACTGTTCTTCATAGTGGCTGTACCAATTCACATTCCCCCCAGCACTGCAAGAGTGTTCCCTGTTCTCCACACCCTCTCCAGCATTTATTGTTTCTAGATTTTTTGATGATGGCCATTCTGACTGGTGTGAGATATCTCATTGTAGTTTTGATTTGCATTTCTCTAATGATTAATGATGTTGAGCATTCTTTTATGTGTTTGCTGGCAGTCTGTATATGTTCTTTGGAGAAATGTCTATTTAGGTCTTCTGCCCATTTTTGGATTGGGTTGCTTATTTGTTTGTTATTGAGGTGCATGAGCTGCTTATAAATTTTGGAGATTAATCCTTTGTCAGTGGCTTCATTTGCAAGTGTTTTCTCCCATTCTGGGGATTGTCTTTCTGTCTTGTTTATGGTTTCCTTTGCTGTGTAAAATCTTTGAAGTTTCATTAGGTCCTATTTGTTTATCTTTGTTTTTATTTCCATTTCTCTAGGAGGTGGGTCAAAAAGGATGTTGCTATGATTTCTGTCATAGAGTGTTTTGCCTATGTGTTCCTCTAAGTGTTTGATAGTTTCTGGCCTTACATTTAGGTTTTTAATGCATTTTGAACTTACGGTGTTAGGACGTGTTCTAATCTCATACTTTTACATGTACCTGTTCAGTTTTCCCAGCACCAGTTATTGAAGAGGCTGTCCTTTCTCCACTGTACATTCCTGCCTCCTTTATCAAAGATAAGGTGACCGTATGTGTGTGGGTTTATCTCTGGGCTTTCTATCCTGTTCCTTTGACCTAGATTTATGTTTTTGTGCCAGTACCATACTATCTTGATTACTGTAGCTTTGTAGTATAGTCTGAAGTCAGGGAGCCTTATTCCATCAGGTCCGTTTTTTGTTCTCAAGATTGCTTTGGCTGTTCGGGGTCTTTTGTGTTTCCATGCAAGTTGTGAAATTTTTTGTTCCATTTCTGTGAAAAATGCCAGTGGTAGTTTGATAGGGATTGCATTGAATCTGTAGATTGCTTTGGGTAGTAGAGTCATTTTCACAATGTTGATTCTTCCAATCCAAGAACATGGTATATCTCTCCGTCTATTTGTATCATCTTTAATTCCTTTCATCAGTGTCTTATAATTTTCTGCATACAGCCCTTTTGTCTCCTTAGGTAGGTTTATCCTAGATATTTTATTCTTTTTGTTTCAATGGTAGATGGGAGTGTTTTCTTGATTTCACTTTCAGATTTTTCATCATTAGTGTACAGGAATGCCAGAGATTTCTGTGCATTAATTTTGTATCCTGCTACTTTACCAAATTCATTGATTAGCTCTAATAGTTTTCTGGTAGCATCTTTAGGATTCTCTATGTATAGTATCATGTCATCTGCAAACAGTGACAGCTTTACTTCTTCTTTTCCAATTTGATTCCTTTTATTTCCTTTGCTTCTCTGATTTCTGTGGCTAAAACTTCCAAAACTATGTTGAATAAGAGTGGTGAGAGTGGGCAACCTTGTCTTGTTCCTGATCTTAGTGGAAATGCTTTCAGTTTTTCACCATTGAGGACGATGTTGGCTGCGGGTTTGTCATATATGGCCTTTATTATGTTGAGCAAAATTCCCTCTATGCCTAGTTTCTGCAGGGTTTTTATCAAAAATGGGTGTTGAATTTTGTCGAAAGCTGTCTCTGCATCTATTGAGATGATCATATGTTTTTTCTTCTTCAATTTGTTAATATGGTGTATCACGATGATTGATTTGCGTATATTGAAGAATTCTTGCATTCCTGGAATAAACCCTACTCGATCATGGTGTATGATCCTTTTAATGTGGTGTTGGATTCTGTTTGCTAGTATTTTGTTGAGGGTTTTTGCATCTATGTTCATCAGTGATATTGGCCTGTAGTTTTCTTTGTGACATCCTTGTCTCTTTTGGTATCAAGGTGATGGCGGCCTCGTAGAATGAGTTTGGGAGTGCTCCTTCCTCCGCAGTATTTTGGAAGAGTTTGAGAAGGATGGGTGGTAGGTCTTTTCTAAATGTTTGATAGAATTCGCCTGTGAAGCCATCTGGTCCTGGGCTTTTGTTTGTTGGTAGATTTTTAATCACAGTTTCAATTTCAGTGCTTGTGATTAGTCTGTTCATATTTTCTATTTCTTCCTGATTCAGTCTTCGCAGGCTGTGCATTTCTAAGAATTTGTCCATTTCTTCCAGGTTGTCCATTTTATTGGTATAGAGTTGCTTGTAGTAATCTCTCCTGATCTTTTGTATTTCTGCAGTGTCAGTTGTTACTTCTCCTTTTTCATTTCTAATTCTATTGATTTTTCTCCCTTTTTTTCTTGATGAGTCTGGCTAATGGTTTATCAATTTTGTTTATCTTCTCAAAGAAGCAGCTTTTAGTTTTATTGATCTTTGTGCTTCCATTCTTTTCCTGAGATCTTGGATCATCTTTACTGTCATTACTCTGAATTCGTTTTCAGGTAGATTGACTATCTCCACTTCATTTAGTTGTCCTTCTGGGGTTTTATCTTATTTCTTCAGCTGGGACACATTCCTGTGCCTTTTCATTTTGTAAACTTTCTGTGACTGCAGTTGAGCTGGGTCTTGTCCCTCTGGTGGGCAGGGCCTTATTAAGGGGTGTGTGTAGCAGGTAGCTGTATGCTCAGGAAGACGTTAAGCACCCTGTATGCTGATGGTGTGGCTGTATTCCTGCCTTGTTCTGCCTGAGGTACCAGCACCGGAGCCTGAAGGCTGTTGTGGGACCAGGCCTTGGTGAGGAAACAGCAGCCTCCAGCAGGGCTCACGCCAATGAGCCCTCCCCAGAACTACCACCACCGTCGTCTTTGTCTCCACAGTGAGGCACAGCTGCCCCCTGCCTCCACAGGAGAGCCTCCAATACCAGCAAGCAGGTCTTGTCTAGGCTCTTATGAGGTCACTGCTTTTTTCCCTGGGTCCTGATGCACACAAGATGTTGTGTGCACCCTCCAAGAGTGGAGTTTCTGTTTCCCCTAGTCCTGTGAAATTCCTGTGTTCACACCTCACTGGCCTTCAAAGCCAGATTCTCTTGGGGCTCCTCCTCCTGTTGCCAGACCCCCAGGTTGGGGAGCCTGACGTGAGGCTCAGAACTTTCACTCCTGTGAGAGAACTTCTGTGATATAATTATTTTCTGGTTTGTGGGTTGCCCACCCAGCAGGTATGGGATTTGATTTTAGCACAATTATGCCCCTCCTACCGTCTCATTGTGGCTTCTTCTTTGGTTGTAGGATATCTTGTTTGGTCAGTTCCAGCATTTTTTTGTGGTCGAGTTCATTCTTTTGCATGTAGCTTCCCAGTACCAATTATTGAAGAGACTGTCCTTTCCCCATTGCATATTTATAGCTCTGTCGTAAATTAATTAACCATATGTGTGTGGATTTATTTCCAGGCTCTATTCTGTTCCATTTATCTGTGTGTCTGTCTGTTTATATGCCAATACCATACTGCTTTTATTGCTAAAGCTTTGTAATGTAGTTGGAAATGTACACACTAGGAGTTCCCTCTGTGTGCCACAGGCTCTAGAAATAGCTTGCAAAAAGTTAATTTTGAAATTAAGCTGTCCAATCCTATCTTTTCATGGCAGCTCCAACAGAAAGTCCTGCCTAAGGTCTGTTAGCAGTCAAGTTTGGGTCCCTGTGGCCCAACTTGAATGCTTCACAAGCAGCTTCTTGCACTCAGTGGAAGCCAAACCATTCCTCCCCACTGTCACCTGCTTCCCGCAGGCCAGTACATGCTTGCTAGGGGATTTCCCCCAGCTTTAGGGTACACCCTGTGAGGAGAAGTAAGGGGTCTGGTTTTTTATCCAGGCTTGGAGTGTATGAAGGAGTGAGCTGTGGAGGGCAGATCTTGTTTCATTGTGGACCCACAAGACAAGGTGGAACCGGTTTAAACTGTTGCTGGGTTGGGATTTTGGTGTGTTAGTGGCAAGTCCTTCCTGGTCTGTAAGTAAGGCTGACGGGACACTACAATGCATTGCAAAGGAGGGCCTTTGGGAGCCCCCAAAGGTGATTGTAAGAGAAAAGCAGAGAAAGATTTTCTGATATGACTTGAGTGATCAGAATTAGGAGGCAAGGACAGTAAACTCTGTGATACTACTAATCACCTTCTGAGGTAGCCCAGAACTGCAGATCTCTTCCTGTTGCAGTGAATTAGGTAGGGGCTCTAAAATGCAGAGGAGGCAAAAAAAGGAATCACCTTGGCTCCCCAAGGCTTCTCCACCCAAGCCCTGGCAGGGGGTGGGGGCAGGGAACCCCTGGAACCATTCCTGCAGGCAGAGTCCTTCCCTCAGAACAGAAGGAAGCCTAGTGCCCAGCTACCTCAGGATGCCCTTTCTATCGCAGGGATCCTTTGACTCTGCGCGTGGCTTCTTCCTCCCCCCTCCACTGCCTGGTTCCTTCCTCCTACCAGGCCAAGCCCGCTTCTGCCTTGTGGCTGTGGCCGACCTTTCCCCAGCTCGGCTCGAGGTGCCAGGGCACTGACTTCCCCACCAGTTCTCAGCTTGGAAAACCTCACCCTTGCTGTTGCCAGGACTTCCTAATGCGACCCAGGTGACCCTGCTATCTCTAGGCAAATGTTTGCATTTGTAGTACTTTAGTCATTGACCTGCTGGCAGTGCCCATCCCACCACCTGCCCTTTCCCCCTAGTGACCTGGCGTCTGTGCACTGTCTGAGGCCACGGGGTCCTGATGACCAGAAACTGGCAGAGTGGAGGCATGGCCAGCAAGAGAGCCACTGCAGACAAGCTGCCCTGTGGGCCTACTGTGGCAGGGGATGCAGAGGCTTCACTGGCCCTGAAGGAGCCTTTGAGCCCTTAGGGAGGATGCACACTGGTGACAGAGAGGTGAGGACATGGCTTCCAGTTCCAGTGGCCCCGGTGTGGGCCTGGCCTGTGAGAGCCAGTGGTCCCCAACAGGCCTGGGTGGACTGTCTGGAGCCCGTGGGCCAGCCAGGCTGTCAGTGCGGTGCAGCACCTTGCACCGCTGCCTTGGGCAGCCAGAAAGCAGCACCTCTAAACCCCGAAGTTTTCAGCTAGTCTAGTGATAGGTGGGGGAAGATGGTGTCTCTGGACTTGATTTCTACAATAACCTTACCTGTGGTGAGGACTCTTATATTTAAAAGAAAAGCACAGCTGATTCAAACGGATGGTGTAAACAAATCACTCGTGTAAGGCCAGTGGTTTAATCCTGAAAAACTCCTAAACCTGCTATTTGAAGTGCTGGCCCCCCTGCAAAGTGGTGGTGTCAGACGGCGGAAAGGAGGAGGTAGCAGCTGAAGCCGGGGGTGTAGTGGGGAGCAGGGCTGTGGCTAGAGTTGCCCCAGCACTCACTCAGCCAGTCCTTCATCTGGGCCTGAGGAATTTGGGGCCCCTGGCCAAGTACTAACTACTTGGTTAGTAGTAACATTGACTACTTTTGCCCATTTCTACCAAGTCCAGAAGGCTCTGGGAATGGAGTCACGGGGCAGGACAGGCACAGTGAAACTCTGGGGATCAGAGCTACTGGCCTCTCCCGTTGAAGCTGTAAAGTGAAGAGGGTAATTAATGCCTGTTCTATGTGGGCTGCTGTCAGAAAAAGAATGGATAGAAAGGGCTTTGAAAAATGCAAAGAACTATACAAATGTCAGTTATTCATGGAATCAAAGGCCTTGTACCCCAGCACATAGCAGGTGCTCACAGAAGTGTCTATTTGTTGACTGACCACTGACTCCAAGGTGACCTAAGGAGGGCTTCTTAACTTGTCTGCTTCAAGTCTCTCATTTTACAAATTAGGAAACTAAGGTTCAGAGAGATTATGATTGAGTCAGGTTTGTATCTCTTCTTCAGGGAAGACTTAGCAGTTAAGGCTGGGTTTTGTGACCACAGTTCTGGAGAGGCCTTTGAGCCTCCTTCCTCTGTGGTGAGATTTCGTGTCGTCCTGTCCCAGAGCCGGGAGGGAGGTCATCTCTAGAGGTGCCTTCTGTCCCTTGATCCCGTCAGACCTCCCAGTCAGCAGGCAACCTGGGGGGCTGTGCAAGGGATTTGAAGTGTTCCGGGAAGGCAACATCTGTTTAAAGGTGTAATTGCTGGTGCCTGAGGAGCTGAAGACTGGGGGTGGGGTTGGAATTAAAAAGGGGCCCAGGTTATGTATTGGTGGGTGAGATAAAGCCTGTAACATGGAGGAAGAAGAGGGACATTGGCTGTGGGACAAAAGAAAAGGAGAAATTCAGAAGGGAGGTGGAGATAGTATAGACAAACATGCAGAGATGTCCATTTATTCAATAAACATTTAATAAATATTGAGCGCCTGATAGGTGCTAGGCACTGGGTTACCACAAAGAGGCTAAGCTTACGCGCTCAAGAAACTTACTTACGTGTCAGGTGGCTTTCTGGGTAGAAATGGGGAAGGCACTGGAGTCTGTGTCCCTGGGGCTGAGCAAGTGAATCCTCTTCCTCTCCCTTTCACCCTGGATGCCTGTCCTGTAGCCCATGGAAAGGTAAACCCTCCTTTGCCTCCTGTGAGGAATGCAGGATTGGGCAATCCCTTGGCAGTGGGCAGGTCTTGCCTCAGCTGATGCAACTGTGGTCTTGCGTGTACACAGATGACCTGCCTGGCAGGCCTTCCTGCCGGAGGAGGAGGAGGGCCACAGCTTCAGGAAGTAGAAGAGTGTCATCATAAGCAGCTTCCCCAGCTACAGATGCCAGGGGAAGTCTGGCTGAGCAGCTGAACTTGAGCAGGGAGCCCCCAGGCTCTCTAGCTGGGGACTCATGGCCTCAGGTAAAATCTAGCCATGAGGGGCACACTGGCCCCTACAAGAAGGAAGATTGGACCACTTGGCAGGAAAGGATGCCTGCCCCAGCCTCTCTCTCCTTGCCCGTCCATGGAGGCAGGCAGGGAGAGAACCACCCAGCTCCTCCTCTGTGTCCCAAGCCTGGCCCCTAGGATACACTCAAATGCTAAATGAGAAGACAAATGAGCTAACATACCTGAGTGTCAGAGCTTGATGAGAACAGAATGGAAATACTAGATCCCCGCCCCTTCACTTGCCACCTGTCTCCCTGTTTCCTTCACTCTTTATACTCCCTCCCTCTGCTGGGCCTGAGGAGAAAGCAGGGCAGAGCTTGGTTTGTTGAAGGAGCTGGCAGACGGCCTGGGAGGGGAGATGAGTGCGGTGGGGTGGGGAGGACGACGTGCTGCCACTCCCAGCCTCCCCTCCCTCCTTCCCAGCTCTAAGATTTCTTCTCCCCTTCATCTCTCTAACTCACTCCCCTTTCCTGTATTTAGACCCACGATTCCAGTTGCCCAATGAAATCACAACCCCTGGCGAGGTCACAGGCAAGTGCACAGCACTCAAACGTGTGTAAATCCAAGCTGGCATCTCCACCCTTCCCCTATAGTCCACCTTCGCTGAGGGGGCTGTAGGCCACTCAAGGCAGACACTTGTTTTCTTCGTTGACCTCCTTTCTCTCACTTCTCACATCCATCAGTTACAAGGTCCTGTCAATTGTGCCTCCTACACTAATTCTAAACCCTTCTCCACTGCCTACATCACCTCCAGACATGGACTACTGCAAAAAGCTCCCTGACTGGCTTTCTCTTCAATCCAGCCACTGTGGCCCAAGAATGATTTTCTTAGGACCCTATACTCTCAAGTTCAAAACCCTTCAACAGCTAAAATCCACGTGCATGGCTCACAAAGACCTGAGGCCAGGCTCAGCCTACCTTTCATGCCTATGCTCCTCCAGCCTCTCCAAGCTACTTGCAGCCCCTGAACCCCACAAGCCCTCTGATCGTCCGTGCCTGGACACGTGGCCTTCCCTGCCTTGTGTCTGACGATCACTACTCAGTCTACATTTGCCCAGAATTCTCATCTTCCCTCTGAAGTCTTCTCCCTGGGCCCTAGTTGCTCCTACATTGGCCCTTGCCAAACTGTCCTGGAATCACACACACATGTGCCTCTCCTTCCACACAGAAGTCAAGGGAAAGAACTACATCATACCATCTTTGTGCACTCTGCACCTAGTACCGTCTCAGTGTTTGTCACAAGCGAGTGAGGCAGGGAGAATGGGTGACAAAGCAGGATGGTGTGTTGTGATAAGATTTCCCTGAGGAGGGCAGGTCCAGGCCCCTCAACCTCCATTCTTCCAGTCACCAATGCAATGGCTTCAGTGGTCAGCTTACCCATTTGGAAGCCAAATATAAAAATAATGAAATCTAAGACATGACACCATAAAACTCCTTGAAGAGAACATAGGCAAAACATTTTCGACATAAGTTGTGGCAATATTTTCTTGGATCAGTCTCCCAAGGCAAAAGAAGTAAAAGCAAAAATGAACAAATAGGACCTAATCAAACTTAAAAGCTTTTGCACAGCAAAGGAACCCATCAACAAAACAAAAAGACAACCTGCTACGGAATGGGAGAAAATATTTGTAATGCAACCAACAAGGGCTTAATTTCCGAAAGATACAAACAGCTCATACAACTCAATATCAAAAAAAAAAAAAAAATCAAAAAATGGTCAGAAGACCTAAATAGACATTTCTCCAAAGACATACAGATGGCCAACAGGCACATCCAAAGATGCTCAACATTGCTAATTATTAGAGAAATGTAAATCATAACCACAATGAGGGGACTTCCCTGGTCCCCTCATAGTACCCAAGCAATGAGGTGGCTCAGTGGTTAAGAACCCGCCTGTCAATGCAGGGGACATGGGTTCGATCCCTGGTCCGGGAAGATCCCCCATACTGCAGAGCGACTAAGCCCGTGTGCCACAACTACTGAGCCTGCACTCGAGAGCCCACGAGCCACAACTACTGATCAGCCCGCAGGCCTAGAGACCATGCTCCACAACAAGAGAAGCCACTGCAATGAGAAGCCGGCGCACCACAATGAAGAGTAGCCCCTGCTCGCCGCAACTAGAGAAAGCCCGCGTGCAGCAACAAAGACCCAACGCAGCCCAAAATAAATTATTTAGTTAAATAAATTAAAAAAAAAAAAAACCACAATGAGGTATCACCTCACACTGGTCAGAATGGCTATCATCTAAAAGTCTACAAATAATAAATGTTGGAGAGGGTGTAGAGAAAAGAGAACCTTCCTACACTGTTGATGGGAATGTAAATTGGTAGAGCCACTATGGAAAACAGTGTGGAGGTTCCTCAGAAAACTAAAAATAGAGCTATCGTGTGATCCAGCAATCCCACTCCTAAGCATACATCCAGAAATGATAAAAATTGTAATTTGAAAAGATACATGCAGTGTTCTTTAGCAGCACTAGTGTGCTGTTCTTTAACACCCCAGTGTTCATAGCAGCACTCTACAATAGCCAAGACATGGAAACAACCCAAATGCCTATCAACAGACGATTCGTTTAAGAAGATGTGGTATACACACACACACACAATATGGAATGTTAACCGGCCATAATAAAGAAATATTGCGTTTGCTAGATGGCCCTAGCGAATATCATACTAAGTGAAGTAAGTCAGAAAAAGACAAATATTATGTGACATCACTTATATATGGAACCTAAAAAAATAATATAGATGAATCTATATACAAAACAGATCCACAAACGTAGAAAACAAAGTTCTGGTTACCAAAGGGGAAAGGGGGGGTGATAAATTAGGGGTACGGGATTTACAGATACTGTACAAAATAGATAAGCAACGAGGATTTACTGTATAACACAGGGGATGATATTCCCAACAACAATATTATAGTCACCTATAATGGAAAAATTTCCCAACTATATTGTAATCACCTATAATAGAAAATAATCTGAAATATATATGTATATATAAAACTAAATCACTTTGTTGTTCATCTGAAACTAACCCAATATTGTAAATCAACTCTACTTCAATTAAAAAAAGTCAACAACAGAATCTGTTAACCGGGCTTGTCTCTTTCAGTAACCTTGGGGGCAATATCATCAATGAGGTAGTCCTGAACCTGCTTAAGGCTGGGTGGTCCCGGGAAGAAATTGGGATGGAGCACTTGGAGCCCCAACTCCAGGCTGAGATTGTGGAATCCACAGGTAAGTGACTCCCAGCCTTGCAGAAAATAAGCCTCTGTTGAGAGGGGAGGAGGAGGGTAATGTGTATGTACTAGAAGGTGTACTCATGAGATAGGGTATTCAGGATCACGGAGGATGCGCCATATAATCATCTTGTTGTCAACTTCAGATAGGCACTAGAAAAGTGCCAAGAAAGCTGAAGTCCTTTTCTGAAAGTCCTCTGTAAAGGGAGTAGTTGGCCGTGGCCATACAGGCAGTGGTCTATGGAGTATGCAGACCCTGAGGAAGAAAGTCTCACTGTGAGAGCCTCAGTGGCTCAGCCTCCAGTCGGATAGGTAGGGTCACTCCACCTTCTGCTTTCTGCCATCCAATGAAACCATAACCTGGCAGGCATAGCCCCTCTCCCCCATCTCACACATCCAGTTAATCACGGCCCTGTTTCCCTAAAGGAAGACACAGTAGTTTTTGACATAAAGTTCAGACAGCCCTCCTGGAGTTGGCATATGAGAACAAACCTTACCCAGGCCTAAGGGTGGGGGACACCTCACAATTCCAGTTGGGTTCAGCCCCAGGTCAGACTCCATGTAACTTTGCTCTTGATTTTAGACAGTGGCTTTGGACACAGCTGTCTGGTGAAGGAAAACCTGATTGACTTCTTCATCCCCTTCCTGCCACTGGAGTACCGCCACGTGAGGCTGTGTGCACGTGATGCTTTCCTGAGCCAGGAGCTCCTGTATACGGAAGAGGCACTAGATGAAATCGCCAAGATGATGGTGTACATCCCCAAGGAGGAACAACTCTTCTCTTCTCAGGGATGCAAATCTATTTCCCAGAGAATTAACTATTTCCTGCCTTGAGGCTAGATGGAAACTTCCCAAAGCTGCCTTCCTTCCACTAATACGATCCTGGGGCCTGTCAGCACACTGTCCAGGACGTAACGGGTTGGAGGGGCAGGCTAGCATCCAGCAGCCACGAGCACAAGTGGTGTGTAAAAGGGAGGCCTTAAATCAGAGACAGAGCCAATTCTTAAAATCACTTGGTGCCTTACAGAGCCACATTCCAAAATGTGGGCCAGCCGGTTGGAGAAAGTCATGTGGGAGATAAATCCCAAGGATTTATTAGCATATCAGCTCCTGCCTGCAGATGCCTGGACGTGGGTGTTGGGCCTGAGGCTGCAGTATCCTCGGTGACAGGGAAGGGAAAAGGGAACTTCTGCTTCCCAGCGGCAGGACCTGGGTGGGTTAGCTTTCAAGTTGTTATTCCCAGAGGGAAGCTGATCAGCTTCTATCTGTGAGATCAGGAAAGAGCCTCAGGCTGAAGGAAAAAGTGCACAGAGGAAGATTTTTTCTTTTTTAAAATCAGGTCAGTGTAGGCTAAGCCTTGTTCTGCTCTGCAGATTTAAATCAATTAAAATTAAAGAATTTTTTAAAGTTAGGGACCTTGACATGATTGTATCATATGTAAAGATTAAAATTTTGTATTTTTCTAAAACCCTCGGCTTACTTACCTTCTTACTGAGCCCTAGTAATCGTGCTCACTCAGCAAAATTCCACAGGCCAGGTAATATTGATGGGGACTGGTGGAGACGGACATATACTGGCACTCACAGAGCCGACAGGGTGATTGCCGGGTCTGCCAGTTTACTTCAGTTTGCTTTGAGACCACATCAGCTGAGCCAGGCTATTTCAACCTCTTACTGAAGAGGCATCCACAGCATATTGCCCTTATATGTAAGAAAACAGCACTCCTGTGCTCCCAGCTTTAAAAAGAAAAACAGTCATCGTTGAGGATTGAATGGCCATGTGTAAATGTGTACATTGTGCCTCTATACACAGGAGGTGCTCATTATGTGTTTTTCCCCTTCCCTCGATTCTTCCCTTCTACCACACTTCTGGAATTACACACGGCTCTTTTATATGTGTCATCACCTCAAGTGGCCCTCTTATTTACAGTCCTCCCAACCCTCTCACCTTTAGCCCTGGTAAAATGGAAAACTTCTGCTTCTCTCCTGTTTAACACTTTATTACATTCATTTACTTGAATTCATTTACCTCTAGGTTAGGCAGTACCTAGCCTGAGCAACATTAGATACCCAATCAATACTCACATGAATTAAAGGAACTTAGTTTTACACCACCCGTGGGACAGACGTAAACCTGGCCTAACTGCACAATAAAATGGGGGCCAGTTTTAGGTGCTGGCTCCCTGTCTCACTCTAGAGCATTTCAGGAATAGCATGCAGCCACCCAATCCTGTAACACACCCAGATCTAAACTCTGTAAATACACACGTTAAAAGGTATGTTCTATAGCTTTAGGTCTCAGAGCCACAGAGCAGCTGACATGCTTTTAGCACTGGCCAGCCATGTTTGATGTCATAAACAGTGGGTCTGAATCTCTTACACCTCGGGATCCAAAACAAGCAGCAGACTGCAGTGGTTCCGAACACTCCTCTCGAGCCAGACTCCTCTGCTCACCGGCTACCGCTTGCTGTTGAGACCACGGGGAAAGCTACTGGCTTCAGTTTAACCTTGGTTTCCACTTCTGTAAAAGCATAACTGTACCCACCTCACAGGGCTGTGAGAATTAAATGAATTAATATTTATCAAGTACTCAGGACACAGAGCTTTAGGTGTTTTAAGAATAATAAAACCGGGCTTCCCTGGTGGCGCAGTGGTTGAGAGTCTGCCTGCCAATGCAGGGGACACGGGTTCGTGCCCCAGTCCGGGAAGATCCCACATGCTGCGGAGCAGCTGGGCCCTTGAGCCATGGCCGTTGAGCCTGCGCGTCCGGAGCCTGTGCTCTGCAATGGGAGAGGCCACAACAGTGAGAGGCCCACATACCGCAAAAAAAAAAAAAAAAAAAAAAAGAATAATAAAACCTAGCAAAACTGCTGTCAGTTTTGGCACCATACTCAAAGCCCAGGCTGGGCCTTTCCCTCCATTCTAATTCGTGGAACCATGCGAGTTTTGTTTTAGGTAACATTTGCAAACATACCATGTGTCATACTGCGTGCTAAGCGCTCTATAGCCTAGTCGATACATCATGTAATACTTAACACTTAGGGACCAATTTCATCACCATTTAATGACTGAGAAAATTGGGGCTCTGAGAGGTTAAATAACTTGGGTTAAGTCACAGACCTAGTCAATGAAGGAGTGGGATTCAACCCGGGCAGTCCAACTCCAATTCCTATGCATTAATGACTTAATGTTTCTAAAATGATTTTCTTGGCAAATGCCATAGCCTCGGGTGTGGAAAGTGTGTGGAACAATGGGAGGTTGGAAAGTGGGTGGAAACAATGGGAGGTTCTCCTTGAATGACTCTGAAACAAGCCTTCCTAAACTAAACCAGAAATGCATGGGAGAAAAGGACTGAAAGTAGCGTGTTAAGGAGGTGTAATAAACTGATGCTAACAGGGTCAGGGAGGACAATTTTTCCTTTTCCCCTTCTAGCATCTTTGGCTGGCCTAATAATTCAATTGACATAAGATTAACAGGAGAAAAACAAAAGTTTAGTAAAATGCATACATGGGAGAGACCCAGGAAAACTAACTCCAAAATGGCAGAAACTATCACCGTAACTACTATTTTCAGCTAAAGACAAAAGCAGATACTGGGGCTGGGAGGTCAGTTATGGACGGTTACCAGGAAAAGCACAGTAAACAATTGTGAGGTTGTTATGCAAATTTAAGTCCTCACCTTCTCCACTGATGAGTTTCTGGAGATTTGGTCATCCTCCTCTTCTTGGCAGAGCAAGGGAGACAGACATCCGTAACAAATGGAGATTTTCCTCACAACTGTAAATCGCTCTTACAAAAGGGTAACTTAGTTACTCAGGTTTCGCCTGTGTCTGCAGTTTCTTAAAGATAACCAGCTTAAAATAACCCTTATGCGAAAGAGGCATATTTTGGGGTGGCAAATTCCGCTCCCCTACAACAGCCATTCTGATTGGACCATATGTGTGCATCGCTTGAGTATATCCTACTCATCCAGAATTAAAATGTTACTGCTAAAAGCAATGAGTCATTCTTTTTTTTTTTTTTAATTGAAGACCAAGTCAAACAAGACTAGAATGTTCCCTGTGAGGTTCTACACTTACTCCATTAATGCTGCTTTGGCTCAAAACATTTTTACAGCTTATTTGAAGCTGTCCTCAGAATGAACTTTGAGAGAATTAAGCCTCATTTTACAGTCACCTCACGTTGGATGGATGGACAGACCCACACACACATCACCCACCTTATGTATCAGCTGGGTTCCAGATGATGCCTTTGGCCATTTCCAAAACTGTAATCCATCAAAGGGTGAGTAGCCACCCCCATAGAGGACCATTCTAAAGAATATGCCAGAGGGATGCTTGCTAAAATCAGCTTCTTTACCTTACAGATATCTATTTTATGTAGAGAGAGAGAGAAATTATGCTTAGATTACCCATCAGTTAAAATTAGGAGAAACACTCCAATCACAAGCCCACATTGCCAATAAAATATTGCAACCTTTATTTAAAATAAAACACAAGTTGGCAAGCCTTGTGAGACAACAGGCAGACAGCATTCCCCTTTCAAGGGCCTCATTATTTACATCAAGTTTAACACTGTTAGCAGTTCACAGTCAGACAACAGGGTGAAAGTATTAAATTAGAAAAACAAAACACCTGAAAATATATTACAATAACAATTAAGAACAAATACCTGACAACACTGGTAGTTGACCCATGACTGATGTGTTTTCAGTTAAATCCCATATTGTCTCACTGTGTCCCCTTAGCAATGCACACAGGGCTAGGCCCTCCAGACTTCCCCCTCTGTGCACCCACCACACATACACCTGCAGAGCGCGACCTTTGGTATAAATATTAAACAAGTTTTAAAGAATCTGAGTCATATGTTTTAAGGACAAACTTCCATCAACCACCTTGAAATGTTCAAACTTATTTTTGCCAAGCAAGCACAAAACGGGGGTTTCTCCACTGATAGTCATGACAGAATCAGACTGCAAAGAAGGAAAAGCGTGGGGTCTACCCAGGAGACGGGGTTCTGAGCACGCATTAACAGCTCAGTCGGCCTGTTCATGGCAAACACACTAACCAGGGCACAGCTTCCATTCACCACAGGGAAGGATCTGATTAACTCCTCTCTCGCTCCCCTCTTTCTTAGTGAGCATGACAACAGTGTATGTACGTAATGTGGAATCAACCGCATGTACCCTCTACACAGATCTGAGACATGAGGGTTTTCAAGCATACGCCCTAAAGAACTGTAAGATGAGTACCTCACTGTTCCTTCTAGCTGCTGAATACTCATTTCTCTGAAGGACAATCAGCCTAATCAGGGTGATTTCTCAAGACCTCAGCAAATTTCCCTCATGATGAAGTCCCAAGAGTGGCCATAGTGAAAACTGGTTTGTCAAAATGGAGGAAGGCTGGTTATCTGGCCCTCATCTACCGGAAACACCTGCCTCTTGGCATTCTTGCCACTTACAACACATGGTACAGTACTTCAGAATTGTACAGAACAGAATATGGATTCTCCACCAATGACCCTAAAGCATTGCAGGATCCTGCAGTATCTTCCGAATCAAGAATAAATTTATTTGGCATTATCTGTGTTATTGTTGTGTTAGAATTGCTGAAGACTAATTGCCTTTATATGTGAAAATTTTACTAACCAGAAGTCCCATTCTGCAACTAAAGTTTATGGTGCTTAATTACATGATTTAAAACTCCTATCCTGAGGCTCAGAAGCAAATCTAAGCAAGCTCCAACCATATTTCCTTTCTTAAAGCCTGCTAGCATTTGACAGTCCAACTTCACCGTGTTTTAAAGAGTTAACTAGAATGATCCAAGACCTCAAGCCCTGTGTGTATAGCTCAGCAGCTTGGAATGACATGCAGCATCCAGAAACTTGCTGCTTCGAGTACAACGATCAAGAAAGAATCTCAAAGAACAGACATAGTCGGTGTGTACGTGTGTGGGGCCTGGCCTTTCAGCTTACAAGGAGACATCCCTTCCCTTAGATGGTCTGCAGGTTTGAAGATCTGCTCACACGCCATCTGTGACCTCAGGCTGAGGTAACAGGGCCTTGCTACTGTGTTCAGGTCACAGAGCAATGGAGAGGGTAAAGGATATAATTTTTCTAGGAGAGGTAAACAATTTCAAATTCATAATTGTACATAGTGCACTTGGAGGGTAGGAAGGGTCCAGTTAGAGCGTCCTCCCCCCAGCTCACCAAGGGGATGGAGAAAAGTGCAGCAATCTACCAAATCAGCCCCCCGTGTGGAGAGAACATCTCACTGATGGGGGCTTTGAGCCACTGCTATCAAAAAGTTCATTTCCACCAGTTTTAGTTTGATAATTGTGCAACATCAACCTAGCTGACAACCTTTTCCTCTGCAAAACACATGAAACCCACCTGTGAAGGCACAATCCTCTAGGAATGATCTCTACCACTCCAAGTCAGCCCAGAATCAAGATGACCTGCCCAGGCCTTCTCACCCGGAGAGAAACATTGGATCTTCTTACCCTGATTATCACAGGGTGGAATCTTCCCTAATTTCCTGTCCTTTGGATCTAGGATATTGAGTCAGAAGTGAAGGAAATATCATGCACACTTGTTATCTCAAGATACAATAGAACATATACACCTCAGGTGGGTGGCATGGAAACCAGCAGCCCCAGAGCAGAAACTCATCTTTTGGGACATTGCAGTAAACTTCACAAAAGACAGGGTGGAGCTAAGACAGTCACTTGGGTAGATGCTCTGGAGCAGGGTGCAGCTCATTCCGCAGCCCTGAAATCTACCCCCCGCCCCTGCCAAGTAATACAGGAGGGCAGAGGATGGCAATGAAGTTCTGGCTGTAATAGAGCTGCAACAAAGCAGGTAACAGTTAATTGTTACTCCAGGCACTGTTGGCTTGCCAAAAAAAGCTAGCCTTGTATTATATTTTTAAAAGTCTGATAGCTGGAAAACTGGAACTCTATCCTGACTGTTAAGAGTGAGACAAGTTTCAGAACCAGCCCAAGGCCTCTCCTCTCTGACCAGTGAGGCCTACAGCAATTTCCCTGTGTTGTCACGTGAAGGTACAGGCAACCTTAGGGCTGCCTTTCCCTATTTCTCCCCTGCTCCCACATATCCCAGACTGAAGCAGGAATTTACAAAAGAAGTGAGCTACTAGCTTGACAGAAGCTAAGACAGAGAGTTAGATAACTGAAGTCCACCAATACATACGAGGAAACTTATGTCCGGAGAAACTTACCTAAAGATGACTGGTCATAACAGATGCTTGGAGCATGGCCAGAGATGGCTCCCAAATCCAGGTAGAACAAGTTCATGTAAGCAAGATGATGAAACCCCAAAATCATCAAGAAAAAAATGTAGACAACCCTGTCAGCTCAATATGGACTCCTGTGGGAGCATAGCCTGATAGTAACAATGACATCGGTAGCAAAAATGGAAGGGAGTGGGAGAGGTCAGAATGCAGTAGAGCTACAACTCAGGTGTGGCCACCAATGCAATTTACTCTTTTTTAAATTATTTAATAGGTGAGTTATGTTCAGCTACTCCTCTTAGGGGGGGAAAAAAAAAAACAGGGATGATGAATATCAAGCTCATCTACATCTGGTAGGAAATCCCAGAAAAGTAATTCCCAAAGTGCACTGGTTCTACAGCCATCCCATCTCTGCCCCCCCGCCAAAAAAACCCCAACAAAACTATGCAGGACATAGGTTAAAAAAGACACTGTCAACATGAACAGGTAACGAGTCTGCTCCCACCATATTTGGGGGACTAAATGGCTGAGCATGTGCTGGACAAACGTTCAAGGATGAGAGGGCCTCACTCTTCTTGAGTCAAGGTCCCTAGAAGAGCTTCTTTGTTCTAGAGTGAATACATGTTACTATTTTTTAAAGATCATAATTAAACCAGAAAGTTGGTCCCTAGTTTTCTGAAGTTATTCAGCACTGAGCTACAATTTTAGCAAAACACTTACTATACCTGCACATATTCATTTAGCAGTTTCATATTTATAAATGTGATAAATTACAGAGCTGATTGTTCATATATCTGCATTTTCAGGTCCCCCACAGGCAAAAGCTTGTAAGTCAATCAACATCTAATTAACTGTTTTAACTTCTCAATAGACATTAATAATACAACTTTATAGTTATATTACACTTGATACTTTTCTCAAAGTGCTTTCATATACATTACCTCAGTTATCAAAATGATATGGAACAATAAAGTTTGCTTTTTTTTTTTTTTTAAGAAAAAGGAATGTAGGACTAGGTTTTTTAAAACTTAAGTTGTTGTTTCTTTATTACAAAGTGCAGATTGCTGTGTCGCTGAGGTCTGTCCAAAAGAATGACCCCATATAATTTTTTAAATTACTGAGTTCTACTGAATGCCTGCTTTGCTAGTGTTGCCATTACTCAACATTCAAGTCCCTTAAGGTCAGGGAGTGCCAGGAACGTGTGCTTTAGAAAGTGTGCAGCACTGTGCAGACTGATTGTCTAAATGAGCCACTTTTTTTTGCAGCGTCTCACAAGGCAACAGGAATGGTGGAAAGACCCCACAATGAGAAAGTGAATAAGACCCGACTCTAGCCTTGGCTCTGCCACTAATTAACTGCTCTGAGAGTATGGGCAAGTAACTTAACCATCCTCTCTTCCAATTTCTTAAGCTGTAAAAAAAAAAAAAAAAAAAAAAGAGTTGGGGTATTGCTAGTGTTCACACAGTGTTGGGTGTCTGAAACACCTGGAGAGATTCTTGGAAAACACACTGGCTGAGACCCAACCCCACAGTGAATTCTTGATCTGGGGTGAAGCCAACGCATCAGGTTTTTTGTTTTTCTTTTTTTAAACCCCAGGAAATTTTGTTGCACATCCTTGGCTAAGACTCACTGGAATAAGCGTTAATAATAACAGTAGTAGTAGTTAACATTTATGGAGTACTCATTACATGCCAGGCACTCAAGCTAACTATCCTACACACATTATCTCATTTAATTCTTACAACAACCCTGAGGTAGTTACTATTATTATCCCTGTTTTCCAATGAGGAAACTAAGGCCCAGGAAGGTTAAGTGACTTGCCTTCTAGACTGGCTTTAGAGTCTGAACTCTTAATCACTATCTAAACTGTATCCTTGAAGCTCAAAATCTCCATGATTTTGTTAAATAAATATGGGTGGTGCCTTAGGAAAGTCAGCATTTTATTAACTGGGCACTATTACACTAGCTAACTTGCAACTGAATTGTAAGAAAATTCTAACTTAAACCCCATAATTCAGCTGAGAAAGGGTCTCCACTATAAGAACCTCAATGTCATCTGGAGAAATACTGAATAAATTTCTCAGGGCCAATTATTTTTTAAGGCTATATCTCTGAAAATCATGATGGAGGTCTGTAGGAAAATATACACATTTTAATTTTACACAAAGCCTTTTAAGAAAATACTTCACGTAAAGCACAATCAAGATGTATTCTAAACACTGCATTTTAAGGTAGTAAATCTAAACTGAAATCATATTATCTGTGCATGAAAAGACTGAAGCTGTGGTAACCCCAAAGGTATACAGTATGTATAACCACTTTAGAAAGTTTTCAACACCTCGTAGAAGGGCTTTTGCTATCATCTGCTTTGTTTTCAAACTAGACAGAATTAAACTACATTTTTAGTTTCTAAAAGCAGTTTTCTCTGCTTTGAATTCAAACTTTTAAATTTACCTATGGTTATTTTAAATATCTGGTCCTTTTCAAGTAGCTAATGGAAAAAACCTAAGTTACACTTTTATAGTAAGTTGACAGTGCCTCTTTAACCTGAACCCTGAGCCCTCAACTCCTGAAGTTACACAGTTAAAGCATCATGTGGCTGGGTGTGCTACAACAGTCAATGCTACTCTTGACAGTGATGAGAAAAAAGTCCATTCTATTCATGAACGTACTGAGCACCTACTGCGGACGAGGCAGAGCCAGGTGCGGCCCCTGAGAAAGGCCCAGCCCCCACCCTCAAAGACGGTTCTTCGATGAGAAAACCAGGGAGCTTAAATACACTCAGTAGTGTTCCTCCAAGGCTTATTTTCAGAGCTCTCAAGGAAAGATCCCTTGCTTTAAAAAAAAAAAAAAAAAATCCCCTGAACAACAATTAGAATCCCTCAAGTTGCATCCACAATGACAGGGATAAACTTAAAAAGCAGCATAACAATATTCCAAAGTTTTAGCTTTCCCTGCCCCACCCTTAAAAGGCTAATTGCTAAAACGATTTCAAGTTTATGGAAATATATGATGAAGGAGAGTGGCAAAGAAGAAGGTAGAAGGACTGTTGGTTTTTAAATCCAAGTTAAAGGGAACTCTTCCAACCATTACAGGGAGATTAGCCAGACACTAGTTGCCTGTGCTCCACCTGTAGGTAACAGACAGACAGGGATCACCCAACCCCTGAAAGGAATGTCCCGTACTGTCTCCTCCCTTCTTATCCTTCTCTTGGCCTGGGAGTCGTCTGGAACACCCACGGTAAGAACCAGTTCCTTTCTTTCTAATGAAAACTAAATTTCCTCCTTGGTCAAAGATGCCAAACTCTATCCAAAACGCTTTTTCCCCCTTAGTATTCTAGCCCAATTAGTATAATCTCAGCAGTTTTAAATTTCATTATCTGCTGCTGAGCAAAGAAGAGAATGAAAAACTTGTATTCTTATATAACAATACTGCACCGAAGAGTTTTCCAGAGAGGCTCTCAAAGGGATAACTATACACTTATTTGCAAAACACCCTTGAGAACATGTATCATTACCTCCATTTAATAGATTAAGAGACGGGGCTATGGCCTGACAGTGGATCGATGACAGAGCCAGGAAGAAAACTCACTGTTCATCAATGTTGAATTCCTATCTTCCTAAGTTAATATTCCTTTGGGAGGAAAAAATAATGTATTTTTTTTATTATTGCGTTCTCCTTGGAGGCAGGAATGGAGGGGGCATAAAGTTCTAAAAAGAGAATGAAGTGGTCACTGGAATTAGACCTGATATCAAGAGTATTAATAATATCTAACCAATTAGACTTGGTTCTAAATTAAGAAGCGATCCTAATTAACTTCCATAACAATAACTGAATAGGGAAGGAAAAGGAACCATTAGGTTTCTGGGATCTAATTGGTGTCCCCCGAAAATAACCTGCTCCTTCAACTATGCATTCTTAAAATAGAGGTGAAATGATAAAATAAATATCAAAGAATATTCCCAATATGATCTTTACAAACAAGCACAACCATTGGCAGGGGGAATATGTGAGAGGAGAAAAGCATGTGAGAATAATTTAGGGTGATTCATTTGAAACCGTACAGAGTGAGAGAATGCGTCTCCCTATTCTCTACCTAGACTGGGTCTAAGGTGATAAGGGAGGGAGGGGAAACAGCCATTAGGACCAAGCCAGCTTCTCCTCTCAGTCACAGACCTCTGGGCTGACCACTGGGTTTCAAGAAGACACCCTTTCCCTGGCATTTTAGTTGATAAAGAAACATATAGCTGTTCAAGTCCTTTGCCAGTATGTCAGTATGCAGGGGCACTGTAACAGAAAAGGATTCCCCTGTGAGACCTGTACATGACCATTGTTTTCAATAATGTTCAGTGTTGGTTAATGCCCTGAATGCTGCCAGGAATAAAGGAAGACAGCCTGCCCAGCAAGGGGCAGAAAAAGAATCACCAAAGAGACTCCTATGCCTATGGTTTACAAGATAGGCACCAACAAGCAGAAAGCCGATCCTGATCCATTTGGAAACAATATACTAGCCTGGGAGAAGTGGCTTCTGCTAAGTAATGTAAGATTTTGGGAGAAGGTTTCAATCTCCCTAAATATACTTCCTAGCATTCTTTACCTCCTGTACCAATTAATACACCAATAGAAAACAGGACAGGAGCATACTGACGGAGCCACATTTCCCAGTTTTGCATCTAGCCATCTGATCTGCAGTTCTTACTGCAGCAGTGACCTGTGGAAGCGAGGCTAACAGCAGCTCCCAACAGCCTTGAACAAAACTTCTCTTGGCACATTCCCAGCTTTCTTCTGTCCCACCCAATCAGTTAGATGAGTTGGAGCATAATCACCATTCGTACCTACTAGGGCCCCAAGTCAATTCCCTTCCGTGTGGTGCAGAATGAGTGCCACAGCCAACGCACTGTCTGGGCACGGTCCCTGCGGCCCTGCTGGAGCAGCCCTAACCAGCTCACGTCACTCCAGGTAAGAACGGGCTGGATTTGGTTCTTCATGGCACGACATATGCATGTTCCCTGATGTCCCAGTGCAGCTTCCAATCCGGTCCACAACTGCCCTGCCCCCATCTATTTTCCCTCTCCTATAGGTTTTGCTTTTTGTTATTTTTGAGATGAACCTGTAAACGTGAGAACTCAGAGATCTGAGGTACTTCACAGAAACACACTCAAGTATCAGTCTTCCACTTTTTGAAACGAGAACACAGGAAAGCAAGTCCCTTTTCCTCTCCCCTCAGAAATGTGTGCATCTTCCCACCCGGCTAACGGTGGCTACCTCTGCACCACATCACTGATTTCCTGTACACATGACAGTAAGTTGTGAAGGACAGGGTTTGCCCCGGGCACACCAGCAGCTGCAGAAGACACCTGCAGCTCCTGCAGGCTGAGTTCCAGTTTGCTCACAGCCTCGCGGAAGGCAAATTTGTTGCGAGTTTGGGGGATGCAGTCCACATAGCCTGAGCAGTAGTCGAGCAACTGGTGTCCAGTGTCCACCAGCTGGCTGTTGGGCACAGGTTCCGTGATTGCACTGGACAGTAGGTCAGCACATTCCAGCAGGGCCTCCTTACTGATTTTGTCAGCTGAGATTTTCTCAGCCACCTGTCTGGTTTTTCTCAGAGCCACTTTAGTACCTGCTGTGCCATTGGCCATTTTCACTGGCGAGATGGAAGATGTGGGCAGAGGCACTTGAGGTGGAGGCATTACAGGCCTCCCAGCTTTCCCACTGATGGGCACTGCCCCTGGAGCCGCCTTCTTCCCTCCCTCCTGTGTTTCTGACGTGGGCTCTTCCGTGGAGTCTGAGCACACGGCCGGATGCTGCAGGAGTCTCACCCCTGGCGGCGGGGGTGGGGCACACTTTGGTTTTACCCGGCGGGGTCGGTCCTTGTCTCCGGAGGAAGTGACTTGATGCTCAGATAAGAGCTTGAACTTATTCCCCTGAGAGTCTGTGCCAATGAGCTGCACGTCAGCTGGAGTGTGCTTCAGAGTGGGTGAGATAAGGACTGGCACTTTGTGGTTGTGAGTGGTTGGGAGGACCGCCGCAGCCTTGGCGGGGGCAGCCCAGCCTGTCTGCTCGCCATCCTCTGGGACTCCAGCCATGCCAAGTCGTGCCCCACCATTCCTCTCCCTGCTCTTGGGGGCAGCTGCCACTCCAGCCACCCCCAGCCCTGGAGAGTCCTTCTCTGTAATGGCTGGATCCCCAGAGGGGGTTCTGAGAGGAAGAGCGGTGGCTCCTCTGGGCAAAAGTTTGGCTTTTGGTCTCTCCCTGGTTGGAGCGGCACCTTCCTCTGATTTTTTGGGAAGCATGTCATTGGCCCTATCCACATTCTCTTCTGGCTGAGAAGAGGTGGACACCGTCCTTTCCAGCTGGAGTTTGGACCTCTGGCAGTTCCTGGGAAGGGTCATTGCCATCCTATCCTGCTCTGGAAGCCCTGAGGACATGGAAGATGTAGAGTTTGACCTTGGAAAAGGCTTGGAAGTGTCATCACTGGCTGTGGGTTTACCTGCTCGTAAGCCCAGTGTCTTTTTGATTAAGCGTGGTGTGAAGAAGCCTGTGATGCCAGACCACCCACCCCCAGCAGCGCCACTGCCCCCACCCCCGCCACTGTCGTCATTACAGAGGTTCCTCTGTGCAAAGCTACCCCCATAGCACTTGGGTGGCACCAGATTCGCCTCTTGCTGGGCAGGAGTAAAAGAGAACCCATCAGCATGCTGTAGAGAAGCAACAGATGAGAAGTTACCCGTGAGTTCATATTTCTTGTGGGGCTGATTCTCCATTTCTCGGAAGGAGCTGCTGCGTTTGGGGGGTGTGGGAGCATTTCTCTTTTTCATGAAGGAACTGAAGAAGCCTCCCTTCCTATCTCTGGTGAAGCATGTCTCTTTAGCGTCTTCCAAGAGGCTGCTGGGGGACTTGTCTCTTTGCTTTCGAGGCAGTGCTGGGGACCCACTGGGGGCCTGTGCACTTCTAATGAACCCTGATAAAAAACGGCCAATCAGTAATGTGAAAAATAAGAAGTGACTCATTTGAGTTACTAAGGCTGAACTGTAAGAGTGCTGTCGGCATCTATTAAATGTCAAGTGTTAGCAGGACTCAGAGGAAACTAATAAATACATTATCATTTCAAACTATTGTTCCAAATGCAATATGGGATATAAATGGAAAGAAATAATCCGCTGGTTTTTACCTCGGCATTCAACATTTCTCTAGAAACTACAGCACAACCTGGCTTCATCTATCAGACTCAATGAAGAAATTTTTGCTGGAACTGTAAAGACAGTAACTATTTGGGAATCAGGAGTTTAGGAAATGGAGTGGGAGGCAGAGCTGTATGCTGGACGGACAGATCAGGACTACTAACACTGGCAATGCAGAGCTGAGGACTAGAGTGGTAAAGAAAACAGATGCCAGCCACACTTTCCTCAGGGAAGATGGGCAGGAAAGTGGAAATAAAAGCATCATACCCCACGGCTCTTTAAAAAAGGCAGTTTGGGGGCTTCCCTGGTGGTGCAGTGGTTGAGAGTCCGCCTGCCGATGCAGGGGACATATGTTCGTGCCCCGGTCCAGGAAGATCCCACATGCCGTGGAGCGGCTGGGCCCGTGAGCCGTGGCCGCTGAGCCTAAGCGTCCGGAGCCTGTGCTCCGCAACGGGAGAAGCCACAACAGTGAGAGGCCCGCGTACCGCAAAATAAATTAAAAAAAAAAAAAATTTAAAAAAAGGCAGTTTGACTCTACCTGCCTAGGGACTCATTCATACCTGGTGCTGAACTGGAAGCAGAATTTTCTGTGGCATCTTGTGGCCCTTCAATATTCTCCTTGTTCTCTCCCTGTTTCTTCAGCGTCCGGGTCTTAGAAGGAAGTATAGGTAATCGGGGCAGATATGGAACAACAGATGAGGAGGAGGCAGCTCTCCCAAGCTCCTCGGCTACCTCTGTGAGGATGGCAAGGGGAATGATAAAAAGAACAATTTCATGACCAAAAAATGGGAGTTTCTCTTTCCAGAAAGGCATACAACTGAGAAGAACTGAAGAATGGAGTATAAAATATGTAAGTGGAATCACACATTATGTACTCTTTGTGTCTGGCTTCTTTTGCTCAGCATTCTATCTGTAGATTCATCCCTGTTACTGCATGTGGCAAGGGTTTTTCTTGTTGCTGTGTATTGTTCAAACGCATGAATACACCAAAATTCATCCATTCTCTTCTTCATGAATATTTGTTTCTAGTTTTTGGCTATTATGAATATACTGCTAGGGACATCCTATTGTACTATGTGTCTTTGGCTTCACAGTGGCATGCAGGTCTGCTGGGTATAGGAGCAGGAAGGTCACAGGGGGCTCATAAATTCAGCTTTGTTGTGTCTTGCCAAACCTCCCCAAACTGGCTGGACCAATCTACATCCCCACTAACTTGTATGAAAGTTCTGGTTACCATGCATGCTTACCAAAGTTTGATGTTAGTTTTTTTTGTTTGATTTTAATTTTAGCCATTCTGGGATAGATGTGTAGTGGCCATCTCACTGTTTTATTTTGTATTTCTCTGATGATGGGTGATTTTGTGTGCTCATTGGTCATGTGGATATCCTTGTTTACTAAGCGCTTGTTCAGAGGTTGAACAAAGCAAATGGATGTTTGCACATATTTTTATTTTCAGGTTGTGCCTTGCATAAAAAGGTAGATAAAATCCATTCCATTTCATGCCAGTGAAGCAAATGAGGCTCCTGAAAATGTGTTCACCCCATTAGTAAGCCTCAGCTGATTAAAAGCGGTCATGGGTTTTGCGGCTTTTACTAATAAGGCAGACATACTTTGCTATTCATTCCTGAACAAAAATGAAGTATGGATCAATTAAATTGTGAATTTTTGTAATTAATTTACAACTTTTTTGGGTAATTATTTTTCAAAACCGACCCCCCACAAGCGTGGGGACATGGCACATAACCCAAGCCATGCCAATGAGATTCCTTTCTTACAGAGCAGCTGCGAGACAGACATGAGGATGCTGACAACTGTGTTCTATGCCACCTGGAGGATTTGGAGGATGAGATTAACATAGAAACAAATGTAAAGAGATATTGGGTGGGAGAAGGTGTGGGAAGGAAGGAAAGAGAAGAGGGAAAGAGACCTGAAGCTATTTGAGTCCATGGCTTCAAGTGACCCTGAGGTTAGCGCCATCCCTGCTTTTCCATGGTTTGGTTATGAGGCAATAAATCCTCCTCTTGTTGCTTAAGAAAAGTTTGAGCTAAGTTTCTTTCACTTACAACCAATATACATCCTTTTAAGGTAAGAACTGTGTCTTATCTCTATGTCCTCAGACCTAGTATAGTGCTTACCACAGATTAAATACTTAATAAAATGTGGGTTAAATAATGTTAAATTTTTTGCTTAGCAATTTTTAATTGAAATTAGCTTTGAAAATTGATACGGTTACTTTTCTAACAGGATATAACATTTTCAAGAGAAGCAGCAATATTTAGCTAAGGATTCAACAGAAGTTAAACGTTTATACAGAGCACCCAATTCTTTGACCCCTATTTACGACTTCTACCACTTTGACTGCATAGGCTATAAAGCGACAGAGGAAAGAAGAGTGCTGTGATAGGCAGCTGCTCAATCTGGCCCAAAGGGCGAGCTGTGCCCTCCCCAAGCTGCAGAAGTTCCATACATCAAAGGACGAGGATGAAAATACTTTTCATTAAACTTTGGTGTTGTACTTCTTCCTTTCTTCTTACCTAGACATGATAAATCACTAAGGGAAGCAGACAAAAATCAACTTAGCTTATTTCCTCTTCTAACATTTTTAACTTGAACTTAAACAGTAAGTTCTCTGTTCAGTTATGAAGAAAAAAAATTGAAAAATATGTATACAATTCTGGAACTACACCAAAATGTCTAACAGGCAAGTATAACTAAGCGTTGTTTGTTTTTAGCTCTCAAGGAATAGTCTCCCTCTCTTTATAACAAGTAAGTTTATTGTTTCACTTTTGCAGATAATTTTAAAGAGACATTATACACAGAAGTAGAAAACTTCCTGTACGTGTCCATATACTTGTTTGTTTTTTAGATAAGAAAAAGATTCTCACTATTCATAGGTTAACGTTCTCATTCTAAACTTTCTGTGTCAATATATTTAAGAATATCATTTTAACTACTCAATTACATGGATATAATAATTAGCACACTAAATATTTAGAATGTTCTTAATTTTCCAATATTATAAACTACACTCTGATGTAACATCCTTACAGCTAAATCTTTGTTCATACTCTTAATTATTTCCTTAAGATCTATTTCCAGAAATGGAATTTCTGGATATTGCTTTTATGACTTGGTTCTGCCTTGATAGGTGTGGTTTAGAGAGTTGAAATATTTTTCATTCTCATTTTTTCCTCTTCTCTTTCCTGCATCGTGTTAATGCTTAACCACTCAACTTGAACTTATTCTCTTCCTGAAAAGACTGAATTAATTTCTAATTAATATGAGCTAGAGACACAAAGATACATCTTAAAATAGAAAAAAAAGGCAAAACAAGAATAATAAAGGCCAAGAATTCAATATCTTGAATTGGAGTCCCAAGTTATAAGAATCTATAATTTTTGAAATGTTTTTATCATCCCCAGCACTCAGAACTAGCCACCACTGACAGTAAATCACCAGATTCTCACCTTCAGAAATGCTGGAGTCATGGAACATGGTTTCAAAAGCTTGATGTGTTTCAGCAAAAGAGGGCCTGTCGGCAGGGCTCCACTTCCAGCCTATGTAACAAAAGAAGAACAGTATTAAAATAGCTTCTTGCAGGAATTAAATATTCAGGGGCACCCTGATGGTGAGTTCCATGCATTAGGTCACATGCTTGTTTAAAGCAGAGTTACAGCAAGTTCACAATGATAGTGAGGCAGCTGTTTCTTAGTTCCAGACTCAGAGGTGTGATGAACCCACTTCCTAGGGCCAGTCCTTCTATGTAGCCTCAGCTCCTATTCCCTCTACTATAGGATGGAGAAGGGTGGGGAGATGGTTTAGAAAATGACAAGTTTTCTTCCAACGGAAAAATGAAAAGTAGTAAAACCTGTCTTTTTTTTTTTTTTGCTGTACACGGGCCTCTCACTGCTGTGGCCTCTCCCGTTGCGGAGCACAGGCTCCGGACACACAGGCTCCGCGGCCATGGCTCGCGGGCCCAGCCGCTCCGCGGCATGTGGGATCCTCCGGGATCGGGGCACGAACCCGCGTCCCCTGCATCGGCAGGCGGACCCTCAACCACTGCGCCACCAGGGAGGCCCAAACCTGTCTTTAAACTCACTCTTATAATCAGTTGTACACATTTGGAAACGTAACAGTATATCAGAAAGGTGGAGCTTGGAATTCACATTTGACAAAGACAGGGCAGTAGGCAACACCAACGCTCAATGGGAAAGTAACAAGACATATTCAAACACACTGCAGTTTAATTCACTACTCACCTTCCTACTTTCTCATCTTTAAGAAGTCAGATGCTTTTGTTTATTCATCACAGAACTCAATTTCATGCATTCTCCATAGTCTTTAACAATCATCATTTTGTGTAGCTGAAAGCAGCCCTCCCCTAATCTCCAAACCCAATTTCTTATTATCCTATTATATATGCAAATGTTTGTGGAAAATTGGGTGAATATTTGGGCCACAGAGAATGACTCTTCGGATTCCAATAAGACTCATTGGTACAGCATACGATATCCCAACTGGCTGATCAATGACTAACTCTATGTCATGAGGCTGGACACAATCTTAAAACACTTGAGAGGAAAAATGTTTTCAATTTTGTTAATCATCCTGAATTGCTCACTTAAACCTTCAAAATTAAAATATGCAAAAATACTCACATGCTCTCATAAGTTCATACACCTTAGGGGGACATCCTTCAGGCTGTTCCATTCGATATCCTTTTTCCAGTAGATCATAGACCTGAGACAGGTCAATACCTGGATATGGTGACATTCCATATGTAGCAATTTCCCACAAGAGCACCCCAAAAGCTGCAAAAGGGATGAAAAAAAAGAGCTTTATATTTCTTCTTATTATTTATTTTATACCATTAGGTAACTTCTCTTTCAAATTGTGGGTAACATTCACACTATTACAACATTAGTATACTCTTATAATTCTTACAACATGACTTGTTCTTTGAAGATATCTTCCACAGGAACACTTCACTGAAGGAACACTTCACTTTAAAGACAGTTTTCTTTAAATTTCCCAATTTTTATTTGGATTTCCTTTACTTCAATGAGGGAAAATAAACTATGACCATATAAGAAGTCTGGGACATAAGCAAACTATTCTTAGAGCAATTTATGATCCATTTAATGAATTTCACAATTTTTAAGTCAGCTAATACTAGATGAATAATATAAAAATGGACTCATTTAAAATCAGATAAAATTTGCATGTGAAAAAAGAATTTGCTTTATTTTCTCACAGGTTATTCCTGAGTTTGAGATTTCTGGTAAAATATGCCCTAGAATCCTCAACTATTACTACTGGCCCACAATCCAAACTTCTAGAGTTGTTCTTTCCTCCAAGTCTCTACTAAATCATATTTCTTTTCAGGGCAGTAGAAACAAGATCAGTTACAAGGACAAATTCTAGATGAAACTTCATCATGCCTTCCTTGAAAAGAGGTTTCTACTCTGTGTCACAGTGCTCTAGAAACAAGCAATAAAGTCTAATGTGGAAAACAGGGAGCTTCACAGAGAGGATCATTAGAACTTCAGTGCAATATAATACCTAGACTGTGAGTGCTCTGAAGGCAGGGACTTTTTTTTACTTTTTTCTTTACAACTTCTTTCTACGGTAAGTGCCTCGCAGATAGTAATGCCTGGCAGATAGTAAATATTTAATAAATGCTTGCTGAATGACTGAAGAAGGATAGGTGTAAAGGCAAAGGATACTGATCATATAAAAGAGAACCTCTAAAGAATTAAGCATTTACTTATAAAGAAAATGACAAAACACAGAAAAATGTCCCTTCCAACCTTACCCCAGACGTCAGATTTAATTGAGAAGGTATTGTAGGCAAGACTCTCTGGTGCTGTCCATTTAATAGGAAATTTGGCTCCAGCATGAGCAGTATAGGTGTCTCCAGTCATCAATCTACTCAAGCCAAAGTCAGCCACTTTTACCACATGGTTTTCTCCCACCAGGCAGTTACGAGCTGCAAGATCTCTGTGGGAAAGAGAAGCCAAATGTGATTCCAATCGGATGGTTCTGGAAAATGGTCATGAATGCTCTGTTATCGGTTCTTTGTGCTACAAGCAGAGTTGATAAGTAACTGTTGACAGATACGGTATTTTATGAAAATCGCTGACATGGTAGAAAGCCACTAATTATACATCACTTGTAGAGTACTCATCAAGAGGCGGTTATGTGATGCCACAATAAAGCAGGCTTCAGAAAACGGGTTCCTATTTGTAAGTACAGTGGGATAGGTTTCAGAGGTGAGTAACAGATGCTCTTCTACAAGGTTTCAAGTTCTTTACTAAGACAGAAAGCTATTTTTAAACATAAGCCGCTAGATGGAGCAAAAAGATCTTGGATATAGTCTTGGGCAAAATAAACAGCTTTCTGTTCTGAGAACAGCAAAGGCCCTGCATTAATACTTTAATCAGAATACACAGTAGGTTTATAGGAAATGACATTACAATGGTCCCTGTGAAAGAGAAAATTACTTTCCTGAGTCATCTGAAAATTTCTGGGAAGGTTCTCATATTGTTTCCTTTATGTGCATGTCAGGCAAGGCAGCTTCATGGTTAATCACAGGCGATAATCAGGTTTTACACACCTATGGATGAAATTCTTCTTCTCTAAATACTCCATTGCAGAAGAGATCTGAGTGGCCATGTAAAGCAGTACAACTGCAGTCACCTCTTCTCGGTTGCATTCTCGGAGATAATCAAGCAAGTTCCCATAAGGCATGTATTCAGTCACAATGTAAAATGGTGGCTCCAAAGTACATACACCTGATAGTTCAAATAGAGCTTGCTTTATTAGTATATATTCAAACACTCCAAACCACTTTGGCAAGAAAAATGGACAATTTTTAAAGTCTAGTTCAGCAGTAATCTTTTCCTTTCTTGCCATGTCATTCTCTGAAAATAATGCAGCAAAGTTAAGAAGGCTGGCTCATAGGAAGTCTCTACTCCCATTGATATCACACTCTGGAAATTCACATGCATTTTGAGTATGTGTCTGTTTGAGCAAAAGCAGAGTTACTTGTATTAATTCTATAAGGGGTCAGGACTATCGATACTTCTAGAGTTCTGTACATGCCCACAATTCCCATCCTCAACTGCATGCTAACAATGTTTATCTAAAAGTAATAGCAATTGTGCATATGTTGAAGGCTATGTGAGCCCAGACTGTAATAATGCTTTTTAAAAAGATTATAACTGTTTCCATAGTTAAGGATTTCACTAATACATGGAGGACTCCTTGTAAAAAACCAAAAGAAACTACTTCCTTTGGGATAGTTTGGTGCAATGAACACCCAAAGAAACTGGCCCTATTTTTATTTTATTTTATTTATTTTTTTTTTTGGCGGTATGTGGGCCTCTCACTGTTGTGGCCTCTCCCGTTGCGGAGCACAGGCTCTGGATGCGCAGGCCCAGCGGCCATGGCTCACGGGCCCAGCCGCTCCGCGGCATATGGGATCCTCCCAGACCGGGGCACGAACCCGTATCCCCTGCATCGGCAGGCGGACTCTCAACCACTGCGCCACCAGGGAGGCCCCTGGCCCTATTTTTAAAAGGGCAATGGTTTCAGTCAAAGGTTTCTCTGTGATCTGAACAGGTGAGAAGCCAGTCTATCACAGAACAGCACTTTCTGCTTATAAAGGTAAACTGATGGGTGGTCACAATTTTTCATCTTAGTCCTTTGCTTAATGCCTCTTCATGACTATGATAAAAGAAGGTCTTTAATCATAGTCCTTTGCTTAATGCCTCTTTATTTTGCAAAAAAATTTGGGACAGTTTTTGGTTTAGTATCATCTTGAATGATTCTGAACTTTGGTCTGGGGCAATTACCATAACCTGGGCAGTTTTATACATTGCAATCAATCCAGGTCACTGTTTGTTGGGTAATTTTTAAACACAGAGACTGCTGATTAAAACAACAACCATTTATTGAAATAGATTTGTACTAGGAGCTTCCAGCATGGTGATTCAAAAGGAGGATTTGGAGATAACAGGGGATTGGGGGACAAGTATCTTTGAAGAAACCTATGGTTCAGGCAAGCGTCCTCACCTAATAGTTGTACCAGATTAGGATGCTTGATTTCCTTCATCACTGCAGCTTCTTTTAGGAATTCCTCCACCTCCATAGTATCTTCCTGGAAAGGGGGGAAGATAAGAAAGAAAAAGAGGAAAGGGACAAGCCCCATCTTAATCATTTGAGTCAACTCACAATCCTAAAACTTCAGCTTTAAAAGGTGGTATCTTTTGAATATTTTAGCACTTACTTCAAGAAATTTTATCACAAAATAATATGCTCTATACATGTCCAATTAAGAAAGAAAAATGTGGGCTTCCCAGGTGGCGCAGCGGTTGGGAGTCCGCCTGCCGATGCAGGGGGCACGGGTCCGTGCCCTGGTCCAGGAGGATCCCACGTGCCGCTGAGCGGCTGGGCCCGTGAGCCATGGCCGCTGGGCCTGCACGTCCAGAGCCTGTGCTCCGCAACGGGAGAGGCCGCGGCAGTGAGAGGCCCGCGTACCACAAAAAAAAAAAAAAAAAGAAAGAAAGAAAGAAAAATATCTCCTTGAATTTATTCAATATTTGAAACTGGAGTAAAATTTAGTAGGGTGAGTAAAATTCAGCAATCATGTCCTATCACAAGTGAAACACAAAAGACTTGGATAGATAACTCAGTTCTCTGCTAGTTTACTTCCCTAGATACCTCAAGCCTCTGAAAGAGGAGACAGAACAGTTAGCTGTTTACACATTTGTCTTCCTGACAAATTCCTTAAGGAGCAAAGCATATCTGCAAGGCTGTACATACTGTTTCACACTCAGAACAAGCAGTTAATAAGTGCTTGCAAAAGAACTGAATACTACTCATAGGTGAAGAGCAGTCCTTTCGAGTGACATGCCAGAGCTACTGAGGCACAGGAGAAAATCTTCAGAGAATGGAATGAGTGACAAAACTTGTAATTTGATACCAGGATGCTTAAAGGAGAAAGAGGGTGGCATCAGGAAAAAGATTTCTGTGAATATGAAGAACAAGAAAAAGTGATCTAATCTCATGGAGATGGGAGGAGCAAGCAGCAGGGAGATAAAGGACGGAACAAGACAGTGACCATGATTCTCCAACAATGCATGAAGAATTCTGTCCAGCAGGGGCTGTTCTGAGGAAGGAAAGCAGCTTGCTTTGCTTTTACAAGTCATAATGTGCTTCTAACCTCCCACCAAGATCTACATCAACAGCCTCCAGAGACAAACCTTCCCCACATGTGGATTTCACTGCATTTCAGTGAATAATCTGCCCCTGCATTGTCAGCAACGGCACCAGGGTTAATCATCACAATTTGCTGATGTGCTTGGCACCAGTGGGTGGAAAGCATTCCAAAGCTAAAGAAGGGCAAGCTGATATGTCCAAGTGATTCAGCACAAAAGAAAAAGAGGCCTGAAAACTGTAATTCTCAGCAACCCACCTTCAATGTTTTCACAGCAACCGTAAGGCTGTATTTCTTCCAGACGCCAACGTAAACCTCTCCATACTGACCACCCCCAAGTTTGTGCTTCATGGTAATATCTGTTCGTTCCATTTCCCATTTGTCATGGATAGGGGACACACCGTAGACTGTAGGCTTATTACACTTGGGTGCTGGGTAGTGTAGTGTTGTTACCAGTCCATCAGCCACTGTGGAGTGATGGTGAACAAGCTCGGCCAAGGTGCTAAAGCGGCTCTCAGCAGTTACATACACCTGGTGAGGAGAGTGGAGAAAAGCTAAACCAACCTAAAAGAGGTCATTATTTCACTGGTCTTAAGATATGAAAATAAGCAGCACTATTCACAATAGCCAAGACATGGAAACAACCTAAATGTCCATTGACAGATGAATGGATAAAGAAAATGTGGTACCTATATACAATGGAATACTATTTGGCCATAAAAAAAAGAACGAAAGGGCCTCCCTGGTGGCGCAGTGGTTGGGAGTCCGCCTGCCGATGCAGGGGATACGGGTTCGTGCCCCGGTCTGGGAGGATCCCATGTGCCGCGGAGCGGCTGGGCCCGTGAGCCATGGCCGCTGGGCCTGCGCGTCCGGAGCCTGTGCTCCGCGGCGGGAGAGGCCACAACAGTGAGAGGCCCGCATACCGCAAAAAAAAAAAAAAAAAAAAAGAACGAAATAATGCCATTTCCAGCAACATGGATGCAACTAGAGATTATCATACTAAGTGAAGTAAGTCAGAAAGAGAAAAACAAATACCATATGATATCACTTACATGTGGAATCTAAAATATGACATAAATGAACTTATCTCTGAAACAGAAACAGAATCACGGACATAGAGAACAGACTGGTGGTTGCCAAGTGGAGGGGGCTGGGGGAGGGATGGAGTGGGAGGTTGAGGTTAGCAGATGTAAGATTTATATATAGACTGGATAAACAACAAGGTCCTATTGTATAGCAAAGGGAACTACATTCAGTATCTTATGATAAAACATAATGGAAAAGAATATAAAAAAAGAATGTCGATATATGTATAACTGAATCACTTTGCTGTACAGCAAAAATTAACACAACATTGTATACCAATTATACTTCAGTTTAAAAAATATCGATTAAAAAATATGAAAATAAGGAATTATCTTATTGAGGTAAATGGAAGAATTAAACCATGATGGCAGGGAGAAACAGAACTTCAGTTTAATCTCATTTAAACCACTCTTCCTATGGTTCCTAAAGTAGCTCTAGTCTTGAGGGGGGAAAGCTTCCAAAATCTCTCTCTGGATCGCCAAGATCACTGGTCTTCAAATATTTTTATGCAAAAAGACCACGGAACCCAAATATATAAGATAAAGGAAGAGAAACGCTGATTAAAGTAGGTAAGAGGGGACTGGCTTCCTGTAAAAATTTATGAAATACCACCTCAGATTCTTGCACAGAACATAATTTGAAAAACACTGATTTCAGTTTTTTTGGTAGGGAGAGGGTATTCAAATATCTTATAATTTTTATTTCATTAGGATGTGCTTTTGAGTGTCTAGGCCATTTTACAAAAAGCCACAATTTTATTTCAGAGAGTTGTTAACAAAATAGTAGTTAATTTGTGATAAGCAGTAAGAAGTATAAAGTAAGATAGCAGTCTTTGGGCCTTATCTCCCAAGGGAGCTTGCTTATTTTTTAAAAAAAGAAATTTCTAGTGTATACAGAAGAGTATACAATTAATAAATGGAGAATTGATGATTTCTATAAAGTGAACTCACCCATGTAAACATCTCCCACATGGAGCATTATAATATTACCAGCACCCAGAAGCCTCCCTTGTGCCCTCCCAGCTATTTACCCCTGCAAATGTAACCACTCTGCTGACTTCTAATACCTTAGATTAGCTTTGCCTGCTTGTGAACTATACCTATACAAATGGTATCACACAATAGTACTGTTTTGTGCCTGCTTTCTTTCACTCAACCTTTTTTTGTGATATAATTCATATATAACACCATAAAATTCATGATTTCAAGTGTACAATACAGTGTTTTTCAATATATTCACTGGTTGTCCAACCACTACCACTATCTAATTCCCGAACATTTTCATCACCCTACAAAAGAACCGCATACCCATTAGCAGTCATTCCCACTCCCCTCATCCCCATCCCCTGGCAATCACTAACCCCTTCCGCTCAGCTTTATGTGTATGAGATTCATCTATGACAGGGGTCAGCAAACTTTTCTAGAGGACCAGATAGTAAATATTTTAGGCTTGTGGCCATAGCGTCTCTGTCATTACTCAAATCTGCCATAATATTGAGAAAGCAGCCGTAGACAATACATAAACAAATGGGTGTATCTGTATTCCAATAAAATTTTATTTACAAAAGTAGGCAGCTGGTGGGTCACAGTTCTTCCTGAGTGTGTGTAGCAGTACTATGTTAATTTTGCTGTTGTATGAGATTCCATTTTATGAATATACCACAATGTATTAATTCATTCTACTGTGGTTAGACAGTTGGGTGTTTCTAGTTTCTAACTACAATAAATAATGCTGCTGTGAACATTCGTGTACATGTCTTCTGTACACATATGCACTCATTTCTATTGGGTATACAACCAGAAGTAGATCTGTTGAGTCTCTCTTATATCATTATCTGATTCTATTTGGTTTCATCAAGAAAAAATATGTCTGTAAGGTGATGCAAAAGAGAAAGAAAATTAATAATTTACTATCTCCTACTTTTTACCAGCGACTGTTTTATGGAAATTATCTCACTGAATCCTCACAAGAATCCAATAATATGGGATGGGAAACTGAGGCTTAAGTAAGGTCACAACATTAATAAATGATGGAGTTATCCAGCAAACCAGATCTGCTTGCTTTAAAGCCTGTGTGCTTTGCCCCTACTATGCATATCACAAAGAGAGAAAGAGTGGAAGAAACAATTCAATCTAAATTTACTGTTCAACAGAAAGAACTGACATAAGCCTATACTTTACCATTTATAAAGTAAAACAGTTCCATTCTAATATGGCCATTTCTATATGGTTGGTCTTTCTAACACATAAACTGCTAAATGACTGATTGAAATATTTATATTAACATACATTAATGATCAACATCAGTCTCAGAAGCCTAAATTCTTACTCGGTAAACTTTCTGGTAGAGATCATTATAACTTTCATAGATACAAGGTTTAATTTATAAATTCTACATAATGTATTTGATGCATATATGCATACTTGTATACTGATGATGATGAGAACAGTTAACTTATACAGCTGTTTTCTTCATTCTTCACCTTCAAATCTAGCTCATCATTAAACTATTAACATAATACTGTTTTTAATTTCCATTACCATATTCTTTTGAAAAGAGTAAGCTCTCTCTCACAGGCCAAATAGCTCAAACTCACATCAGTGATTAGTTTATTTCATGTCAGACATAAAAACTATATTCTTTAGTCGTTCTGAATATTGTTTTTAAAGAGCAGCCAGTCCACACCTAGAGGTGGCTGCCAGCCAGTCTTACCTTGCCATCTGTGGTGGTATTGATCCTGTAGTGATACACACGCCCCTCATACCTAAGCGAGATTGACAGCTGCCCAGGGCTGCTCTCACTTTCTCGCACCAGGAAGCTGCCATTGATTAGACTGCTGAGTAGGTACTCTGCTGCACTGCGAGACACAGGTCCATGGTACCAGGAGTGTTTCTCCAGGCTGTTCACTGGGGTGATGTAGTTGCTTGGCACCCAGCCTTGGCCATTCTTAGAGCGAACTTCACTCCACTCACCATTCTGGTTGTAACCAAGGACTCGTAGCTTTTCACCTGGCCAGGAGGTCATTACAGAATGAAAGAAAAGATGTTAAGACTATCTCAAATGGAAGCAGTCTACTGTCAAACTTAAAACTCACTGAAAAATGAGTCAAGAACCCTTAAGCCAACAAAATTTTTAAAAATAATGAAAACTTGGCTGTCACCACAGCCTGACTGATATCTTTAGCTCATAGCTTAAACAAAAGCAGCATAGTTAAGAGATGGTTTTCTGACATTACCTACAGAGTTTTAAAGGTTTTTAACCAGAAACTCCATGTATGCAACTAAGGTAGCATACAAAGATAAAAAGGTTACTCAAATGTCTGGAAAATGACACAGTCTCACTTCAAAAAAATGAAATTAATTTTTTCCTCAAAACAGTCTGTCAGGGAATGTATCTTATATATGGTCCAGTGTTAACCACAATCAAGGATTAGGGATAAGACATGTAAAATACAAAGTTACTTCTAAATTTCAGTTGGCACAAAGGCTGCAAAAACCATCAATGTAAAAAAAACAAAGAACAAAAAGGAACCGACCACAGAGCTTTCAGCAACATTTTCACAAAGAAAAGTACTTGGAGGTGGAGGTGGGCAGTGAGGACTCCCGATGCACAATCTTTTCCAGGACTCAAGTTTTAAAACAGTTAGAATTTCCCAATTTCCCTCCCATTCCCCATGATGAATTAATCACCCCTATCAGCTCCTCTCAAATTAGTGTGTGGCAAAGGGAAGCTGAGTCTGAAGTTGGAACACAAGACACAAGTTACTCGGAGTTATCTTTGCTATCAACTTCAATGTTCTTGATCTAATAAAGCTGTGAACATCAACTTTAGACTCCCCAAACATACACCCTGCCCCTGTACTTGCAGCACAGGCAAAACAGGGAAGGTGAAAGAGGTATCATTAGTGATAAATGATAACTTAAAGAATCCTTATAAGGCCTTAGGCTCCCATATCTGAGAGATGCAAGCCTTCCTACAGAGTTCACATTGACTTCTCAGTGTCAGAAAACAGAAGAAAGCCAGAGCGATCAAAAGCACATGGCTCAGTAGTTATCAGGCAAAGGCTGTTGAGGAAAAACTCAAAATTACTATTCTGGCAGCCATCTAACTTTTTTCAGCGGTCTACAGAAATGTTTGCCATAGGGTAACTTTCTATTAGCCCCTACCACCTCACCCAAGACCCTGGGATGTGAGACACTTCAATGAGAAAAAACATGAGTATATGCATCTGCACACACACACATACAAAAAATATACATATGTATAGGTATATAGTAGTGTATGTGCATGTGGTGGTGGAAATGCATGTGTACTGATAAATACTCCCCAACCATATCTGCAGGGGAAAAAAAATCTTACTGCTGCCAGAAAAGCTAAATAAGACTTGTCAGGGGGCCTCCCTGGTGGCGCAGTGGTTAAGAGTCCGCCTGCCGATGCAGGGGATACGGGTTCGTGCCCCGGTCTGGGAGGATCCCATATGCCGCGGAGCGGCTGGGCCCGTGAGCCATGGCCGCTGGGCCTGCGCATCCGGAGCCTGTGCTCCGCAACGGGAGAGGCCACAACAGTGAGAGGCCCGCATACCGCAAAAAGAAAAAAAAAAAAAAAGACTTGTCAGTCTGTAGTTTTTCTCCACTACTCTATGAGAATGAGAATTAAAGACTAAGTTCTTTACCAAGTACATTACTGTTGCTTCCTTACAAAGAACTGATAATGACATGTCATCATAATCAGGATACAGTCAAACTCCCTAGGTTTTTGGTTGTTTGTTTTTCTCGTTTTAGCAGTTAGGAGGAGAATTTTCCACTCTGGAAGTTTTGAATACCATGGAAATTGACAATGGATATAAACATTGGCCCTATTGCCAGAGGAATCCTGGGAGAACTTTGTTTTTTTTTTTTTGTTTTGTTTTTTTTTTTTGCTGTACGCGGGCCTCTCACTGCTGTGGCCTCTCCCGTTGCGGAGCACAGGCTCCGGACACACAGGCTCCGCGGCCATGGCTCGCGGGCCCAGCCGCTCCGCGGCATGTGGGATCTTCCGGGATCGGGGCACGAACCCGTGTCCCCTGCATCGGCAGGCGGACTCTCAACCACTGCGCCACCAGGGAAGCCCGAGAACTTTGTTTTTTAATTCAAGAAAAATATCATCTTTGAAGAAGGAACTAAAATAAGTATTGCTATTTTATTTTTAAAATATTTTCTTGTCTTTTAAAATAATAAATTAGCTTTAGCATGACATTGTTTTATATTAATAAGAACCTGGATAAAAACCTGGCATTTCGTAGGTTTTAAAAGAAATCATTGTTGGTCATAAGATAACGGGAATCCCACTTCTTGGGCTGCACACTAGTAGTTGCCATTACTGGTAACTGATGAATCAACAGGCTTTCTTTATCAATGTTTCCTTGGTGACTGAGCTATCTTGGAAAATAACTGACATGAAAATTATATCTAGGAAAGAATGTTCTGAGTCTTCACTTCACCAACTTCTCCACTTAAGTATCTTAAGGTAAAAGAGTGTGTTGTAGCCCAAAGAGACTACCTACCACACAGTATAAAATGCTTTTGAAGTCCTTTGTTTTATCCTAAACCTCTGTGTAAAACTTTCCTCCCATCATAAAACACAGCCCCCCACACATGTACAAATACCATCACCAACTGGTTGCCCCCAAAACTACCCAAAATCTTTAAGTAAATTGATGTTAGGAGATAATAATGTGCTTTATTTTTCCTGTACTTTTGAAACCTCCTTGCACATGTACCTCTGGGACATACCTATACCCCAGTTTGAGAAACTCAGTTTTAAGGATTTCTGCTTTTTTTTTTTTTTTTTTCTTTTTGCGGTATGCGGGCCTCTCACTGTTGTGGCCTCTCCCGTTGCGGAGCACAGGCTCCGGATGCGCAGGCCCAGCGGCCATGGCTCACGGGCCCAGCCGCTCCGCGGCATATGGGATCCTCCCAGACCGGGGGACGAACCCGTATCCCCTGCATCGGCAGGCGGACTCTCAACCACTGCGCCACCAGGGAGGCCCAAGGATTTCTGCTTTTGAAGAATCTGGCTGGATTTTAAAAACTGATGTATATAAAAATTTTATTTAACGGTAAGATTCCTTGAGTGGAGACCTGTCTTCTTAATTTGGTATATGCACTCCCATTTAATACCTCATTCTGAACCCTTACAAATAAAAAGAATATGTTCGACAAATAATCATTTAAGTTACATTTTCATTTAGCTGAAAATTATCCTGAATCTTACTTTTTCCCAGTAGGAAGCTTTCATAAATGCAAAAGACAAGAAAAGCTTAAGCAGATTAGCAATCCAACTCACGTACACAATGAGAATGTCCTATACTATTTCTTTCTCAGAAAAGTTTCACATTTTCTGTCCTTGTCCAAAAAACCAATAATGGTTGGTTTTACCTGGACATGTTCTCGATGTTCCCTTTGTTAAGAATTTACTACTGAAAATAAACTACTACTCTGTTGAGAGTGTTACTACAATAGAAACCCTTCCTACTAGTCATTTCACTAACCCGTATAAACACAAATGAGTGGTAAGTTGTCTAGGCCAGCGTTACTCAAAGCAGGTCCACAACATGATGCTTGTGCCAGAATGTGAATCACTGGATTACTTTCTTCCTGGTGAAAGTCTTGTTCCAAAAAAGGAAAATGTCAGCTGAACTAAATAATAAATAGTGTACTTAACAATGTAGTTGTTTTACATTTTGAGTGAAAGTTCTTAATCTCAGTGCAGACTGGTAACGAATGGTGCTCAAGTAGGCAGTCAGTCCACGAACGACACTTAGAGTAGCACTGGGGTCTGGCAACATGACATCTTAGCCACAGTTCAGTGAGAAGAGGTGTACGGTAAACCTTACCTTTGTGGCAGGTGAATGCTGGCATATTACGTATAGTACAGAATTCTGAGAATGAGTAAAGTTTATGTATATATCGTGTGGTGTTTTTTCTAAAGTACTTCGTCTCATTTTAGCCTTAATAAAAATCCTATAAAGTAGATAAAGTGGCATTATCCCTGACACAGGTTTAAAAAAAAAAATGGGGCCTCCCTGGTGGCGCAGTGGTTGGGTGTCCGCCTGCCGATGCAGGGGATGCGGGTTCGTGCCCCGGTCTGGGAGGATCCCATATGCCGCGGAGCGGCTGGGCCCGTGAGCCATGGCCGCTGGGCCTGCGCATCCGGAGCCTGTGCTCCGCAACGGGAGAGGCCACAACAGTGAGAGGCCCACATACCGCAAAAAAAAAAAAAAAAAAAAAAAAAAAAAAAAAAAAAAAATGAACCAAAGGTATCTGGGCCCAAACCACCTAGCTAATTTTAGTCAGAGGCAGAATCTAGAATACACCCCTTTATTTCTTAACCACTAATAAAAACTGAAAAGTGAGAGGATGTTACATAGAAGCTCACCTTTAGTAATACTCAGTGTGTTATCACCACTTGCTACGAAATCATAAAGTGCAACAAAGAGATTAGGGTCACTCTCAGTGGCTCCAAGCAAGTTCTCCTTGGAGCTCCACCTGATGGCTTCATTCAGGGCCTGGGGTTCAACATCACAACCATAGGGACGGTGCAAGGCTTCTGAAAGACATAAGGAGAAAGGACATAAAGAGTAAGTCCAAGAGATGGAAATTCATTTGAATTCAGTACATACACAATATTTTAGCTGCTGGCATTATACTGATGGCTCCAGGGTGGAACAAAACTGTACACATAGTTGTGGAGTCATGAAGAATGAGCAAAATAGCACCATCTCCTAAGCAGGAGAGAAGTCTACTTGTTGAAAATACAACAAGATAGAGAAAAGAACACAAAACGAGCATTTAGCTGTTATCTGCATTAACCAAAATCAGAAATAAATGAATAGGAAAGGCACAGTTTCCTCAAAAAAAAAAAAAAAAAGAAATCTCAAAAAGAAATGGCAGCTCATTTTATAAAACACAAAAGATATTTTGTCTAGGTGACGGTGGTTTTAAGAAGGAATAGTTATGTTTTATAAGTCCTCCCAAAGTACCTTTCTCCCCTTACTCTCTCCATATAAAACAAATTGTGGAAAAGATAACAGAGATTATAAGAAATATGTACAGATTGTATTAATCCAGACCTTCCATTTACATATAGAAAATTACAGAAATCGTGCTTTTAGAAAAAAATCCTAAAATTATCTATTAAATAACAGAAAAATATTTTGGTTTAATACAAAGTATTTTTGGCATCCCAAAATACCTTTGTGTTACCATGCGCTGTCTATAACTTAACAGCTTTCAATTGTTAATTGTTTTAATCAAAAAAAATTTTTTACCCTATTTTCTTTTCCTAAGTGGTACATTTTTATAAAATAACTAACTTAGGGCTCTAGAAAATACTGCCAGCAGTGGACATGATTTACTGAGTTTCTATCATGTGTACTGGTTGAAGCCCTGTAAGACCTGGTTTCTTCAAGGCATTGTGGTTCTTAGATTTAGTTATACTACACAAACAGGTGATCCCTATACCATCTTAGTTAAAGATCACCTGCTTCTCACAGTTCAGGAAGATTATACAAAAAAATACACTCATCTTTCAGTAGCAATGTTCTTAATCACTAAAAACTGGTTTTTGTGGCAATCTGCCACTATCCAACTGCCTCTGTCATAAAAACAGCACTTTTCTAGTATGTCTCTCTCTCCCTCTCCTTCCACTCATTTTTAATTTAAACTTGGTTTTATCATACATGAAGGAAAAAAACCCTCGAATCTGTGATTTTATTTCTTTTCCAATCCATTCCCTCCTCTCCTTCTGTACTGCCAACGTCTTAGTTCAGATCCCCATCATCTCTCACCTGGACAACTGCCTCCAGTCTTGTCTCCCTCAAATCCATCCTCCACACAGCTGGCAAAGTGATCTATTTAAAACAAAAATTTGACCATGTCACTCTTCTTAAGATTCTTTAATAGTTCACCATCAAGCTAAAATCTCTTTAACATGGCCTACAAGGTCTCTTATTATCAGATCTCTACCTATTCCTCCAGTTTCACCTCTCCCCCATTCCACACCTCAAATTTTACATCTGAACATACACCATGATGCTTCCTACCTTTTTGCCTTTGTTCACATAGTCCTAACTACCTAGAATGTGAACTCATTCCACCCTTTTTTTTGACTGGCTGACTTCTATTCATTTTATTGATATGACACTCAACTCCAATATAACCTCCCCTTGGAAGCCTCACATGCTCCTCCTCCCTGTGCTCACTCACAAAAGCATTACACTTGCTGCAGTAACACCTCCTATCTTTATCCTCAATTTATGTTCGTTTCCCCAACTTCACAATGTGCTCCTTGGCATAAGAACTGTATCTCTTTTCTAGCAAGAGTCACATAATATGTGTTCAGTAACTGTTGACTGAATGAATAACCAAATTACACAAAAATATAAGTGACAGGAAACAGTGAGATGTCTTTTAAACTTAAAATGGCATTAACCAATGTTTTTAAAATGGCTTCATAACCATCTGTATCATATAGACAGAAATTCCTCTTATAGGTTGAATGTTCTTCTAACAGTTTATTTCACTTCTTCACATTCCTTCCTCCTCTTAAAAAGAATATATTTTTTAAATTTCACTAATTAAAGCTAATTAAATTGTTTTACATTAAGAATGTTACAACAAACCTGAAGATATGTCCATATGTCCTGAAAAGTTAATTTGAAACAGATTACCTTGCTTCTTGCTTAAATGCAGAATTATAGTGGGATAGGAACAGCTGTATTATACTAAGATAACAAATTAGGATTACCAAACAAACAAAATACTGTATCATATAAAACATGCTTCAAACTGGTCTCAGGTACTATGTTTTTCTTCATTCTAATGAAATATTATCTACTCTAATGGAATTTCCATTGGGCTACTTTATTAAAATGAAAAGAACTGCCAAAAAGAAGTACAGAGAATATTCTAATATTTTTTAGGTTCTATACTGAATATCACATGTTCCATCCACAATGATAAATGTTTCTTGCCAGTGATAGTGGTAACACATTACAATGTTTTATGATTATTATTTGTTTTAATGATTGTCAAACAGTTCAAGTATATTTCCTTCTTTTTAGATAAAAGAAAGTCCCCCTTGTTTGACATTATAAGAGGAACAAAAATCAAGGGTAACAAGAACTTCTGTACTACCAAGTCAGAAACAGTAATCAAGCAAACACTGAAGCCAACTCTTAAATCCTATCAGGCTAAAAACAACAAATACTGTATATTTATACCTTACTTTGTGAAACCCAGTATATTAAAAATCTAAGATTTACAAAACTAATGATTTTACTGAACATCTACTATACAGTAGGCACCATGCTGGGCCTCAAAATATAAAGATTAAAAATCACAAATAACATTATTTGGACTTACTATAAAAAACTAGCATCCATTCTTTCCCCCAAATGTGCTGTTCTCACAGAATTTTCCACCTCAGTTAATGGCAAGTCCATCTTTTCAGTTCCTCAGGCCAAAAACCTTGGAAGTTTGAGTACAAACTGTAAGATAAATAAGCTCTGGGGATCTAGTGTATAACACAGTAATTATAGCTAATAATACTGTATTATAAATTTTAAAATTGCTAAGAGACTAGATTGAAATTTTTCTTACCACAAAAAATAGTAATTATGTGACATGATGCAGGTATTAGCTAATGCTATGATGGTAATCATCTTGCATTACTAAAGTGTACCAAATCAACACTTACGTATTATTATACCTTAAACTTACACAATGTTACATGACAATTATATCAATAAAGGTGGGGAAAGAAAAACAAAAAACCTTGGAATCATTCATGACTCCTTTTTTGCTCTCCAATACAACATCCAATCCATCAGGAAATCTTATTGACACTGCCTCCAAGAATATACCTGGAATTTATCCATTTCTCACCCCCTCCACTACTACTGCCCTGTCACCAGCATCATCTCTCAGCTAGATTATTTCACCAGACTTCTAACTGACCTCCATGCTTCTTATCCTAGCTCTCTACTGTCTATTCTCAACACACCAACCAGCTTTGAAAGCATAAGTCAGATTGCTTTACTCCTCTGCTCGAAACTCTTTGATGGCTCCTTACCCTTGGAATAAAACCTAAAGTCCTTACAAGGGGCCTGCAAGGCCCTTTGCAACTTACCTTTCCCAATTCATCTTCCTACTATTCCTCTCCCATTTTACCTCATTTTGACTACTGGCATCCCTGCTGTTGCTTGAACAATACAGGCACACTCCTACCTCAGGACCTTTGTACTGGCTTTTCCATCCACCTAAAACATTCTTCCCCAAGACATCCACATGACACTTTACTCAAATGTTACCCTCTTGAGGGCTTCCCTGGTGGCGCAGTGGTTGGGAGTCCGCCTGCAGATGCAGGGGACACGGGTTTGTGCCCCGGTCCGGGAAGATCCCACATGCCGCGGAGCGGCTGGGCCCGTGAGCCGTGGCCGCTGGGCCTGCGTGTCCTGAGCCTGTGCTCCGCAACGGGAGAGGCCACAACAGTGAGAGGCCCGCGTACCGCAAAAAAAAAAAAAAAAAAAATGTTACCCTCTTGGTACGGCATTCTCTGACCATCCTATTTTAAAATGCATCTACTCCTGACAACACTTCCACATCCCCCACGCCTCCTTTCCTAATGTATTTCTCTCCATCACTTTTTAAAAATATAAATTTATTATTATTTTTTGGCTGTGTTGGGTCTTCGTTGCTGTGCGCGGGTTTTCTCTAGATGCGGCGAGTGGGCTCAGTAGTTGTGGCTCACGGGCTTAGTTGCTCCGCAGCATGTGGGATCTTCCTGGACCAGAGCTCGAACCCATGTTCCCTGCATTGGCAGGTGGATTCTTAACCACTGTGCCACCAGGGAAGTCCCTCCATCACTCTTATTACCACAAAATATGTAATTTATTTATCATCACATTCACATCAACTATTACCTCACCCCACTAGAATATTAGTTTCAGGAAGACAGATATTTTTGCCTGCTTTGTTCACTAATAAATTCCAAGCACCCCAAACAGTGAATGCATATAAGAGGCTCTTAAAAACAATTTGTTGAATAAATGAACCATGCATACTGCTATACTCACAGAGGATGCTATGAGAGGACAGGATAAGAAAACAAAACTCTGCAGTCAGAAAAGGTTTCAGAGAAGAGAAAGCATTTAAATTGGATGAGCAGGAATTCTGCTCTGATGAGAGTAGAATGACAGACTGTCAAAGTGCAAGAACATGTCTATGACATGTGATTCATCTGTACTGGAGCGGAACGCCATCAAGCTCAAAGGAGGATTTTTAAAGGCAAGTCGGCTTCTTAAAACCATGTTATTTGACAAAAGGAGAAAAGAGAATGAAACCTATGGCACAATTTTATGAAAACTTAAAACATATATACAGGCCAAAAAGTACCGTACATTTCTGTAATATATACAAAATAATAAATACAGGAAAACAGTCATTTCTGAGACCAAAGTACTAAAAGAACCACAACTTGGAAAACAATCCTTTTTATTCCCCAATCCCCTTCTTCCCATCTCTGGTTTTACAGTCTTTTTGGTCAAGTCAAAAGATCTTATTTCCTTCGTTTCTTCTTTCTTCCCACTCTTTTGTTCTCACAATACTAAGGCTCTATTTCCTGTACAATCCGCCTGCACAGGATATCCACTTAAACACCATCCTACCCACTAGCACCAAACAAAAGGGGAAATTTTTCAAAGACAAGAAACATCCTAACATTTTCCTGAGGCCAGGAATGAACATATGTTAAATCATAAAGAGTTAAAGAACTAAATGGGGGAGAGCAAGCCAAGGAATGAAGACAAAAAGAGGGGGGAGGACCTATAGGAAGTAAATGCCACCGTGTTATCCAGTAGGTCTAGTCTATGCCACTTTCCTCATCGGCTGAAGACAGTCAAATCCAGATGATTCAGATGTACTGCACCCGCCCAAATACAAGTGTGTAGGCTGGGAATGTTTTATTTTTGAACAATGTCAAGTGACTACTATACATGAGGTAACTTAGATAGTGAGTTATCTTTCATTACTCACTATTGTTGAAGTATATCATGGACTTAAGATGACACAACAGAAGACTCTAATTTTTACTTATGGAATATAGGACCCAGGTAGCAGAAATACATTGTGACTATTAAGAAGAGGTAATTTTATTACTTTTTTCTACTAATACACTTGTAGCAAACAATAAAAATAAGGTAAAACATAGAAGTAGCAGCTTGTACAAAGTAAATTATCAGGATTAAACAAGTTAAAATCCAGAATAAAACTCAAATTCAGAGATAATTCCTAAATTTAATGTTTAATGTTTAATTACTGTTTAAATAATGTCTGTTTAATTAAAATTAATGTTTAATATTATTAAAATCACTTTTTACCAATTAGTCATTCAATAACTTCTAGCAGAAATTTCTAAGTTTAAGAAATTTCTAGGTAGAAATTTGTCAGGTAGTAATTGGAGAAATTAATATTCAAAATTTTCAGTTTAGGCATTTCCAAGCATTTTTTTTTTTTTTTTTTTTTTTTTTTTTTTGCGGTATGTGGGCCTCTCATTGTTGTGGCCTCTCCCGTTGCGAAGCACAGGCTCCGGACGCGCAGGCTCAGCAGCCATGGCTCACGGGCCCAGCCACTCTGAGGCATGTGGGATCTTCCCAGACCGGGGCACGAACCTGTGTCCCCTGCATTGGCAGGCGGACTCTCAACCACTGTGCCACCAGGGAAGCCCCTCCAAGCATTTTTACAAACACTTATCTTGCTAGAATTCTACTTTGTCTGATTGCATATTCTCTAAGAAGCTAATACTTTTTTTTTTTCCTTTTTGGTTGCACCGCGTAGCTTGCAGGATCTCAGTTCCCCAACCAGGGGTCAAACCCAGGCCCACAGCAGTGAAAGCGCAGAGTCCTAACCCCTGCAACACCTGGGAAGTCCCTAAGAAACTAATACTTTTTAACACCTCTTTTAAAAACTGTGTAAGGTGGTTAGATAAATCAATTGCTCTCAATATCAAGCCATATGTATCTTAATACTACAAAATATCATATGTTATTCATTTCTTCTTTCATTCAATAGGTACTTACTAAGGCCCTACTATGAAATACCAGGAAAAAAAAAAACACATGAAGCTTCACTGGCCAAGAATAAAGATGATAATGGTAGATAATATTAATTTTTTGAAATCTCCATTCATGCTTGATTACTGTGATTATGTACCCTCCCCAAACTATCACCCTTATATCATACCTGTCAAGTTGGGTAGAGCAGTTTCTGAGGCCTCACTGCACAGGCAGCAAAGCAATGTGTCCTGATCTCTGCCATAACAATTAGGTAGAAGCAGAGCTGCCCCAAAGACCATTCCTCTGCCCAGAAGCACAAAAGTTTAACTGATCTATGTACAGAGGAAGTCTTGGAATTCCACTCTCTGACAAGCAATACCATATGCCTGTGACACTCATTCATGTACTCAGTAGCCAGAAGGAACCAATGGAAGGGTAAGCATTTACAAGTCCAAAGTGGGTGAAGAGTTACATAAAGGAAAATGTCTAGTAATTAGCAAAACATTGAGTCAGAATGGAGATACTTCAAAACCTCTGGAACATTTTGAAAAAATAAGTAAAAACCGACACATAGGGATTAGTACATATAGGTGGGGTTTCATTCCTAAGTGATAATGAAGTAAGACAGTAGAGAAAAGTTTCCTTGAAGAAAACACGTTTACAATGAAAGTGTTTACACTTTTAAAAGAGAGGAAACGCCTAACAAGACTCATCTTTTGCATCACTTAAATTAGTTCACGAAACCACAAATCCGAAGTCAAAGAAATAGTTACAATCTGATTCATAAGCACAGAAACCAGGAAATGACGGCCTTCAGTAAAATTTTGGCTCTATTATAGCTTAATAAAGGTTAAAAACATGGCATGATAGTGCTGAAAACTTTTGAGTATTAAAACTTTAAAAAGTGAAAGCCTAATCTTTGTTCCTAATACATAGGAACAAAGTTAAATAAAACTTAAGAACCTTATAGGAAATTAGTAAAATCTACAAATGATGGATGACTTTAGTGGTATAATCTACAAAAATAATACAAGAATGTGTTACTGTACACCTAAGAACACTCATTGATTCAGGAAATATTTGTTAAGTACCTACTATGTACCAGCCACTGTGCTTGGTTCCAGGTCAATAACGGTAACGGTAAAATTATAGATAGTAGAACTGAAATAGCCTTCAATAAAGATGTTACAAAATTATAATGTAAACTTAAAGAAAGAATGACTTTGATGTAGGTAATTATTAACAGTGTAAAAAAAACAAACCTTATGCACTCAAAGAAATTAACCTTTATGAAGCCAGTACTGTTAACATCATGGGGAAAGCAAGAGTTAAATGACTAATGGGTTACCTCAAATTAATGACTCAGAATTCCAAATACTGGGTTGAATTTCTCCTTCCTTAAATTACACAAAATAAAAGGCAAAGGAGCTCCATAATTCATATTTTATACATATCTATATTCTGTACCATATGATTTACTATTTAATCAGTAAATCTGCTATTTAAATTACCAATAATTAATAGCTACATTTTTTATTTTTTTTTATTTTTATTTTTTTTCTTTTTGCGGTATGTGGGCCTCTCACTGTTGTGGCCTCTCCCGTTGCGGAGCACAGGCTCCGGATGCGCAGGCCCAGTGGCCATGGCTCACGGGCCCAGCCGCTCCGCGGCATGTGGGATCCTCCCAGACCGGGGCACGAACCCGTATCCCCTGCATCGGCAGGCGGACTCTTAACCACTGCGCCACCAGGGAGGCCCAATAGCTACATTTTTTAAAGCTCCTATATTGTTACCAGGAGTACAGAGGGAATGAACAAATAAACAAAATGTGGTACATACAATGGAATATTATTCAACCATAAAAAAAGAATAAAATTTTAATATATGCTACAACATAGATGGGCCTTGAAAACATTATGCTAAGTGAAATAAGTCAGGCACAGAAGGACAAATATTGTATGATTCCACTTATGTGAAATACCTAGAAGTTGTTCTAGTTCTGGAAATGGGTGACTGTACTTAAGGCTACTAAACTGTACACCTTAAAATAGTTTAAAAGGTAAGTTTTAGGGCCTCCCTGGTGGCGCAGTGGTTAAGAGTCCGCCTGCCGATGCAGGGGATACGGGTTCGTGCCCCGGTCTGGGAGGATCCCATATTCCGCGGAGCGGCTGGGCCCGTGAGCCATGGCCGCTGGGCCTGCGCGTCCGGAGCCTGTGCTCCGCAACGGGAGAGGCCACAACGGTGAGAGGCCCACGTACCGCAAAAAGAAAAAAAAAAAAAAAAAAAAAGGTAAGTTTTATGTTATATTTTATAATTAAAATTTTTCAATTAAAAAATAAGAACTACTGATGTCTCCAAAGACCTCTGTTATGTGGGTTACATCTATCATTATTTACCATATTTGAAATTAAAACTAAGAAACTGTAATATTAATTTTAGAATAACAATAAACTCATGTTAACATATTTTATTAAAAATAACTACCCTTGAAAAGAAAATTAAGAGGTAAGAGTAACATTGTCATTTTTTGCAAATCTCTTTAATATCTAGCTTAAAACAAGACAGTAGAATCTTCATTCTACATTTGATCTGTTGTGATGTTATTTTTGTTTAAGTATTTGAAAATCTTATTGCACACAGATATGGAGGTATAAAAGGAAGGTATATTTTAACATTCTTTCAGATTATTATGGATATTCTTCTTTGATACCACACCAAACTCAACAAAGGTTAACTGTAAACTGAAATCTGAAACCACACAGACAAAATTTTCATAATCTGTCGAATTAAAATTTGTGAGTTTACCTTGTACTTGAAATGGGTCTATTCTGTACTTTGCTTTTTTTTTTTTTTTTGCGGTATGTGGGCCTCTCACTGTTGTGGCCTCTCCCGTTGCGGAGCACAGGCTCCGGATACGCAGGCCCAGCGGCCATGGCTCACGGGCCCAGCCGCTCCGCGGCATATGGGATCCTCCCAGACTGGGGCACGAACCCGTATCCCCTGCATCGGCAGGCGGACTCTTAACCACTGCGCCACCAGGGAGGCCCTGTACTTTGCATTTTTTAACATCATGCATTGATCATCTGGAAATCATGATTCACTAAATGTTGATATACTTCATTATATAACATTGAAACATTCTATTCATTACTATATCAATCTCATCACAAAAGTTTTAAGTAAGAAGTTGTCATGAGCAGAATGATGGTTACTAATTTTATTAAATTCTAATTTTTGCTTAAAAGCTCAAATTCTACCATTTCCAACAATTAATACCTGTCTTCTTTGAAAGAGCAAACTCACTTCATTCATTTTTGAGAAAATGTCTACCAAATCCCAAATCTGAATAGTTCAATCTTTCAAGTGAAAATAGTGTTCCATGAAAAAAGCAGCCAGTTCAGCTCAAAACACACAAAAATTGCACATGGCTCTCTCTAAAAACAGCCACAATATTTTGGCAAGCAGCAGAAGTACTTTATGCATACTTTCCATTTTGTCACAAAGAATACTAAAAAGACATGTATCTGAGAATCAAGATTTTTATAAAATTAATCATTTTTACTGCTTAATCAAGGAAATTCTTAAGTAAAACTGTTTTGTTAGACTCTTTTTTTTTTTTTTTTTTTTGCGGTACGCGGGCTTCTCACTGTTGTGGCCTCTCCCGTTGCAGAGCACAGGCTCCAGACACGCAGGCTCAGTGGTCATGGCTCACGGGCCCAGCCGCTCCGCGGCATGTGGGATCTTCCCGGACCGCGGCACAAACCCGTGTCCCTTGCATCGGCAGGCGGACTCTCAACCACTGCGCCACCAGGGAAGCCCGGCATCTTATAATTTTTGGAGTATAGGTCTTTTGTCTCCTTAGGTAGGTTTATTCCTAAGTATTTCATTCTTTTTGATGTGATGGTAAATGGATTATTTCTTGAATTTGTCTTTCTGATCTTTTGTTAGTGTATAGAAATGCAACAGATTTCTGTGTATTAATTTTGTAACCTGCAACTTTACCAAATTCATTGATGAGCTCTAGTAGTTTTCTGGTAGTGTCTTTAGGATTTTCTATGTATAGTATCATGTAATCTGCAAACAGTTACAGCTTAACTTCTTCTTTTCCAATTTGGATTCCTTTTCTTTTTCTTCTCTGATTGCTAGAGCTAGGACTCCCAAAACTATGTTGAATAAAAATGGCAAGTGGACATCCCTGTCTTATTCCTCATCTTAGAGGAAATACTTTCAGCTTTTCACCGTTTACTATGATGTTAGCTGTAGCTTTGTTGTAATGGCTTTTATTATGTTGAGGTATGTTCCCTCTATCCCACTTTCTGGAGGGTTTTTATCATAAATGGGTGTTGAATTTTGTTGAAAGCTTTTTCTGCATCTATTGAAATGATCATATGGTTTTTATTCTTCAATTTGTTGATGTGGTGTATCACACTGATTGATTTGTGGATACTGAATAATCCTTGCATCCCTGGGATAAATCCCACTTCATCATGGTGTATGATCCTTTTAATGTATTGTTGGATTTGGATTGCTAGTATTTTGTTGAGAATTTTAGCATCTATGTTCATCAGTGAATTACTGGTCTGTAATTTTCTTTTTTTTGTGGTATTTGTCTGGTTTTGGTATCAGGGTGACTGTTGCTTTGTAGAAATGAGTTTGAGAGTTTTCCTTCCTCTGCAATTTTGTGGAACAGTTTCAGAAGAATAGGTGTTAGCTCTTCTCTAAATGTTTGATAGAATTTGCCTGTGAAGCCATCAGGTCCTGGGCTTTTTGTTTGTTGGGAGTTTTTTTTTTTTTTTTTTTTTTTTTTTTTTTTTTGTGGTATGCGGGCCTCTCACTGTTGTGGCCTCCCCCGTTGCGGAGCACAGGCTCCGGACGCGCAGGCTCCGGACGCGCAGGCTCAGCGGCCATGGCTCACGGGCCCAGCCGCTCCGCGGCATATGGGATCCTCCCAGACCGGGGCACGAACCCGTATCCCCTGCATCGGCAGGCGGACTCTCAACCACTTGCGCCACCAGGGAGGCCCTTGTTGGGAGTTTTTTAATCACAGTTTCAATTTCAGTGTTTGTGATTAGTCTGTTCATATTTTCTATGTCTTCCTGGTTCAGTCTTGGGAGACTATACCTTTCTAAGAATTTGTCCATTTCTTCCAGGTTGTCCATTTTATTGGCATACAGTTGCTTATAGTCATCCCTTATGATCCTTTGTATTTCTGTGGTGACAGTTGTAACTTCTCTTTTTTCACTTCTAATCTTATTGATGAGTCCTCTCCCTTTTTTTCTTGATGAGTCTGGTTAAAGGTTTATTAATTTTGTTTATCTTTTCAAAGAACCAGCTTTTAGTTTCATTGATTTGCTATTGTCTTGTCTCTATTTTGTTTATTTCTGCTCTGATCTTTATGATATCCTTCCTTTTGCTAACTTTAGGTTTTGTTTGTTCTTCTTTCTCTAGTTGATTTAGGTGAAAGGTTAGGTTGCTTATTTGAGATTTTTCTTGGTTCCTTAGGTAAGATTGTATTGTTATAAACTTCCCTCTTAGAACTGCTTTTGCTGCATCCCATAGGTTTTGGATTGTTGTGCTTTCATTTTCATTTGTCTCTAAGTATTTTGATTTCCTCTTTGATTTCTTCAGTGAACCATTGGTTGTTCAGTAGCGTATTGTTTAGCCTCCACATGTTAGTGTTTTTTATAGTTTTTTTCTTGTAGTTTATTTCTAATCTCATAGCATTGTGGTCAGAAAAAATGCTTCATATGATTCCGATTTTCTTAAATTTACCAGGTCTTGCTTTGTGGCCCAGCATGTGGCCAACCCTAGAGAATGTTCCCTGCGCACTTGAGAAGAATGTGTATTCTGTTGCTTTTAGATGGAATGCCCTATAAATATCAGTTAAGTCCATCTGGTCTAATGTGTCATTTATGGCCTGTGTTTCCTTATTGATTTTCTGTCTGGAAGGTCAGTGAGGTATTCAAGTCCCCGGTATTATTGTGTTACTGTCTATTTCTCCCCCTATGGCTGTTAGTATTTGCCTTATATATTGAGGTGCTCCTATGTTGGGTGCATATATATTTACAACTGTTATATCTTCTTCTTGGATTGATCCCTTGATCATTATGTAGTGTCCTTCTTTGTCTCTTATAACAGTCTTTATTTTAAAGTCTATTTCCTCTGATATGAGTATTGCTACTCCAGCTTTCGATTTCCATTTGCGTGGAATACATTCTTCCATCCCTTCACTTTCAGTCTGTATGTGTCCCTAGGTCTGAAGTGGGTCTCTTGTAGACAGCATACATATGGGTCTTGTTTCTGTATCAGCCAGTCTATGTCTTTTGGTTGGCACATTTAATCCATTTACATTTAAGGTAATTATTGATATGTGTGTTCCTATTGCCATTTTCTTAATTGTTTCTGTAGGTCTTTCTTCTTCCCTTCCTCTTCTGTTCTCTTCTCTTGTGGTTTGATGACCCTCTTTATTACTGTGTTTGGGCTGCTCTTCCTTTTTTGTGTGTGTATCTACCGTAGTTTTGGGGTTTGCTGCTCCCATGAGGTTTTGATGTAGCAGTCTATATAGGTACAAGGTTGTTTTAAGTTGCTAGTCTCTTTCCTGCCTAGAGGAGTTCCTTTAGCATTTGTTGCAAAGTTGGTGTAGTGTTGCTGAATCCTCTTAGCTTTTGCTTGTCTGTAAAGTTTTTGATTTCTCCATCAAATATGAATGCGGGCCTTGCTGTGTAGAGTATTCTTGGTTGTCAATTCTTCCCTTTCATCATTTTAAATACATCATGCCACTCCCTTCTGGCTTGCAGAGTTTCTACTCAGAAATCAGCTGATAACCTTATGGGTGTTCCCTTGTATGTTATTTGTTGCATTTCCCCTGTTGCTTTTAATATTTTTTGTCTTTAATTTTTGTCAATTTGATTACTATGTGTCTCAGCATGTTCCTCTTTGGGTTTATCCTGCTTGGGACTCTCTGTTTTCCTGGACTTGGTTTACTGCTTCCTTTCCCATGTTAGGGAAGTTTTCAGCTATTATCTCTTCAAATATTTTCTCTGGTCCTTTCTCTCTCTCTTCTCCTCCTGGGACCCCTATAATGCGAATGTTGGTGCGCTTAATGTTGTCTCAGAGGTCTCTTAGGCTGTCTTCATTTCTTTTCATTCTTTTTTATTTATTCTGTTCCATGGCAGTGAATTCCACCATTCTGTCTTCCAGGTCGCTTACCTGTTCTTCTGCCTCAGTTATTCTACTATTGATTCCTTCTAGTGTATTTTTCATTTCAGTTATTGTATTCTTCATCTCTGTTTGTTCTTTAGTTCTTCTAGGTCTTTGTTAAACATTTCTTGCATCTTCTAAATCTGCACCTCCATTCTTTTTCTGAGATCATCTTCACTATCATTATTCTGAATTCTTTTTCAGGTAGATTGCCTATCTCCACTTCATTTAGTTGTTTTTCTGGGGTTTTATCTTGTTCCTTTAACTGGGACATAATCATCTGCCTTTTCATTTTGTCTAAATTTCTGTGATTGTGGTTTTCATTCCGCATGCTACAGGATTGTAGTTCTTCTTGCTTCTGCTGTCTGCCCTCTGGTGGATGAGGCCATGTAAGGGGCTTGTGCAAGCTTCCTGACAGGAGGGACTGGTGGTGGGTAGAGCTGGGTCTTGCTCTGGTGGGCAGGACCGTGCTCAGTAAAACTTTAATCAGCTTGTCTGCTGATGGGTGGGGCTGTCTTCCCTCCCTGTTCGTTGTTTGGCCAGAGGCGACCCAGCACTGGAGCCTAAAGGCTGTTTGGTGGGGTTAACTGCGGCCCCCAGGAGGGCTCATGCCAATGAGTACTTCCCAGAACTGATGCTGCCAGTGTCCTTGTCCCTGTGGTGAGCCACAGCTGCCCCCAGCTCTGCAGGAGACCCTCCAACACTAGCAGGTAGGTCTGGTTCAGTATCCTATGGGGTCACTGTTCCTTTCCCCTGGGTACTGGTGTGCACAAGACTGTGTGTGTGCCCTCCAAGAATGGAGTCTCTGTTTCCTCCCGTCTTGTGGAAGTCCTGTAATCAAATCCTGCTGGCTTCAAAGTCCAGTTCTCTGGGGATTCCTCATCCTGTTGCCAGACCCCCAGGTTGGGAAGCCTGACATGGGGCTCAGAACCTTCACTCCAGTGGGAAAACTTCTGTATAATTATTCTCCGGTTTGTGAGTCTCCCACCCGGCAGTTATGGGATTTGATTTTATCATGATTGTGCCCCTCATACCATCTCACTGCAGTTTCTCCCTTGTCTTTGGATGTGGGGTATCTTTTTTGGTGGGTTCCAGCATCTGCCTGTGGATGGTTGTTCAGCAGTTAGTTGTGATTCCAGTGCTCTCACAAGAAGGGATGAGCACACGTTCTTCTACTCTGCCATCTTGAACCAATCTGAAAACTGACTTTTAACTGCAAGAACGTGGCAACTACAATGCAATGACTACTAGGTACTATTTAATGTCACTACTTTGATTTCTATTAAGGGCATAAACAGTTTTACCTGTAGTGCTTTGGCACCATCAGTGCAAATGTCAGCACAGAGATTTGTTGAACACAATCAGTTTGTTTGTTTGTTTATTTATGGCCGCACTGGGTCTTCACTGCTGTGTGCGGGTTTTCTCTAGTTGTGGTGAGCGGGAGCTCTCTTCGTTGCGGTGAGCGGGGGCTCTCTTCGTTGCGGTGAGCAGGCTTCTCACTGCAGTGGCTTCTCTTGTTGCGAAGCACAGGCTCTAGGCGCGCGGGCTTCAGTAGCTGTGGCACACAGGCTCAGTAGTTGTGGCACATGGGCTTAGTTGCTCTGTGGCATGTGGGATCTTCCTGGACCAGGGCTCTAACCCATGTCCCCTGCATTGGCAGGCAGATTCTTAACCACTGCACCACCAGGGAAGCCCCACAATCAGATTCTGAGAATTGCTGCCTCTAGGATATCCACCTGAGTTAATGTTTCATTTTATTTTCAATTTTTAAGCTCTGCTTTTAAAATTTCATTTCATTTCATAAAATATTTACATGGTTCCAAAGTTGAATCTACGGAATGTGGTACCCTCCCCTCTCTACCCTATTCACTCCTTCCTTAGAGGTAACCTGAATTTAAGTGTTTTATTCTTATACTGTTTTAATGTAAATGGATACATACTCACAAACCCTTCCTTCTTCTTAAACAGTAGGATATTTCACACTCTTTCTTCACTTTGCTCTTCTCACTTAACTATAAGATCACTCCACAGTAGCACACAGAAATAGTTCTGTTCCTATGTACAGCTGCATAATATTTCATGCCAATTACCACACTCTTAAATGAGGACAATTTAGAATAAATAGTAAGGTTTCTTTATTCTGGATCATGAATGTGAAAAAATGCCAGTTACATTTAAATGGCTCCTTCATGAAGCTGGAGAAGAACTGATCAGTGCTGTTTATGTTGTTCAACTCCTATTTAGGCAACTAGACATCTCCAGTTGTTATCAACTTACGCACACAAACACAAATCAACATATACTTTTTGCTAAAGCGTATTGACCTCTCTCTGAATTGCACTGTACAGAACTGAATAAGGGACCCCTAAAAAAGTCTCAATAATTCAACATTTCTCTACAAAACCAAGTTCAGACAATAAGCACCTTTCTATTTATAATTCGTGGGTAAGAAAAGAATAGTTACAATAATGATAGGACATTCAGGAGCACCCTTACATTAAATACTGGTCAAAGAAAAAAGTAGAAGGAGAAAACCTACACAACTCCCACAATAAAAATTAGGCAAGGTTCAGAAAAGTCAAAGTCATTAAAGACATACAAAGGATGTGCAAACAGCTCTGTGGGAAATGAAACTTAAATGACGACAGCATCTAAGTTAGAAAACTACAAAAATTAAGAAAAGACATTCTACTTGAGGACACGGTGGGGGGAAGGGGAAGCTGGGACAAAGTGACAGTGTAGCACTGACATGTATACACTACCAAATGTAAAACGGATGGCTAGTGGGAAGCTGCTGCATAGCACAGGGAGATCATCTCAATGCTTTCTAACAACCTAGAGGGGTGGGATAGGGAGGGTGGGAGGGAGGTTCAAGAGGGAGGGGATATGGGGATATATGTATACATATAGCTGATTCACTTTGCTATACAGCAGAAACTACACAACATTGTAAAGTAATTATACTCCAATAAAGATATTTAAAAAATACTCTAAAAGTAAAATATGAAAAGATACTTTTGTCATTCTATGCTGCTTTTAATTATCTAAACCATCTAATACCACCTTTAACATTTTAGAGAAAAAAATAAAATGAAAAAGTGCCCATGAAAAACTAACCACCAAAAAATGATAAATGAAAGCCTAAGATTAAAGGCAACAAAATTATTAGTATGACATGTTTTCTTTTTAAATTGTTTTCAGTTTATAAAAGCAATATATACTCATTATAGAAAATCTGGGAACTATATATAAATAGATGACACACTACCCACTTCTACACCCCCACTTATTAAATTATTAAAATATTGGCCCTTTTAATCTGCATATTTCATTCATTCAGCCAATTATTTACTGAGTGGATACTATGTGCAAAGCATTTTGCTAGGCAGGATATATCAAGTGCTAGGTGAGAAATAAAGTCCATAAGAGATAAATGTAACAGGTTGAGGTAAGGTGGGGAGTTTCACTACTTCACTGCAGGATCACACTTACAAGAGAACAATGACTGGAATATTGCAGATTTGGCATTTGAAACCTTGGAGGCTAGAAAGAAATGAAAAAACATTATCTTAAGTGCTGAGAGAAAAAACTGTCACCCCAAAATTCCATAATCACAGAAAACATCCTTCAGAAATGAAGGTGAAATAAAGACATTCTCAGTTGAAGGAAAGAACTCATTGACAGCCGACCTGCTCTAAAAGAATTGTTAAAGGAAATTCTTCAGACAGAATGGAAATATCAGAAGGAAACTTTATTCATTAGGAATAAAGAAAGAGAAACAAAAATAGTAAATAGAATAGACTACTCTTCTCTTCTTGAGTTCTTTAAAATATGCTTGATGATTGGAAGCAAAAAGTATAACACCATCTGTAGGGACTCTTCATTGTATATAGATATAATATGTAACAACTACAACATAAAGAGGGGAAAGAAAATTACATGACAGTAAGGTTTCCATATTTCACTTGAGGTGGTAAAATGTTGAATCTAAGTAGAATGTGGTTTAATATGTATATTGCAATCCCTAGAGCAGCCACTAGAAAACCTATACAAAGAGATATAGCTCAAAACACAACAGATAAATTACAATGCAATACTTACCAAAAAAAAAAAAAAAGTGAACCCAAGAAAGAGCAGGAAAAGGGAAACAGGAACAAACATAAAAAAATAAAATGGTTGACCTAAATCCACATACTTATAATTACATTAAAGGACAATGGGGGCTTCCCTGGTGGTGCAGTGGTTGAGAGTCAGCCTGCCGATGCAGGGGGACACGGGTTCGTGCCCCAGTCCAGGAAGATCCCACATGCCGCGGAGTGGCTAGGCCCGTGAGCCATGGCCGCTGAGCCTGTGTGTCCAGAGCCTGTGCTCTGCAACGGGAGAGGCCACAACAGTGAGGCCCGCGTACCGCAAAAAAAAAAAAAAAAAAAGACAATGGCTTAAACAGATATATGGCAGATATATGATCCAACTATAGGCTATCTAATAGAAACTCATTTCAAATATAATCACATAAGTTAAAAATAAAAGGGTGAGGGCCTCCCTGGTGGCGCAGTGGTTGAGAGTCCGCCTGCCGATGCAGGGGATACGGGTTCGTGCCCCGGTCTGGGAGGATCCCATATGCCGCGGAGCGGCTGGGCCCGTGAGCCATGGCCGCTGGGCCTGCGCATCCGGAGCCTGTGCTCCGCAACGGGGGAGGCCACAACAGTGAGAGGCCCGCATACCACAAAAAAAAAAATAAAATAAAATAAAATAAAAGGGTGAAAACGTATGTCCACACAAAAACCTGTACATGAACGTTCACAGCATTATTCATAACACCCAAAAGTGGAAACAACCAAAATGTCCATCAATTAATGAATGGATAAAGTTACTCAGCAATAAAAAGGAATGAAGTACTGATACATGCTATAACATAGATGAACCTTGAAAACATTAAGCCAAGTGAGAGAAGCCAGTCAAAATGAACATATATTCTATGATTCCATTCAGATGAAATGTCTAGAATTGGTAAATCCATAGAGACAGAAAGTAGATTAGTGGTAACCTAGGACTGGGGGTGTGGGGAGGAATATGGAATGACTGCTAATGGCTACAAGGTTTCTTTGGGGGCGTTATAAAAATGTTCTTAGATTGTATTGATGGTTGATGAACTCTGTGGATATACTAAAAACCACTGAATTATACACTTTAAATGGGTGAATTTTATGATATGTGGATCTATATCTCCATAGAACATTAAAAACATTACGCTGTATGAAAGAAGCCAGATTAAAAGTCTACATATTGCATGACTCCATTCATATGAAATCTCCAAAAAGAGCATATGTAGAGAAAAGGAGATTAGTGGTTACCTGGGACTGGGTTAGGAATGCTGACTGACTACAAACTAGTACAAGGGACATTATGGGTGATGGAAACGTTCTAACAACTATATTGTAGTGAGGGCTGCATAACTACGTATTTTTTAAAAATCACTGAATTGTACATCTTTTAAAATATAAGTTTTATAGAATGTAAATCGTAAGTCAATAAAGTATTTGAGCCAATCATGAACTCTTCACTCCTTGAAGAGGCTGCATCCCAGTTTGCCCCTGAGCAGTTAGGGAGGGATTCTGCTCCATGGAAAAGGACCGCTCTCCTAAAGAGACAGAGCCTGTTGCCTCCATCACAGCTTCCCTTTGGGCTCATTTCAAGCTTGGCCGAACTGGGGAACGAATTGGGGACAGAGTGGAGACTGCCCTGCATTCCCCTTTCCTCTGCCTCAATATGTCTTTATAACGTCAGCTGGTGTCTTACAAAGGGCAAGGGAAGCCCACACAGACCCAGAACTCTTGCTGGTCAGAGATTCCCTAAGTGTCTGTCCTTGCCTAAGTTTCGTGTGCCTGTGTTGTGAACCTTGGAACTCTGGAGTTGGGGAGGTGGGGGCAAGTATTGCCCTAAGAATGCTTACTGTTTTTTTATTGTTGGGATCTGTTCTTGGGTAGGGTGGCAGTTGGGGAAGCTTGACTTTGTCTCCATCAATAAACTCTCATTTACACAAAGGAAAAAAAAAGAAAAAAAAAGAAGTCAATAAAGTTGTTCTTTTTTTAAAAATAAAGTTATTTATTTATTTATTTTTGGCTGCATTGGGTCTTTGTTGCTGCCCATGGGCTTTCTCTAGTTGCAGAGAGTGGGGGCTACTCTTCATTGCGGCGTGCGGGCTTCTCACTGTGGTGACTTCTCTTGTTGCGGAGCTCTGGCTCTAGGTGAGCAGGCTTCAGTAGTTGTGGCTCATGGGCTCTAGAGCACAGGCTCAGTAGTTGTGACACACGGGCTTAGTTGCTCCACGGCATGTGGGATCTTCTCAGACCAGGTATCAAACCTGTGCCCCCTGCACTGACAGGCGGATTCTTAACCACTGCACCACCAGGGAAGTCCCAATAAAGTTTTTATAGTAAGGCATAAAAAGTGAAAAAAACAAGCAAAACCACTTTTGTTCTCCGAAAGATACTGTTAGGAGCATGAAAAGATAAGCTATAAATGGGAGAAAATATTTGAAAATTATATGCCTTACTCATTAATTTTCCTAAAATATGTATTTAATATCTGTTGACATATCATTTTTCCTAATTTTAGAAGCAATACTTGCCCATTTTCTAGAATCCAAAACACACAGGAAGGAAGACAATTAAAAGCAATCAGGGTCTTCCCTGGTGGCACAGTGGTTGAGAGTCCGCCTACTGATGCAGGGGACGCGGGTTTATGCCCCGGTCCGGGAGGATCCCACATGCCGTGGAGCAGCTGGGCCCGTGAGCCATGGCCACTGAGCCTGTGCGTCCGGAGCCTGTGCTCCGTGGCGGGAGAGGCCACAGCAGTGAGAGGCCCGCGTACCGCAAAAAAGAAAAAAAAGAGGTAAAAGCAATCAGGATCCCATCACCGAGAAATAACTACTGATAATATTTTTCATACATTTATAACCAGTCTCTCTCTTATCTTGTTCTTAAATATATTCTCTAACACATACTCTTACATCAATTTTTAGCCTTGAGATTAAAATTAATATATAATCTACCAATTCCTATAACTTAAGATTTGGAACTTGGCAATAGAAAGAACTTAGTTCATAGATTTGTTTGGGACATGTGCAAATTTGATTTATTTCACTTAAGATTTTTGTTCTACATATTCAGATTCCTAAGATCCAAAATTTATAAAAGCAGTATGCTTTTTAGAAAGAAATTCAAAGCAACTTTATCAATAGGTAAGTAGTTTTTATATCTTTACAAAGCATAAACAATTTTAATTTTCAAGGATGAACAAAATTTAAAAGAAACATATGTTATAATCTATCCTAAAGTATTTTACCCATTTTGTGGCCAAAATATCAACTGCCCAAAAGTAAAAATAGTCCTCACATGTTCCCAAAATCAAATAGCAAAGTTTCCAAAGTCTGAATATTTCAGAAATTTATTCTAATGAGCTTATAATTTTAATTATTTTCAAATGCCACACTTAATTATGTATTGGTCTCCATGAAAAGAGAAGTTGATGTCTCCTCGCCATTCGCAGATCTTTATTCTCCTCACAAAAATGAACTAGAATCTTGACTTTCAACTCCACCCTCAAAAAAATGGAGAACTTGCTATAATTTATTATATTCACAGACGTTGACTGGGCCACATTTTCTCTGTCTACTGTATTTTTCTCCTGTTTCTTTTTAGAAGGTATGGTCTTTTCATGCGACAAAAGAGGTAAGATCTATAACTTGGTCCTAGCTAACTATATTTCTTCAATAGGCTTGAAGCAAAAACTCCTTCAAATAACAGAAAGTGTATCCTGCCTTGCTTAGTTCCATGTGCAGATGTCATTCTTGAAAGAGAATCCTGTTTAAAGGAGTGGTATAGGGGGAACTTAGGGATTGTGCTGTCTCTAAGAGAATTCTTTAATATCCCCTAATAGCACCCCCTTCTCATTATTTCTCACACTATCATTTGCCCTCTTTTTGAAGGTATAGTTGTTGTGAGATAGTATTAAAATATTTGCATTTGGGAAAGAGTCACCCAGCCATTTGCAGATAAGATTATTTAAACAGATAGCTGTTTGCATTCAACAATGTGATCACTAATTTTCCTCTACACTAATCTCTGTACCTTGCACATAGTAAGCACTCAGTATTTTTAAACTACTGTTCACAAAAAACTCTGCCAGCATGAGTTTTCCATGCAAATTAAAAATGACTCAAAGCAGGGCTTCCCTGGTGGTGCAGTGGTTGGGAGTCCGCCTGCCGATGCAGGGGACACGGGTTCGTGCCCCGGTCCGGGAAGATCCCACATGCCGCGGAGCGGCTGGGCCCGTGAGCCTTGGCCGCTGAGCCTGCGCGTCCGGAGTCTGTGCTCCGCAACGGGAGAGGCCACAACGGTGAGAGGCCCGCGAACTACAAAAAAAAAAAAAAAGACTCAAAGCAATTTTAGCTCTCTCTACACTTTGATTATAATAATAGCTACCACTTATGGAGCACGTATTATAAACCAGGCACTTTACACACTTTAATTGATATATTACAAATTATAATATTATTAACTATAGCCCTGAAGGACAGGCTTTATTATCACCAATGTACAAATGCTCAGAAATGCTAAGTATCTTATTCAAGCTCCAGAGCTAGTTGGTGAAGCCAGGATTCAAAACCATAGGTCATATATAACTCCAAAGCCCATACTCCTTTTGCTATTCAAGGCTGCCTTAATAGAGAGCGGTACAAAAACAACTACTGGGAAATGTTTTCTTCTTACCTTCTAGAGAAGAATTTTAAGACAGCCAGACTTCCCAAGTGGAATGAACTTGATTCATCTGTCCATACATAGGATGACATTTAAGAGTCAAACCTAAGAGACTAATCAGAATGATATACATGTGCTCACCAACCAACGGATTCCATTAAAGGAAACTGGAAACTGCTGGAATTTACTCCCAGCAGCAGAGTAATTACAAATTTTTCCAGAGTTAAGGCACAATGACTCAGAAGAGTTTTAAAAATTTGTGTAGGTCATGCCCAAACTCAGAATGCATCCAAAAATATAACCTTTCTTTAACTGACAACTTTCATCTCTTCTTTGAAGAATCTTATTTAGACCAAAACAAAATACTGTGTCTTTACTTTTGATTTGTCCTCAAATGTGAAAGAATGAGCTGAACAAAAGGCTTCCTTTAATGTACGGCTCATCTCACAAACATCTCAAACAAAAAAAATACTGTATATGTGGGCATTCATTAGGAAATATTTCTTATAGTTCTAAAGGTCCTCTAACCTTACTCTCTAGGACACCTGTCACTGCCCTGCAGATAACTTAGTAACATAATCCTTTCATGTGATGCTAAAAATCAAAAAAGCTGGTCTTTCCTGTTTCCGACTGGTGGAGCTAGTTTTCCAATGTCTATGAAGAGGCATGTGTATGTGTATATACTACACTCTCTATACTTGGGTCCTGGCTGCAAGCTATTTCCTGCTGGCTGAATTCAGATATTTCCAATGGCCTTACCTAAAAGAAACAAAGACCTGATTCATTACCCTTATTTCAGCAGCAATGGCTGTTCAAAGCAATAGAACCCTCCCTACAGCACGAGTGTTAGAGGTAAGAAGGAAAAGAAACATACTTCAAATTACAAAATTCTTTTGGTTTAGGGCTCAAAATAATATATATATATTCGTTCAAATAATCTATAAAAACATGCTCAGGATTCAATCCGTATGATTTCATTGCTAAACTCTGTACTTCTCTCCAGCTTAAAACAAGACTACCAGTGAAATTATGAAATTACTGAAAATTTTTAAAGATACATCTTAGTTAATAAAGCTCTCAGAGTTATTTTTACTAAAAGATCTGTCTGAGAATACACAGTACTATAAGTACTACATAAATACTATGTATTATGTAACTGTGTACTATGACTCAAAGTTCACTATTATCACTGGCTTAATTTATGATGTGGCGTAAAATCATACAGGGCAACAAAAAACTCTGCTTTAACACCACCACCACTGCCAATAATGTCTTTCCAGGTCACTAGTTCAAATATCCAGGTGAGAGTTGTAGGTGAAAAGGGAAGAAAGGGGAGGAAAAGGGAGGAGGGAGGAAAGGAGGAAAAAAGAATACTTTAGAGGTATCCAAAAGATAAAAATACAGAACCCTTAAGAGCAGGAGCTAGTAGAATTGCTTCACCAGGACATCTGGGCCCAGATCAAGAGAGCAGTGGCGGGCTTCCCTGGTGGCGCAGTGGTTGAAAGTCCGCCTGCCGATGCAGGGGAAACGGGTTCGTGCCCCGGTCCGGCTGGGCCCATGAGCCATGGCCACTGAGCCTGCGCATCCGAAGCCTGTGCTCCGCAACGGGAGAGGCCACAGCAGTGAGAGGCCCTCGTACCGCAAAAAAAAAAAAAAAAAAAAAAGAGAGCAGTGGCTTTGTGCATTTAAATTAACCCAAAAGTGTTACAAATTTCAATTTCCCCTTTCAGTTTTGCTATATTTCCACTGATTCTATCTTGATGATGGAAGGGCAGAATACTGTGCTCACTAGTAACATTTACAGAAGAGACTGAGGAAGAATGTAAATCAGATATCAAAACTCTTCCTAAATGCTAAGCCAGACTGTGAGGAAAAGAAATGAGGGACAGGGAAGAATATGTTAAGAGGCTGAAAAAAGCAATGTTATATCAACCTCACAGGAGCAAAACTTAAATTCTGGACTTTTGAGCACTATATCATTTAGGAGCAATTTAGAAGACAAAGAATGGGAGAAAATTAACATCTAACAGTTGCTAAGTACTTGTATCAAGCCAAGCACTTATACCTATTACCAAGCACTTATATCTATCACCACTAATCCTCATCTTAACAATGATAAAAATATAATATTATCCCTTTTCTCAGATAAACAGACCACATAATGCAAACTATATGTATTTTTTATTTTAATTTATGACTATAACCAGAGACAATTTTGGAGTAAGATTTGAAATTCTGCCTATAACATTTATAAGCCTTGAAGTTGTGGGCAATTAATAACTCTGAAAACATCAATCAATCAATCAATCAATCAATCAATAAGACAAGAAAAATAAATAAATAACTCTGAAAACAAATAAAGCCACCCTATTTACAGCATGGCACAACAGAACAATGATAGTATTACAAAATCATATGCATTTTATTAAACATCCTCCTATGCCAAGGATCACGTGCCCTGAACTGCCTAAACCAGAATGTTTTATGGACCTCCACAATCACCTGTTTGGCTTTCTGTACTTATGCAGTAAAACTAACCTCTGACCTAAGGTGGAAATGGGGGAGTAAAACAAGGTCTTTTCCATGATGAGGGAGGAGAAAAGAAAAGATAAAGCCAGAAAAAGATACCACAAGAATACTACAGATCAATACATCTTATAAATACAGATGCAGAAATCCCCAATAAATTACTAGCCAACCAAATGCAGGAGCATATTAAGTGGGAATTATCCCAGGAATGTAAGGTTGATTCAACATACAAAAATCAAACAATGCGGGACTTCCCTAGTGGCGCAGTGTTTAAGAATCCACCTGCCAATGCAGGGGACAAGAGTTCGAGTCCTGGTCCAGGAAGATCCCACATGCCATGGAGCAACTAAGCCCGTGTGCCACAACTACTGAGCCTGCTCTCTAGAGCCCACGAGCCACAACTACTGAAGCACGCGTGCCTACAGCCCATGCTCCACAACAAGAGAAGCGACCGTAATGAGAAGCCCGCACACCACAATGAAGAGTAGCCCCCGCTCGCGCAATTAGAGACGGCCTGCACACAGCAACAAAGACCCTACGCAGGGCTTCCCTGGTGGCGCAGTGGTTGAGAGTCTGCCTGCAGATGCAGGAGTCACGGGTTCATGCCCCGGTCCAAGAAGATCCCACATGCCTTGGAGCGGCTGGGCCCGTGAGCCATGGCCGCTGAGCATACGCATCCGGAGCCTGTGCTCTGCAACAGGAGAGGCCACAACAGTGAGAGGCCCGTGTACCGCAAAAAAAAAAAAAAAAAAAAGACCCTATGCAGCCATAAATAAATAAATAAATAAAATTTAAAAAATTCAATGCAATACACCAAGTTAATAGACTAAAGGGAAAAAAACATATGATCATCTCAAAATAACTCCTTATTACATGGGAAAATTTTTCTAAAGCATTCCTATTTAGATATATAATTTCTAGCTTTTAAAAAGAGATGTTTTAGGGACTTCTCTGGTGGTCCAGTGGTTAAGAATCCGCCTTTCAATGCAGGGGACACAGGTTTGATCCCTGGTCGGGGAACTAAGATCCCACGTGTCGCGGGGCAACTAAGCCCACGTGCCACAACTAGAGAAGCCCGTGCACCACAACCAGAGAAGCCTGTGCGCCGCAACAAAGATCCCATGTGCTGCAAGCAACACACCAAAGACCCAGAGCAGCCAAAATTTAAAAAAAGACAGCTGTTATTAAAAAAATAAAAAGAGGAATCCTAGAAGATGGCGGAAGAGTAAGACGCGGAGATCACCTTCCTCCCCACGGATACACCAGAAATACAGCTACACGTGGAACAACTCCTACAGAACACCTACTGAACGCTGGCAGAAGACCCCAGACCTCCCAAAAGGCAAGAAACTCCCCACATACCTGGGTAGGGCAAAGTGGAGAGATCCCCACACAGAGGATCGGTGCCGAGCAGCACTCACCAGCCCGAGAGGCTTGTCTGCTCGCCCGCCGGGGCGCGCAGCGCTGGAAGCTGAGGCTCGGGCTTCGGTCAGAGCGCAGGGAGAGGACTGGGGCTGGCAGCGAGAACTCAGCCTGAAGGGGGCTAATATGCCACAGCTAGCCGGGAGGGAGTCCGGGAAAACTCTGGAGCTGCCGAAGAGGCAAGAGACTTTTTCTTCCCTCTTGGTTTCCTGGTGCGCGAGGAGAGGGGATTAAGAGCGCTGCTTAAAGGGGCTCCACAGACGGGCGCGAGTCGCGACTGAAAGCACGGAGCCCAGTGACGGGCGTGGGACACTGGGGCTGCTGCTGCCGCCGCCAAGAAGCCTGTGTGCGAGCGCAGGTCACTGCCCACACCGCCCTTCCGGGAGCCTGTGCAGCCCGCCACTGCCGGGGTCCCGGGATCCAGGGGCGGCTTCCCTGGGAGAACGCACGGCGCGCCTCGGGCTGGTGCAACGTCACGCCGACCTCTGCCGCTGCAGGCTCGCCCCGCACTCCGTGCCCCTCCCTCCCGCCCGGCCTGAGTGAGCCAGAGTCCCCGAAGAGGCTGCTCCTTTAACCCTGTCCTGTCTGAGCGAAGAACAGACGCCCTCCGGCGACCTACACGCAGAGGCGGGGCCAAATCCAAAGCTGAGACCCAGGAGCTGTGAGAACAAAGAAGAGAAAGGGAAATCTCTCCCAGCAGCCTCAGAAGCAGCGGATTAAAGCTCCACAATCAACTTCATGTACCCTGCATCTGTGGAATACAGGAATAGACAACACATCATCCCAAATTGAGGAGCCCGGAGTCAGTGCTGTGCCTCTGAGGTGGGAGAGCCAACTTCAGGACACTGGTCCACAAGAGACCTCCCAGCTCCACATAATATCAAACGGCAAAAATCTTCCAGAGATCTCCATCTCAACACCAGCACCCAGCTTCACTCAACGACCAGCAAGCTATAGTGCTGGACACCCTAAGCCAAACAACTAGCAAGACAGGAACACAACGCCACCCATTAGCAGAGAGGTGGCCTAAAATCATAAAAAGTCCGCAGACACCCCAAAACACACCACCAGACGTGGACCTGCCCACCAGAAAGACAAGATCCAGCCTCATCCACCAGAACACAGGCACTAGTCCCCTCCACCAGGAAGCCTACACAACCCACTAAACCAACCTTAGCCACTGGGGACAGACACCAAAAACAACGGGAACTACGAACCTGCAGCCTGCAAAAAGGAGACCCCAAACACAGTAACATAAGCAAAATGAGAAGACAGAAAAACACACAGCAGGAGAAGGAGCAAGATAAAAACCCAAAAGATCTAACAAATGAAGAGGTAATAGGCAGTCTACCTGAAAAAGAATTCAGAATAATGATGGTAAAGATGATCCAAGATTCTATTTCCCAGATCCAAAATCTTGGAAATAGAATAGACAAAATGCAAGAAACAGTTAACAAGGACCTAGAAGAACTAAAGATGAATCAAGCATCGATTAAAAACACAATACATGAAATAAAAAATACTCTAGATGGGATCAATAGCAGAATAACTGAGGCAGAAGAACGGATAAGTGAGGTGGAAGATAAAATAGTGGAAATAACTGCTGCACAGCAAAATAAAGAAAAAAGAATGAAAAGAACAGAGGACAGTCTCAGAGACCTCTGGGACAACATTAAACGCACCAACATTCGAATTATAGGGGTTCCAGAAGAAGAAGAGAAAAAGAAAGGGACTGAGAAAATATTTGAAGAGATTATAGTTGAAAACTTCCCTAATATGGGAAAGGAAATAGTTAATCAAGTCCAGGAGGCACAGAGTCCCATACAGAATAAATCCAAGGAGAAATATGCCAAGACACATATTAATCAAACTGTCAAAAATTAAACACAAAGAAATCATATTAAAAGCAGCAAGGCAAAAACAACAAATAACACACAAGGGAATCCCCATCAGGATAACAGCTGATCTCTCAGCAGAAACTCTACAAGCCAGAAGGGAGTGGCAGGACATAATTAAAGTGATGAAGGAGAAAAACCTGCAACCAAGATTACTCTACCCAGCAAGGATCTCATTCAGATTTGATGGAGAAATTAAAACGTTTACAGACAAGCAAAAGCTGAGAGAGTTCAGCACCACCAAACCAGCTTTACAACAAATGCTAAAGGAACTTCTCTAGGCAAGAAACACAACAGAAGTGAAAGACCTACAATAACGAACCCAAAACAATTAAGAAAATGGGAATAGGAACATACATATCGATAATTACCTTAAATGTAAATGGACTAAATGCTCCCACCAAAAGATACAGATTGGCTGAATGGATACAAAAACAAGACCCATATATATGCTGTCTACAAGAGACCCACTTCAGACCTAGAGACACATACAGACTGAAAGTAAGGGGATGAAAAAAGATATTCCATGCAAATGGAAACCAAAAGAAAGCTGGAGGAGCAATTCTCATATCAGACAAAATAGACTTTAAAATAAAGACTACTAGAAGAGACAAAGAAGGACACTACATAATGATCAAGGGATCGATCCAAGAAGAAGATATAACAATTGTAAATATTTATGCACCAAACATAGGAGCACCTCAATACATAAGGCAAATACTAACAGCCATAAAAGGAGAAATCGACAGTAACACACTCATAGTAGGGGACTTTAACACCCCACTTTCACCAATGGACAGATCATCCAAAATGAAAATAAATAAGGAAACACAAGCTTTAAATGATACATTAAACAAGATGGACTTAATTGATATTTATAGGACATTCCATCCAAAAACAACAGAATACACATTTTTCTCAAGTGCTCATGGAACATTCTCCAGGATAGATCATATCTTGGGTCACAAATCAAGCCTTGGTAAATTTAAGAAAATTGAAATTGTATCAAGTATCTTTTCCGACCACAATGCTATGAGACTAGATATCAATTACAGGAAAAGAGCTGTAAAAAATACAAACACATGGAGGCTAAACAATACACTACTTAATAACGAAGTGATCACTGAAGAAATCAAAGAGCAAGTTAAAAAATACCTAGAAACAAATGACAATGGAGACACGACAACCCAAAACCTATGGGATGCAGCAAAAGCAGTTCTAAGAGGGAAGTTTATAGCAATACAATCCCACCTTAAGAAACAGGACACATCTCAAATAAACAACCTAACCTTGCACCTAAAGCAATTAGAGAAAGAAGAACAAAAACATCCCAAAGTTAGCAGAAGGAAAGAAATCATAAAAATCAGATCAGAAATAAATGAAAAAGAAATGAAGGAAACGATAGCAAAGAGCAATAAAACTAAAAGCTGGTTCTTTGAGAAGATAAACAAAATTGATAAACCATTAGCCAGACTCATCAAGAAAAAAAGGGAGAAGACTCAAATCAATAGAATTAGAAATGAAAAAGGAGAAGTAACAACTGACACTGCAGAAATACAAAAGATCATGAGAGATTACTATAAGCAACTCTATGCCAATAAAATGGACAACCTGGAAGAAATGGACAAATTCTTAGAAATGCACAACCTGCCAAGACTGAATCAGGAAGAAATAGAAAATATGAACAGACCAATCACAAGCACTGAAATTGAAACTGTGATAAAAAATCTTCCAACAAACAAAAGCCCAGGACCAGATGGCTTCACAGGTGAATTCTATGAAGCATTTAGAGAAGAGCTAACACCTATCCTTCTCAAACTCTTCCAAAATATAGCAGAGGGAGGAACACTCCCAAACTCATTCTAGGAGGCCACCATCACCTTGATACCAAAACCAGACAAGGATGTCACAAAGAAAGAAAACTACAGGCCAATATCACTGATGAACATAGATGCAAAAATCCTCAACAAAATACTAGCAAACAGAATCCAACAGCACATTAAAAGGATCATACACCATGATCAAGTGGGGTTTATTCCAGGAATGCAAGGACTCTTCAATATACGCAAATCAATCAACGTGATACACCATATTAACAAACTGAAGGAGAAAAACCATATGATCATCTCAATAGATGCAGAGAAAGCTTTCGACAAAATTCAACACCCATTTATGATAAAAACCCTGCAGAAGGTAGGCATAGAGGGAACTTTCCTCAACATAATAAAGGCCATATATGACAAACCCACAGCCAGCATCGTCCTCAATGGTGAAAAACTGAAACCATTTCCACTAAGATCAGGAACAAGACAAGGTTGCCCACTATCACCACTCTTATTCAACATAGTTTTGGAAGTTTTAGCCACAGCAATCAGAGAAGAAAAGGAAATAAAAGGAATCCAAATTGGAAAAGAAGAAGTAAAGCTGTCACTGTTTGCAGATGACATGATACTATACATAGAGAATCCTAAAGTTGCTACCAGAAAACTACTAGAGTTAATCAATGAATTTGGTAAAGTTGCAGGATACAAAATTAATGCACAGAAATCTCTGGCATTCCTATATACTAATGATGAAAAATCTGAAAGTGAAATCAAGGAAACACTCCCATTTACCATTGCAACAAAAAGAATAAAATATCTAGGAATAAACCTACCTAAGGAGACAAAAGAACTGTATGCAGAAAATTATAAGACACTGATGAAAGAAATTAAAGATGATACAAATAGATGGAGAGATGTACCATGTTCTTGGATTGGAAGAATCAGCATTGTGAAAATGACTCTACTACCCAAAGCAATCTACAGATTCAATGCAATCCCTATCAAACTACCACTGGCATTTTTCACAGAACTAGAACAAAAAATTTCACAATTTGTATGGAAACACAAAAGACCCCGAATAGCCAAAGCAATCTTGAGAACGAAAAATGGAGCTGGAGGAATCAGGCTCCCTGACTTCAGACTATACTACAAAGCTACAGTAATCAAGACAGTATGGTACTGGCACAAAAACAGAAAGATAGATCAATGGAACAGGATAGAAAGCCCAGAGTTAAACCCACGGACATATGGTCACCTTATCTTTGATAAAGGAGGCAGGAATGTACAGTGGAGAAAGGACAGTCTCTTCAATAAGTGGTGCTGGGGGCCTCCCTGGTGGCGCAGTGGTTGAGAGTCCGCCTGCCGATGCAGGGGATACGGGTTCGTGCCCTGATCTGGGAGGATCCCATATGCCGCGGAGCGGCTGGGCCCGTGAGCCATGGCCGCTGGGCCTGCGCGTCCGGAGCCTGTGCTCCGCAACGGGAGAGGCCACGACAGTGAGAGGCCCACATACCACAAAAAGAAAAAAAAAAAAAATAAGTGGTGCTGGGAAAACTGGATAGGGACATGTAAAAGTATGATTAGATCACTCCCTAACACCATACACAAAAATAAGCTCAAAATGGATTAAAGACCTAAATGTAAGGCCAGACACTATCAAACTCTTAGAGGAAAACATAGGCAGAACACTCTATGACATAAATCACAGCAAGATCCTTTTTGACCCACCTCCTAGAGAAGTGGAAATAAAGACAAAAATAAACACATGGGACCTAATGAAATTTAAAAGCTTTTGCACAGCAAAGGAAACCATAAACAAGACCAAAAGACAACCCTCAGAATGGGAGAAAATATTTGCAAATGAAGCAACTGACAAAGGATTAATCTACAAAATTTATAAGCAGCTCATGCAGCTCAATAACAAAAAAACAAACAACCCAATCCAAAAATGGGCAGAAGACCTAAACAGACATTTCTCCACAGAAGATATACAGACTGCCAACAAACACATGAAAGGATGCTCAACATCTTTACTCATTAGAGAAATGCAAATCAAAACTACAATGAGATATCATCTCACACCAGTCAGAATGGCCATCGTCAAAAAATCTAGAAACAATAAATGCTGGAGAGGGTGTGGAAAAAAGGGAACACTCTTGCACTGCTGGTGGGAATGTGAATTGGTACAGCCACTATGGAGAACAGTATGGAGGTTCCTTAAAAAACTAAAAATAGAACTACCATATGACCCAGCAATCCCACTACTGGGCATATACCCTGAGAAAACCATAATTCAAAAAGAGACATGTACCAAAATGTTCATAGCAGCCCTATTTACAATAGTCCGGAGATGGAAACAACCTAAGTGTCCATCATCGGATGAATGGATAAAGAAGATGTGGCACATATATACAATGGAAAATTACTCAGCCATAAAAAGAAATGAAATTGAGCTATTTGTAATGAGGTGGATAGACCTAGAGTCTGTCATACAGAGTGAAGTAAGTCAGAAAGAGAAAGACAAATACTGTATGCTAACACATATATATGGAATTTAAGAAAAAAAAATGTCATGAAGAACATAGGGGTAAGACAGGAATAAAGACACAGACCTACTAGAGAATGGACTTGAGGATATGGGGAGGGGGAAGGGTAAGCTGTGACAAAGTGAAAGAGCGGCATGGACATATATACACTACCAAACGTAAGGTAGATAGCTAGTGGGAAGCAGCCGCATAGCACAGGGAGATCAGCTCGGTGCTTTGTGACCGCCTGGAGGGGTGGGATAGGGAGGGTGGGAGGGAGACGCAAAAGGGAGGGGATATGGAAACATATGTATATGTATAACTGATTAAATTTGTTATAAAGCAAAAAAATAAATAAATAAAAAATAAAAAGAGGCGTTTTGAAGTCATGCTTTGCAGAATTCTTTCTAGTTGTGTTTAACAAGAGTATATGATAATATCATGACTGATTTAGTGAGTACCTAACACATGTGAAGTGTTAGGCACATGAAATTTGATTTAATTAAAACTGCCCTTCAAGACAGCTGTTATGAGTATAAATAGGCAGTAGAGCATAGTAGTTAAGAGCATAGACTCTGAAGCCAGATTCCCTGTGTCTGAATCCTAGTTCTACACTTAGTAACTGTGTGACCTTCATCAAGTTAACATTTCTGTGCCTCAGTTTCCACAACCAAAAATGGACACTATGATAGTACCTACTGTTATAGAAGAGACATAAGAATTAAACGTTATTGTATGTAAAGATGTTAAAACTGTGTCTGATACAAAATAAGAGCTGTATAAAAAGTTAGTTATTTGGTTGGTGAAGATGAAAAGGCTAATTAGAAGGAATGTACTCCAAGCCCTATCTTCAGACCTTAGCAATGAAGTTTCTGCCTTTTCTATCAGACTGTACTGGATGATCAGATGAAAGCTGGTTTCATCCAACTTTAATGTGGGTAAGATGCATACTCTAAGGACAGTTAATCTCTTTAATCTGGAATCTTTAGAACATGATGTCCAAGATCAATTAATTTTCCAGTTCACAGAGGGGATCTATGCTAACTCTTGTCTTCTCACAACTAAAGTAACAGACAGTGTAACAGTCACAGAGCACATGAAGATTATCACATCTTGCTGGTGAAGGAGTGGTAAGTAGTCCTAGACAAGAGAGTGCCTCAAACAGACTGTTTCATAAATTATCAGCAACAGCTGTTTATTATGGGATTTCTGGTTCAGGTGATTTCTTGATTTTCTGCCTATGAATTTAAGAGATTAATCTATTTAAGAAAAAGGCTAGACTTCCTGCTAACATCTGGAAGAAGGCAAAGATGCCCACTCTCACCACTTCTATTCAATGTAGTTTTGGTAGTCGTAGCCACAGCAATCAGACAAGAAATAAAAAGTATCCAGATTGGAAGGAAAGAGGTAGAACTGTCACTATATGCAGATGACATGATACTATATATATAGAAAACCCTAAAGACTCCACACAAAAACTACTAGAACTGATAAACGAATTCAGCAAGGCAGCAGGGTACAAGATTAACATATGGAAATCAGTTGCATTTCCTTACACTGACAGTGTAATATCAGAAAGAAAAAGTAAACACACAACCCCTTTTAAAATCACATCAAAAAAATTAAATACCCAGGAATAAACCCAACCAAGGTGGTGAACGACTTATATGTTAAGAAATATAAAACACTGATAAAGGAAAATGAAGATGATTCAAAGAAATGGAAAGATATCCCATGCTCTTAGATTGGAAGAATTAATATTGTTAAAATGGCCATACTATCCAAAGCAATCTATAGATTTAATGCGATCCCTATCAAGTTGCCCATGACACTTTTCACAGAACTAGGACAAATAACACTAAAATTTACATGGAACCACAAAAGACCCAGAATTGCCAAAGCTATCCTGAGGAAAAAGAACAAATCTGAAGGCATAACCCTCCTAGACTTCAGACAATACTACAAAGCTACAGTAATCAAAACAGCATGATACTGGCACAAAAACAGACACATGGATCAATGGAACAGAACAGAGAGCCCAGAAATAAACCCACACACCTATGGTCAATTAATCTTTGACAAAGGAGGCAAGAATATACAATGGAGAAAAGATGGTCTCTTCAGCAAGTGGTGCTGGGAAAACTGAACAGGCACATGTAAATCAGTGAAGCTAGAACTCTTGCTCACACCATACACAAAAATAAACTCAAAATGGCTTGAAGACTTAAATATAAGACATGACACCATAAAACTCCTAGAACATAGGTAAACATTATCTGACATAAATCATAGTAATGTTTCATAGGTCAGTCTCCCAAGGCAAAAGAAGTAAAAGCAAAAATAAACCAATGGGACCTAATCAAACTTACAAGCTTTTGCACAGCTAAAGGAAACCATAAACAAAACAAAAAGACAACGTATGCACTGGGAGAAAATATTTGCAAACAATGCAACTGACAAGGGATTAATTTCCAAAATATACAAACAGCTCATATAGCTCAATATCAATAAACAAACAACCCAGTACTTCCCTGGTGGTCCAGTGGTTAAGAAGCTGCCTTCCGGGCTTCCCTGGTGGCGCAGTGGTTGAGAGTCCACCTGCCGATGCAGGGGACATGGGTTCATGCCCCGGTCTAGGAAGATCCCACATGCCGCAGAGTGGCTGTGCCCGTGAGCCATGGCCACTGAGCCTGCGCGTCTGGAGCCTGTGCTCCACAACGGGAGAGGCCACAACAGTGAGAGGTCCGCGTACCGCAAAAAAAAAAAAAAAAAAAGAATCTGCCTTCCAATGCAGGGGACGTGGGTTCGATCCCTGGGTCAGGGAACTAAGATACCAAATACCGCTGGGCAACTAGGCCTGCACACCACAACTACTGAGCTTGAGTGCTCTAGAGCCCACATGCCACAATAAGAGAGCCCGGGTGCCACAACTACTGAGCCTGTGCACTCTGGGGCCCATGCGTCACAACTAAGGAGAAGCCCACGCGCCTCAACAAAGAGCCCGCCCGGCACAATGAGGGATCCCACATGCCACAACTAAGACCCAATACAGCCAAATAAGTTAAAAAAACAGAAAAATATTTTTTAAAAAAACAATCAAAAGATGGGCAAAAGATCTAAATAGATATTTCTCCAAAGAAGACATACTGATGGCCAACAGGCACATAAAAAGATGCTCAACATGCTAATTACTAGAGAAATGCAAATGAAAACTACAATGAGGTATCACCCCACACCACTCAGAACGGCCATCATTAAAAGTCTACAAATAATAAATGCTGAAGAGGGTGTGGAGAAAAGGGAACACTCCTACAACGGTGGTGGGAATGTAAAGTGGTATAGCCACTATGGAGAACAGTATGGAGGTTCCTTAAAAAACTAAAAATTGAGCTACCATATGATCTAGCAATGCCACTCCTGGGCATATATCTGGAGAAGACTCTAATTCCAAAAGATGCAGGCACCCCAATGTTCACAGCAACAATATTTACAACCGCCAAGACATGGAAGCAACTTAACTGTCCATCAACAGATGAATGGATAAAGAAGATGTGGTATATATATATACAATGGAATATTAGTCATCAAAAAACAGTGAAATAATTCCATTTGTAGCAATATGGATGGACCTAGAGATGATCATACTAAGTGAAATCAGATGGAGAAAGACAAATACTGTATGATATCACATGTGGAATCTAAATAAATGATACACATGAACTTATTTACAAAATAGAAACAGATTTAGAAAACTAAGTTATAGTTACCAACAGGGAAAGCAGGGGAAGATACATTGAAAGCAGGGGAAGATACATTAAGAGCATGGGATTAACAGATACACACTAGTATATATAAAATAGATAAAAAACAAAGTTCTATTGTATAGCATATGAAACTATATTCAATATCTTGTAATAACCTATAATGGAAAAGAATCTGAAAAGAATATATATGAATATATATATATATACACACGTGTCTGTACATATATATACAAAAAACAGAATCACTTTGACGTACACCAGAAATTAACACAACATTGTAAATCAACTATACTTCAATAAAAAAAGAAAGAGGCTAGAGAATATGGTGGGATCTCTGCCTATCCCTTCAAAATTTGCCATTTCGGGTTGTTTTACTGAATATCATTACCTTGCAGGCTTCCTGGAATTCTGATTAAAAGCCATGGGTAGCTACACTTTCTTATACTTGTCTAACATAGAACTATATTAATTTCTCAAATAACCTGAACTGGATTGATGTATGTGTTTAAATATAAGCTTCTCTGAAGCTGCTTGTATTGATACAGAATCATTTTTTTATACAACTACTCTATTTTCTGCACCATTCCTACCTATCAAAACACTGTTTAACGGAGCTGGAGGAATCAGGCTCCCTAACTTCAGACTAAACTACAAAGCTACAGTAATCAAGACAGTATGGTACGGGCACAAAAACAGAAATATAGATCAATAGTACAGGATGGAAAGCCCAGAGAGAAACCCATGCACCTATGGTCACCTTATTTTTGATAAAGGAGGCAAGAATATACAATGGAGAAAAGACAGCCTCTTCAATAAGTGGTGCTGGGAAAACTGGACAGCTACAGATAAAAGAAGGAAATTAGAACACTCCCTAACACCATACATAAAAAAAAACTCCAGGGCTTCCCTGGTGGCGCAGTGGTTGAGAGTCCGCCTGCCAATGCAAGGGACACGGGTTCGTGCCCCGGTCTGAGAAGATCCCACATGCTGCGGAGCGGCTAGGCCCGTGAGCCATGGCCGCTAAGCCTGCGCATCCGGAGCCTGTGCTCCACAATGGGAGAGGCTACAACAGTGAGAGGCCCGCGTACCGCCAAAAAAAGAAATAAACAAACTCCAAATGGATTAAAGATCTAAATGTAAGACTGGACACTATAAAACTCTTAGAGAAAAACATAGGCAGAACACTCTATGACATAAATCACAACAAGATCCTTTTTGAACCACCTCCTAGAGAAACGGAAATAAAAACAAAAATAAACACATGGGACCTAATGAAACTTAAAAGCCTTTGCACAGCAAAGGAAACCATAAACAAGATGAAAAGACAACCCTCAGAATGAGAGAAAACATTCACAAATGAAGCAACTGACAAAGGACCAATCTCCAAAATTTACAAGCAGCTCTTGCAGCTCAGTATCCAAAAAACAAACAACCCAATCCAAAAATGGGCAGAAGACCTAAACAGACATTTCTCCTAAGAAGATATACAGATTGCCAACAACACATGAAAGAATGCTCAACACCATTAATCATTAGAGAAATGCAAATCACAACTACAATGAGGTATCACCTCACACCAGTCAGAATGGCCATCATCAAAAAATCTATAAACAATAAATGCTGGAGAGGGTGTGGAGAAAAGGGAACCCTGTTGCACTGTTGGTGGGAATGTAAATTGATACAGCCACTATGGAGAAAAGTATGGAGGTTCCTTAAAAACCTAAAAATAGAACTACCATACAACCCAGCAATCCCATTACTGAGCATATACCCTGAGAAAACCATAATTCAAAAAGAGTCATGTACCACAATGTTCACTGCAGCTCTATTTACAATAGCCAGGACATGGAAGCAACCTAAGTGTCCACTGACAGATGAATGGGTAAAGAAGATGTGGCACATATATATAATGGAATATTACTCAGCCATAAAAAGAAATGAAATTGACTTATTTGTAGTGAGGTGGATGGACCTAGAGAATGTCATACAGAGTGAAGTCAGAAAGAGAAAAACAAATATCGTATGCTAACACATATATATGGAATCTAAAGAAAGAAAAAATGGTTCTGAAGAACCTAGGAGCAGGACAGGAATAAAGACGCAGATGTAGAGAATGGACTTGAGGACACAGGGAGGGGGAAGGGTAAGCTGGGACGAAATGAGAGAGTGGCATGGACTTATATACACTACCAAAATAGTTAGTTAGTGGGAAGCAGCCGCATAGCACAGGGAGATCAACTCGGTGCTTTGTGACCATCTAGAGGGGTGGGATAGGGAGGGTGGGAGGGAGACTCAAGAGGGAGGAGATGTGGGGATATATGTATATGTATAGCTGATTCACTTGTTATAAAGCAGAAACTAACACACCATTGTAAAGCAATTATACTCTAATAAAGATGTTAGGGCCTCCCTGGTGGCGCAAGTGGTTGAGAGTCCGCCTGCCGATGCAGGGGATACGGGTTCGTGCCCCGGTCTGGGAGGATCCCATATGCCGCGGAGCGGCTGGGCCCGTGAGCCATGGCCGCTGAGCCTGCGCGTCCGGAGCCTGCGCGTCCGGAGCCTGTGCTCCGCAACGGGGGAGGCCACAACAGTGAGAGGCCCGCATACCGCAAAAAAAAAAAAAAAAAAAAAAAGATGTTAAAAAATTTTTTTAAAAACACTGTTTAAGGGATATCCCTGGTGGTCCAGTGGGTAAGACTCCACACTCCCAATGCAGGGGGCCAGGGTTCAATCCCTGGTCAGGGAAGTAGATCGCGTATGCATGCCGCAGCTAAGAGCCCACATGCCAAAACTAAGAAGTCCACATATGGCAACTAAAGATCCCACGTGCTGCAACTAAGACCCGGCGCAGCCAAAATAAATATATATTTTTAAATAAAATAAAGAGGTCGTATGGTTTAAAAATGAAATATTGCTTTGTTTACTGTCTTCTAGACAAAAAAAAAAAAATAAAATAAAATAAAATTCAACTTAAAAAAACACTATTTAAATTGAATACCAACCTTTTGGAACATGTATAAATATATATATAATTATCATATTAGTATGTATCTAATTAGTGCACATCTAACTATCTAATTCTCATAATAATCCTGTCAGGTAAATAATTTATCCAAGATCATATAGATTTGCTCCAATTTCCTTCATCTTCCTTACATGTTATACCTTATGATAAAAATTCACCTTTGAAAGATAATACTGAAACGTGTTTCTAGAATACTTAAATTATTAATAAAATAGTATGTACCTTTTATGACAAGTTACAACTTTTTAATGGAATCATTTAATTGAGAGCTTCTCAGCCATGACACTACTGACATTTGGGCCAGATAATTCTTTGTTTGGGGGAGGTGTCCCGTGCACTGTAGGATGTTTAGCAGCATCCCTAGCGTCTACCCACTAAATGCCAATAGCACCCCATCCCCAGCTGTGAAAACCAAAAATGCCTCAAAAGGTTGTCAAATGTCCCTTGGATGGCAAATTGCCCCGCTGTTAATCTTTACAACAATCCTACAATATATAGGGCTTTAACAAAAATCCTAACTGAGTGGTACTCAAGCCCGTTTTCAGACTTTAAATCCAGTGTTCCTCCCTCTACAGCATTTCTGCTCTACCTTATATGCTCCCAACCCGTAATCCAAGGAAAATATGTGATAGTGTGACCTTGCTTACAAACATGTACAAATGAAACGGTCATAAAACATTTTTACTGCATGTGACACATTCTTATGTTCCCTTTTCTTTTCCTCTCTACCATCTCAACTGCTAGTGTGGCTCCCCACTGGACTGATTTCACAACCCATAATTGGAAAACTACTGTCTAAGGCAATAAAACGAGTCAATCTGTTGTACGAGTTTTCTAATGTGTTTTATAAAGTTTTTCAACATCAGTAGATAGTACAAAAAGATATTCTGGTTAATCATAGTCAGACCTAGATGATCTGAATCTTCTCTTCTCAGTTGTTGTTCCTCTGCTAACAAAACCCCAAACTGAGTGATTCCCTAGAGTGGGTTTCTTCAGCCTTAGCGCACACAAGAATTACCTGACGAACCTGTTGGAAAACACAGGTTTTCCTCTGAGAAAACACTCTGAGTTTCTGATTCAGTTGGCCTAGGGTGGGACCTGAGAATCTACAGTTCTACTATCACCCAGAGGTGAAACTGATGGTACTGGTATAGGAATCAAACGTTCAAACTACTGCCTAGAGCTGCCTTAGAAATGGAATAAATGAGTCATAAAAAGAGATTTCTTTTTTTAAAAAAAGCATATGATTTTTAAATTCTTGTTTCAAAGACTTAAAACTAAATGAAATCATGTATCTATATATTTAACAAATAATGAGTGTTTATCATGTGCCACACTATTTGGGGTAACATACTAATAAGTCAGTATTTCCCAAAGTATGTTCCATGAAAGTAGATTGAGTAGATGTCACAGGACAATACTGAATAAAACAAGTCTTACAACAAAGAAATGTCTAACTTATTAGAGTCATTAATATACTCATGTTTATAGCAGCCATCCAAAAGGCAGCTACAGCATGTAGCATATCTCAGATTTCTTTTCTCAGTCTTTTTTTTTTTTTTGCGGTATGCAGGCCTCTCACTGCTGTGGCCTCTCCCGCTGCGGAGCACAGGCTCCGGATGCGCAGGCTCAGCGGCCATGGCTCACGGGCCCAGCCGCTCCGCGGCACGTGGGATCCTCCCGGACCGGGGCACGAACCCGCGTCCCCTGCATCGGCAGGCGGACTCTCAACCACTGCGCCACCAGGGAAGCCCTCAGTCTGCTATTTTTAAGCATCTCAAAAAACTAGTATTCCGGGCTTCCCTGGTGGCGCAGTGGTTGAGAGTCCGCCTGCCGATGCAGGGGACGCGGGTTCGTGCCCCGGTCCGGGAGGATCCCACGTGCCGCGGAGCGGCTGGGCCCGTGAGCCATGGCCGCTGAGCCTGCGCATCCGGAGCCTGTGCTCCGCAGCGGGAGAGGCCACAGCAGTGAGAGGCCCACGTACTGCAAAAAAAAAACCAAAAACTAGTATTCCGTTGTATAGGAGAAACTAACACAACATTGTAAAGCAATTATACTCGAATAAAGATATTAAAAAACAAACAAACAAACAAACAACTAGTATTCCAGGGAAGGCACTCTGAAATATGAACTGAGGGGGATGAGAAAGGTTCGGATACACCTTTATGTCAAGCACTTCATACACATGATTAAAATTATCTAATTTTTATAATAATCTTAGCAGGTAAATAATGTAGCCAAAATCACAGGATGACTTACAGAGTAACCCACTTCTTTTAACATTTATTTATTTATTTATTTATTTGGCTGCATTGGGTCTTAGTTTCAGCATGCAGGATCTTTGTTGCGGCACATGGGATCTTTTGTTGTGGCGAGTGGGCTCTTCGTTGCAGCACACAGGCACCTCTCTAGTTGTGGCACACAGGCTCCAGAGTGTGCGAGCTCAGTAGTTGTGGCACGCAGGCTCTCTAGTTGTGGCGCGCAGGCTTAGTTGTCCTGCTGCATGTGGGATCTTAGTTCCCCGACCAGGGCTCGAACCCACGTCCCCTGCATTGGAAGGAGGATTCTTTTTTTTTTTTCCTGCAGTACGCGAGCCTCTCACTGTTGTGGCCTCTCCCGCTGCGGAGCACAGGCTCTGGACGCCCAGGCCCAGCGGCCATGGCTCACAGGCCCAGCCGCTCCGCGGCATGTGGGATCCCCCCAGACCAGGGCATGAACCCGCGTCCCCTGCATCGGCAGGCGGACTCCCAACCACTGCGCCACCAGGGAAGCCCGGAAGGAGGATTCTTAACCACTGGACCACAAGGGACGTCCCTAGAGTAACCCACTTTTAAAACCTGGCTGCTGGTCTTTCTCTGAAGTCCTGTGACACTGTCTTTTAATAAGAAAAGTGATAAGAACAAGAAACATTACTTACTCAGGGTATACAAAGGCCAAACAAAAATGGGTTGAGACACTAAGAAAACAACCCATTAAAAAAAACAGGCAAATGACTTGAACAGACACTTCACCCAAGAGGTTATATAAATGGTGAATAAGCACATGAAAAGATGTTGAACATCAGCAGCCACTAAGAAAATGCAAATTAAAACCACAATGAGGGCCTCCCTGGTGGCGCAGTGGTTGAGAGTCCGCCTGCCGATGCAGGGGATACGGGTTCGTGCCCCGGTCTGGGAGGATCCCATATGCCGTGGAGCGGCTGGGCCCGTGAGCCATGGCCGCTGGGCCTGCGCATCCGGAGCCTGTGCTCCGCAACGGGAGAGGCCACAACAGTGAGAGGCCCGCATACCGCAAAAAGAAAAAAAAAAAAAAAAAAACCACAATGATACCACTACATGCCTATTAGAATGGCTAATATGAAAAACATTGACAATACCAAGTGCTGAGGATGCTGACCAACTGGAACTCTCAAACACTGCTAGGGAGAATGCAAAGTGATACAACCACTCTGGAAAACAGCCTGGCTGTTTCTTATAAAGTAAAACAAACACTTACCACATGACTCAGCAATTCCACTCACAGGTATTTACCCTAGTGAAATGAAAACTTGTATTCACAAAAACCCATACAGAAACATTTATGGCAGCTCTAGTCATAACTGCCCCAAACAGGAAATAACCTAAATGTCCTTCAACAGATTTACAAATAAATTGTGGTACATCCATACAATGGAATACTACTCAGCAATAAAAAAGGAATGACCTATTGATATACACAACAACTTGAATCTCAAAGGCATTTTGCTAAATTTACAATAGAAGCCAGTCTCACAAGCACATTATATGCTTCTATTTATATGCCTTTCTTAAAGAGACAAAACTACAGTTGACCCTTGAACAACATGGGTTTGAACTGTGCAAGTTCACTTATACGTAAGTTTTCCCTAAATACATACTACAGTGCTACAACAAACTGTGGCTGGTTGAATCCATGAATGTGGAACCATAGATACCAGGGCCAACTGTGAAGTTATATCCAGATTTTCTACTGCTCACAGGGCTGACACCCCTAACCCCCATGTTATTCAAGGGTCAATTGTGTAGTGACAGAGAACAGACCAGTGGTTGCCAGGGGTTAGGGGTAGAAGAAAGATGGGACTACAAAGGGACAGCACATGTAAGTTTTTTGGAATGATGTAACTGCTCTGATTATGGGATTACACAGATCTGCAGGGGTTAAAATCCAAAGAACTGTAAAACAAACAAAAATCAATTGTACTGTATGATAATTTTAAAGATAAAGAGAAAAAACGCAAAAAATGGGGCTGAAGCCCATTTTCACACCAGTTACATGAAAATAATAAAAAGTCATGCCGTAAATACCATATCACAGAACACTAAATTTTAGTAATACCTACAGATGAGAATTTACAGCTTAACTTGACAATCTAAAATTTCCACACTTATTTTAGATATAAATACCCTTCTGTTCAGAATTGTGACAAAAGTTTAGAGGAAAGTAATAGCCTTCCTAAACACATAAAATGTGTGGAATTCAGCACTCCAAGATCTTTGCATCTTAGCAGAAACACATCATTGCCTATGTTGTTTAGGCAAAAGATAATGAAATATCTAAGGGATGAAAGGAATGTGCCAATCCTCTTTCCCTCATGGAATTCTCAAAGTCAATGTAACTAGCACCTGGTACAATGACTTCAATGCAAGCTCAGAGCTGACATTCCTAGGGAGGGACTCACAAATAAACCTAGATCATTCCTAAAGATCTACAATACAATCCTCTGTAATCCAAGCAGTCAGCTGTTTCACTGAGACTAGGGAAGCATGCAACAACTGCTTACATATACTCACATACACATTCACACACACATTTCTGCATGGAATGTATATGATGTGTCTGTGCCCACATAAAGAAACAATATAACTCAATCCATAGGAAATTCTAAAATGCCTAACTCTCAGTATTAATTCATCAATTTATTAATTATTCAAATATTTATCAAACATCCACTTTGTACCAAACACTATAACAAGCACTTGGGATATATCTGTAAACTGGAAAGATGAAATCTGGCCCTCATCCACCACCTCCAATTTAAAGACATACAAGTCATTTTTATCAACCATCTGAAGTAAAGTGAGATCAATGTCAGCAAACTACATAGCACATGATTGAAATGGAAAAAAACTTAGTATGGCCCCAGGATTTCTGTTTGTTCTTTGTGCGGAGGCAGGTATGTGCATGAAATGATGTGCTAAGAAAATTAAAGTAGGAGAGGTAAGCAAGGACCAAACCTTGGAGAACCTTGAATGCCACACCAAAAATTTCAGATTTATCTTGTTGGCAATTAGAAGCCGTTAATAGCAGTAACAATTTCAAGAGTTTTTCTTTCAGACAAATATGTATTTTGAATATTCTGGATTATGGAGGAAGGGACAAATAGTTAAACCAAGGAAATAGAAAATACACACAATACACACTACGTCACTGAGCTAATAGTTAAATAGTATTTCTCTTTGCCTCAATAGAACAACATATTCACTTAGTAACTCTTTTCCCAAGGGATTCAAATGAAGACCATCCTGCATAATATTAATAATTGACATTTGTATTAAACTTTACTATTTACAAATAGTAAATAAATAGTAAAATCTTTTTTTTTTTTTTTCGGTATGCGGGCCTCTCACTGTTGTGGCCTCTCCCGTTGCGGAGTACAGGCTCCGGATGCGCAGGCTCAGCGGCCATGGCTCACGGGCCCAGCCGCTCTGCAGCATGTGGGATCTTCCCGGACCGGGGCACGAACCCGCGTCCCCTGCATCGGCAGGCGGACTCTCAACCACTGCACCACCAGGGAAGCCCTAGTAAAATCATTTTTAACAGATATTGCTAACATTCACACCATTTTATAAAATTAAAGATTGAGGACATGTTAATTGAAAAACTGCCCTTGTTGTAACATTCAAATTACATATAAATGAGAGAATGTTACCAATGTACTATCTGGCTAAAAATAGATCAAATTAGTTCTCTGTGGCTCAACAATACCTCTTTCTGGCCCTAATTCCACAACCTTAGTTTAGGCCACCTTCATTCTTCACCTGGGTTTTTGCAGTGGTCTCCTCACTGGTCTCTCAGCCTCTGGTCTTATCTAACATCAATCTAATATGCATAAACAGCCAAAGATGATTTTTTTCTTCTAGCTCACAGGAAAATCTGATTACATCACTACTCTGTTTAAAACCTTCCAATGATTTCCCCACTGCATTCAAGTTGAAGTCTAATCTCCCTCACATGGCATAAAAGGATCTTTTGCAGGGACCTCGGCCTTACTCTCCTACCCATTCTCCTTTTGGTAAACACCTGGCCTCTCATCTTACGCTTTGCACATACTCAATAATTTCCCAAACCCTCTTTTTTTTGGCAAATATTGTTCCCTCACCCCCAAATACTTTGTGCCCCACTGCCCCTACCGGGATTTTTCCTGGCTAACTCCTACTGCTTCAGATCTCAATTTAGCTATCTCATTCTAGTAAATAATATCCATGGACATGAGAGAAAGCATCTCATTAAAAGATGCACAAAATAGGTTGGACTCTTGTTCCCAGGTTTTCAGCTCCTCCTTGTTATAGAATTATACATCCAAATCTTTGGCCAAAAGACGCTGCAGTTACCTACCACTAGAATAGAGAAAGTATGTTTCCTGGCCTCAGTGATGTTTGGTGTGGTCATATGACTTTCTCTGCCCAATTTTGGTTTTGTTTTGTTTTTTAATATTTATTTATTTATTTTGGTTAGGCCAGGTCTCAGTTGCGGCACACAGGATCTTTGTTGTGGCAAACAGGATCTTGTGTCAGGCAGACTTCTTAGTTGCGCCCTGTGAACTCTTAGTTGTGGCATGCATGCGGGATCTAGTTCCCCGACCAGGGATCGAACCCAGGCCCCCTTCATTGGGAACGCAGAGTACTGCTCACTGGACCACCAGGGAAGTCCCCCAATTTTGAATTAGAGCCTTAAGAGCTTTCATGTGTGTTTGTTTCTCACCCTTCTTGTGTTTCCACTTTCTCCACAGGAAGATTATGAGACATGCAGAGCAGACCTATGAGCTTGGAGTCAAATCCAGCTGAACCCAGTCAAACTCAGCTGAGATCAACCAAAACCCAGCTGACCCAGAGACCCATGAGGGAGAGGGAAAAAACATTGTTCTAAACCACTGAAACTTTCAGATTATTTACTACATAGCATTTTTGCAGCAATAGCTGATATAATGCATTTCTAATAAAATCTTACTTTTAATTATCAAAAATATATTCATATTGTTTTGATTATGCACTAACAAGCTTAAATCCTAAATCAATCATAAAATTTTTAAACATAGAGAAACTAAAAAATATCCAATTTCAATTTATATACCTACCTTAGGTGCAGAGAACTATGATATGGTATTTGGGGAGTCAATATAACGCGGCATTAAGATAAAATTCTATGAGGGAAGTAGGACAGAAATACAAATCCGAAGAAAACAAGAATAATTTACAACTTTCAGCTGTTAAATGGTAATGGTAAGTGATAAATCACTGCGGTACTTAGATTCCTGGATACTTTCTCTTTTAAAATGATGTAAGAGCTTTGTTTTAAAATATCATTATTTATAACACATCAAAAATTATATAATTTGCAATTATTTAAACTTATGATGAAAAAAGTTTTTAGATGTCACCAAAAACATGTGCAAGAGAGTACACATCTATTTTCTTTCTTTTGGTGTACAGTCCTATGAATTTAATACATGTATATTCATGTAATCACCACCTGTTTGTACAAGATACAAAATAGATACATACATCCCCCTCATGCTACCCCTTTACAGTTACATCCTCTTCTAACCTAGATCTTCCAGAGGTCCTTTTAGGAAATATGTGAACAAAAAAAGTATGAAAAACACTGCTGTATGACACTAACTAGCATGACTTACTTGTCCAGTTACTGAGGCTTCAAATTTTCAGCCAAATTCTAGTTCATTTAGTAATATTAATAATGCCAAATATATCCAATAAGTAATGGTAAAATCTACGCTGGGGGCCAAATAATATATTCAAGTCAGTCAAAACTGAGTTGGTTAACACACTTACTGACTCAGAGTTCATACAGTTGAAACTTAAGTTTCTCCACAATACTCCCAGAGGATGATATAGATGAACTTAATCTGGAAACTATTCTTATCTTTAAACAGGTTTGCTTGGTTATACTGATTAAGTATTAAAAGACCTCTGAGTTAGAATTTCCTCCCATTTTCTGCTTGCCTTAATTTTTCAGAAAGTTGAGATTTAGATAAATATCACTTCTAAAGAGCAATTCCAGATGAAAATCATCAAAGTGTAATACAAACAAGAATAAACCCTTTTGCACACAAAAGGAATCTAACCAGTCTCTCAAAACACCAAGCATACCAGGAGAAGCACTGAAAGTCAAAACCAGGGGACTTTAAACAATTATGTAAACTATAAGCAGAGAAAGTCAAATACAGGAAATAACCTAAAGTAGCTCTTGCTGAATTAAGAACGCTGTTTTCATTCTATCCAACTCTATAGAAAAACCTGCTAACAAGGTATAGGTTATTTTAGTCATTAAGACCAAAACATTAAATAATACCTCTCTCTAAAAAAAAATACACAGTACAAATCCCCAACACAGTTGTATCTGAGAATAAAAGAATTAAGTGGAAAGTGTAAACTTCAGTAATCTGTGTTAGCATTAATTAATACACACAGAAATCCTCATTCACTCAAAAATTTTTGAACTACTACCCTGTTCCAGGGACTATAATTGTGACATAACCTGACTGGTGATGGGCCATTTGTGCAGAAGCTCGTTGATAATTCTACTAACCTCTTCATACCACACCACATTTTGAACCCATTTACAGCAGGGTTTTACTGTTAGCAAGATACTAAGGGGGATACAAAGATAAAAGATATAGAGACTGCTCTCAAAGAGCTTAACATCTAAGTTAGAGATTTGGTTAGAATAGGTTCATTTTACACTGCTATGAAATAAAAGTACAACATGTACTTAATAATGCTACACCTAAATACAAGGAAATGGACATAAAATTCTGTAAGGAACTCTGTCAAACTTCACAGAATGAGTTTTCATGTACCCAGAAAAAGAACAATAAAATCATCAAACCTAACTACTGGTCACAAATGTTCCTTATTGATGCTATGAAACACTCCCACAGTGGGGGAAATCCCAACAGAGACCACATATAACTACCTTTCTCCTCACTAAAACTGATCACAGAGCAAGAGCTTAAAATAATTCATGGCACGGCTTCCCTGGTGGCGCAGTGGCTGAGAGTCCGCCTGCCGATGCAGGGGACACAGGTTCGTGGCCCGGTCCGGGAAGATCCCACATGCCGCGGAGCGGCTGGGCCCATGAGCCATGGCCGCTGAGCCTGCGCGTCTGGAGCCTGTGCTCCACAACGGGAGAGTCCACAACAGTGAGAGGCCCGCGTACCGCAAAAAAAAAAAAAAAAAAAAAAAAAAATTCATGGCAAAGTAAAAAGCAAATTAAATCATCCTAAAAATAATAAGAGGTTATCAGCATTTTCAAATAGCGAAGACCAGAATTAAAAGTTGGTAGGGCCTCCCTGGTGGCGCAGTGGTTAAGAGTCCGCCTGCCGATGCAGGGGATACGGGTTCGTGCCCCGGTCTGGGAGGATCCCATATGCCGCGGAGCGGCTGGGCCCGTGAGCCATGGCCGCTGGGCCTGCGCATCCGGAGCCTGTGCTCCGCAACGGGAGAGGCCACAACAGTGAGAGGCCCACATACCACAAAAAGAAAAAAAAAAAAAAAAAAGTTGGTATATGCTGCACTTCAAGAAAAAGTAACTCCTTAATCAGGTCTTGTTCTAAGGAAGATCATAAAGTAGGCCTTGATGGACAGGTACCCTCCTTTCCTGACCTCTCTATGAATTTGTTTCCTTACTTCCCAAGGAGTTTCACCCCTCACGATACTCCTGCTACCCTCTATATGCACACATACATGAATGCACATACACACTGTCCCAGGTCCATCTCTTTCTATATGAAGGACTGAAGTGATTTTATCTTTGATTGGAGAGTGGTATTAGGGGGAAGAGAATGGACTCCATTTATTTTCACTACACAAGAGCTAAGGGTGTTTACTCCTCCAGGCAAGGTCTCCAGAAAAATTGTGCTCTAGAGTCTCAGAATTTAAGGATAATATAATAAGTAACTTCTACTAAGATGTTTTTGTTGTTGTTGTTGTTGTTGTTTTTGGCCATGCTGCACGTGGGATTTTAGTTCCCAGACCAGGGTTCGAACCCATGCCCCCTTCATTGGAAGCACAGCTTCTTAACCACTGGACCACCAGGGAAGTCCCTACTAAGATGTTAATGCACATATAATGGCAATGAATCCCACCACCTCCCTAACTATAATGATATCTACATCTTAATAGGTTACACAGTGAAAAATGAAAGAAATTCCCCCCAAAAAAGAATTTTAGTCATTAACTAGCAGACAGAGAGACACTGCTGGTGTTCCTAAAATCATGCCATAAAGCCTATTCTTCTATCCCTATTAAAAAATACACATGGACTAGCTCTGTTTTAACTCTGGCCAAAAAGCAAGCAAATCTCTTCTGAAAATACTAAATTAAAATGGTCAGACAAATGTCTACCCAGAATATTATGGGGAACTCTGCTCGGTAAAATACGTATATAACAAACCTTATCTGGACATTTAGAAACTTGTATTAAACATCATAAATTAGGGACTTCAAGATGTATCCCTGGTGTGCAGTGGTTAACATTCCATGCTCCCAATGGAGGGGGCCTGGGTTCCATCCCTGGTTAGGGAACTAGATCCCACATGCATGCCGCAAACAAGAGTTCGTGTGCCACAACTAAGGAGCCCACAAGCCGCAGCTAAAGGATCCCGCGAGCCACAACTAAAGGAGCCTGCAAGCCCCAACTAAGGAGCCGGCCTGCTGCAACTAAGACCCAGCACAACCAAATGAATAAATAAATAAATTTTTTAAAAAATCATAAATTATAAAGAAAAGTTTTAGTTAACAAAAAAAAAACTTCCATACATTCTTCCAAAACCATCAGGATATATTTTGAAGCATTTTCTAGGAAATAGCTGATATAATTAGAGTAACACAGTAACAAATTTTAAAGCTACAAAGGTCTTCACTGTCTTTTTAGAAATAATAACCTTTTCCTTTGCACAAAACAATATTAAGAGTGAAGGGAGGGACTTCCCTAGTGGCTCAGTGGTTAAGAATCCACCTGCCAATGCAGGGGACATGGGTTCCCTCGAGCCCTGATCTGGGAAGATCCCATGTGCTGCGGAGCAACTAAGCCCGTGTGCCACAACTTCTGAGCCTGCGCTCAAGAGCCCATGAGACACAACTACTGAAGCCCACGCACCTAGATCCCATGCTCCACAACGAGAAGCCACCGCGATGAGAAACCCACACACCGCAACGAAGAGTAGCCCCCGCTCGCCACAACTAGAGAAAGCCCACGCACAGCAGCGAAGACCCAACACAGACAAAAAAAAAAAAAAAAATAGTGAAGGGAGAGAACCTAAAGATGAAGATTTAAGATACATATCAATTCCATTAGATATGATATCAAATATAGGTCTTATCTGGATACTAATTCAGAAGAGAATGACTTCTGAACCTAAGTGGATATATGACTATACAGAAGCAAAACAAATAAATGTTTTTTAAAAGAATAAATTACAATAACACTCAAAAAAACCCTGAAGCATGATACTTCATGCTTGCAAGGGGGAAAAAAAAAGCTTCAAATATATTGGTAAACCACCATTTTTATTACGGTTTCCCCTTATTAACTACTTGTGTGTGTGCATGTATGTATTCATATCAAATTTCAGGTAAAGAAGAAAAAAATTCCACTTTTTTGTATTCTGACCTATGTACGTATATGTCTTTTTTTTTTTTTTTTCTTTTTGCGATATGTGGGCCTCTCACTGTTGTGGCCTCTCCCGTTGCGGAGCACAGGCTCCGGATGCGCAGGCCCAGCGGCCATGGCTCACGGGCCCAGCCGCTCCGCGGCATATGGGATCCTCCCAGACCGGGGCACGAACCCGTATCCCCTGCATCGGCAGGCGGACTCTCAACCACTGCGCCACCAGGGAGGCCCCGTATATGTCTTAAAAGCAGCTGTGGAGCATCTCTTCGCTCATAACATGCTCTCTTCCTTTGTCTCTGACTTTCCCTCCCCTCCCCTGCATGTCCTGGAAACATATTACTCCCCTACTACTACCTCCTCACCTTGGATCAAGGAATAAGCAGCTTACCCCGTCCCTACTACTTGCAGACACCCAAAGCCGTTCCAGTACTATAGTTCATTCTTCTTTGATATTCTTCACTGAAATCCCCTCTACTAGTACATACACCTGAGAATTAGTTTGAAATATTTTGAAATATATATGATTACACTTTATTCAGCCCACAGTATAGTCTTAAAACCTTCTACAACTTTTTTTTAATATCCCTCAACTTTTCTATTGATTCTAAGCAAAAATAGAGAAGGTAGAGAAAGATAAAAGAGAGATTATCCCCTGACCTCCTCTTAGTGCCTTTACCTTTTTGCTACTCCCTGTGAAATTTCTTAGAGCACTTTTTATTTCAAAAACTGGAGAAAATACATAAGATAGGGGGTTCTTGGGGTTTTTGTTTGTTTTTGGGTTTGGGCACAAACAGGCAAGGTGGAAAATGTACATGGCCAGAAAAGGAATAGGAAATTAGGGATGCCAAAACCAGAAAAAAAATAAAGAGGAGCAGAATATTAGACCAGGCTGATATTGGATGTTGAGCTAGCTCCTTTACCCTATTCCCTTTACCACTTGAATTGGCCTTCTGTTCCCTGGCCAGCCTCAAAAAAGAAAAGCCACCACCAGTCACTTGGAGCTGGTAAAGACTAGACTTCCACAGCCAAGAATACTTCACAATAGTAAAAGTTTACCAAATATTTGGTGGCTTATTTAGAATATTAGAACAGACAAGTCTGAAGCTACCTAAAGGAAATAAATTAGCTACCTGAGGAGTAGGATGGGAGGGGGAAGCTACTCTCCTTAAACAGATGTCCTTAAGGAATAATCATCTAGGGCTCCCCTGGTGACGCAGTGGTTGAGAATCCGCCTGCCAGTGCAGGGGAACACAGGTTTTAGCTCTGGTCAGGGAAGATCCCACATGCCGCAGAGCGACTAAGCCTGTGCACCACAACTACTGAGCCTGTGCTCTAGAGCCCATAAGCCACAACTATTGAGCCCGCGTGCCACAACTACTGAAGCCCGTGCACCTAGAGCCCGTGCTCCTCAACAAGAGAAGCCACTGCAGTGAGAAACCCTCGCACCACAACAAAGAGTAGCCCCCACCCGCCGCAACTAGAGAAAAAACCGCACACAGCAACAAAGACCCAATGCAGCCAAAAATAAATAAATAAATTTATTTTTAAAAAAGGAATAAACATCTAGCTCTTAATCTCTCAGCAGACAAATATCCTAGGAAGTTTTACTACTGTCTGGCATGCTGTCTTGTAAGTCTAATAAATGAGAATGTGAGCTCATGCCCTAGCCAGTAAGACATTAAGGCTGATGAAAGGGATGATGAAGCAAATTAATAAAGGAGATTACTGGTTAGAAAAATTCTTACCACTCTCTCCATAATCAAAAGAGGTTGTAAGAAATTGACAGAAATCAATTATCACTCCTTTTTAACTATACGCATAGAAGAGTTCTTAAAGTTCTAAAAGCCTCTCACTTTGGGAGATGAAGGCAAATATCTGGCATAGTCAAGTGCTATTCAAGAAAACAAAAGCCTTATTAGGCCGTTATTAACAGCAGCTAGTTTTTTTTGTATATCAGAAATGTTTTTATTGTTACTAATATTCCATTATATGAATACACCACAGATTGTTTATACATTAACCTGATTGGCAATTTTGCTGTTTTCAGTTTCTCGCTATTAAGAATAAAACTGGGGGCTTCCCTGGTGGTGCAGTAGTTGAGAGTCCACCTGCCGATGCAGGGGACACGGGTTCATGCCCCGGTCTGGGAGGATCCCACATGCCGCGGAGCGGCTGAGCCTGTGAGCCATGGCCGCTGAGCCTGCGCGTCCGGAGCCTGTGCTCCGCAACGGGAGAGGCCACAACAGTGAGAGGCCCGCATACCGCAAAAAAAAAAAAAAAAAAAAAAAAAAAAAAACAAGAATAAAACTGCTATGAACATCCTTTTTTTTTTTTTTTCGCTTTTTTTTCTTGCTTTCATTTCTTTTCAGTAAATACTTAGAAATGAAATGGTGGTCATGGGATAGGTGTATTCTTAACAGTAAAAGCAGAAGTGCTAAACAGTTGCTCAAAGTGGTTATACCATTTGCCCTACAATCAGCAACATTTGTGAGTTCCATTTTTCCACGTCCAGTTGATATACTGTTGGTGCTGTCAGCCTTTTTTTTTTTTTTAACATCTTTACTGGAGTATAATTGCTTTACAATGGCGTGTTAGTTTCTGCTTTATAACAAAGTGAATCAGCTATACATATACATATATCCCCATATCTCCTCCCTCTTGCGTCTCCCTCCCACCCTCCCTATCCCACCCCTCTAGGTGGTCACAAAGCACCGAGCTGATCTCCCTGTGCTATGTGGTAACAGCAGCTAGTTTTTAATGTTGTTACATTTTCCTATGGTAAAAAAAAATACAAGTAGTTGATCACTTTTTCAAAGTAAAACTCTAGATTTTGATGAGCCAAACTTAGGAGTGAGTATATCAATAGAAAAAAATCAACTTTAACTTAACACCTTTGCCTAGGGGAAAAGGAAGGACTAGTGAGGCACAGGTGTCTGTTACTGGCAAGAAGAACAAGGATTAAAAACACTGTAAGAGATTAAAAAACAAACAAACAAAAACACTGTAAAACAAAATAAAACAAAAACTGGTTGCAAGCTGGGCTGCTACACTAAGCATCTTGATTATTCCAAAGCCCTGAGATCCAACCCAACCCTTCTCGCTTCTGCCAAAGAAGTATAGAAACAGCCAAGTCAAGTTCCAAGAATAGTCATGACATACCATCCCCTTGCAACTACAGTCATCCTCAGGAAGACTGTCGGTCTTTGGGAGTATCTTGCCCTGGGTCTAAAGGCACTATCAGAAGGTCAATGAGTTGTTATCACTGCTTCCTTCTTTATCCACTGAAACCCAAATAAACAGGAAAATAAGGAGCCTTGGATTTAATAGCAATTAATTCACTTAATTTTATTTATATATTTATTTATTTACTTTCATGGCCACACTGCGCAGCTTTCAGGATCTGAGTTCCCCGACCAGGGATTGAACCCATGCCCCCTGCAATGAAAGCGCGGAGTCCTAACCACTGAACCGCCAGGGAATTCCCAATTCATTTAATTTAATGGCAATTACTTACTTCATGTAATTCATTGGGGACAGCAAGAACAGACTAAAACTGTTACCTCTTTCACAAATCTTGTTTTCTGGGGCTACCTGGAAAACAACAGGTGCTAAAATCAACTTTTAAAATACTTAAGAATAAAAGATGGCCCTTTTCCTGCAAAGTTGAGGTCAAATGTATATTAACAAGTTACAAAACCAGTTTAAAAGTGAGTTTTTGGTCCAGGAATAAGAGCTACTCATACTGTTCCCCCTGTTCAGTCATCAGTAGCCAAGGAAAAAATTCTTACTAAAACTTCTTTACCTTAACACATTATGGCCTATTGAAGTGTCATGGTCTTCTAACAGAATGCCCATAACACAAGATCCAAGACTTCTGGTCTCTCTATTCATTATATGTGTAATACATTTTGGTATGTAATTGAAGTGCTATGTGTAAATATACTTGTGTGTGTTTTAAGTTTGCAGTTATCCTTGATGGCTTTCTCCCCTTTATTTCAAGTTTTCGTTAAGTATCTAGAGATAATTATCTATATGCAAATGGTGCTACACTCTTAAAAGTAACCTACTTTCTTATAAGTGATAAGTATTTTACTATGTGATTCAATATACAATATATACGACATATAATATATAAATACAATATATATATCACTAATGTAGAATGGTGTGTAGCAAAACCTTTTTTGACATAAATTGTGCAAAAAGTAAAGTTCTGCCTAAGTTATGATTTTCATAGCCACAGAATACAATTTAATAAGTTTATGATATTTCAATGGAGATGTGCTTGAAAAGTCTTCAATAAACTAACTTTGAACTATGAACATATCTAACAAGTAAGAATTAGAAAGTATTTGGAGACTTGAATATACTTGTACCACCAAGCATATAGAGGTTCTGTCTCCCACTGTACAAACTGCTCTTTTTTTAAAAAAAAGGGGAGGAGAGGACAAAAGAACTGGGAATGTAAACATCATGGAAATTCATCGTAATGTCAGCCATGGAATTTAAGAGACAGGAGAAACTTTATAGATTATCTAATTCAAGCCCCATTTTTAAGGATGAAGTAACTGAACTAGAAAGAGAAATTAAGACTCATCCAAGGTAATATATAACTAGTTAAAGGCCTTATAGGTAGAATTATCTCCTAAGAATGAATCCCAGTACATTGCAGGTAAGGATGTAAATGGTCAGCTTCCGTGGAAAACATTTTGGTTGTTCCTCAAAAAGCTTAACATTGAATTATCACGTGTCCCAGCAATTCCCCTCCCAGGTATATACTCAAACGAACTGAAAATAAGAATTCAAACAGATACTTAACACGCCAATGTTCATTGCAGCATTATTCCCAATAGTCAAAAGGTAGAAAAAACCCAAGTGCCTAACAAGAAATGAATGGAGGGACTTCCCTGGTGGTCCAGTGGGTAAGACTCCTCGTTCCCAATGCAGGGGACCCAGGTTCAATCCCTGGTCAGAGAACTAGATCCCGGATGCACGCCTCTACTAAGAATCTGCATGCCGCAACTAAGACCCAGCAGAGCCAAAATAAATAAATAAATATTTTTTAAAAAAGAAAGAAAAAAATGAATGGATAAACAAAAGTAGTATATACATACAATAGAATATTATTCAGCCATAAAAAGGAATGAAGTTCTGATACATGCTACAACACAGTGAACTTTGAAAACATTATGCTAATTGAAATAAACTAGATACAAAAAGACAAATATTGTATGATTCAACTTACATGAAATATCTAGACTAGGCAAATTCATGGAGACAGAATGTAGATTAGAGGTTACTAGGGGCTGTGAGGAGGGAAGAATGGAGTTATTGCTTACTGGTGATATTTTCTGCTTGGGTTGTTAGAGAAGGTTTGGAAATAGTGGTGAGAGTTGCAATACATTGTGAATGTAATAAATGCCACTGAGCTGTACACTCAAAGTGGTTATAAAGGCAAACTCTGTTATATATATTTTATAGCACTACAAAAAAATTTTAAGAGTAAATCCCATAAAAGCTGATGTGCTGGAGTCAGGTAGTTCTGGCACAGAAAATCTGGTCTACTCCAGGAAAAAACACAACAGAGATGTCTTCAATCCCACACTTTAGTTTTTTTAAATTATTTTAAATAAATCTAGGGACTTCCTTGGTGGCGCAGTGGTTAAAAATCTGCCTGCCAATGTAGGGGACACGGGTTTGAGCCCTGGTCCGGGAAGATCCCACATGCCACGGAGCAACTAAGCCTGTGCACCACAACTACTGAGCCTGAGCTCAAAAGCCCGCGAGCCACAACTACTGAGCCCGCGAGCCACAACTACTGAAGCCCGTGCACCTAGAGCCCATGCTGCGCAACGAGAGAAGCCATCGCAATGAGAAGCCTGCGCATCACAACGAAGAGTAGCCCCGGCTCGCCGCAACTAGAGAAAACCTGCATGCAGCAACGAAGACCCAATGCAGCCAAAAATAAATAAATAAATTTAAATAAATCTAAATAAATTCAGGTTTTCACACAGTTGCTGCTTATATAATAAATATTTATGGTACCTAGATTCATGCCAAAAAATCCAAGACATTTTTAGTATGCTTATACTCTCCTTGAATATTGTTTCACCTAATGATTTCACAACTAAATTTAGTAACAGAGAGAGTAAAAACTTACAGTAAAATGATTAAGATTCTGGACTCTAAAAAGGAAGAACATCTATCATAAAGCCATCTTGTAAGAACATGTATCACCCACTGACTAAGTCATTAATTCTAAGGAATACCCAGATGACACAACTTTTGACGTCAAGAATAGGAAGGAAAGCAAGATTGACAAAAAGAGTGGAAATTAGGAAACACAAATGCATTAACAATAGTTACATCTTAAGTAAGAACAATTTAATGAATCACCAATTTAAAATGTGCAAACTCAGATGTACTGATCTAGAAGGGTAAGACTTACATAATCTTGTTCAATTATTTAAAGAGCTCAGATAATTCCTCCAAATGAAGATGAAGTCTGCAATTCTAATCTTCCTACCTAACATCCCAATCCCATAGTAAGCAATCATATTACACTGATTTTGATTTATGACACATACTCACTGGAATACTGATTATTTCACAAGTCAAGTGCCGAAGCAATTTTCGCTTTGGGAAGGCGAAGAAGTGAAATTTAAAAGCCAGGAATATTCAATATATAATGCTACATAATGTAAATATTAGGAAACAAGAGGAACAGCTATCTTAAAAGCTTTCTGTAATAGAAAGTATCTGTGAAGAATAAGCCAAGAGCTAGGGAGTACCGAGGTAAATAAGACATGATCCCTGGCCCTCAAGAACCTCACATACTAGTGGGAGAAATAAAAAAGTAATTATCATGGTTACATACAGAGATGTGGCCTGAATGTTTTGGTATCATAGAGCAAGAGTGCCAACTAGCATAGCCAAAAACAGAGAAGGCCTCTTAAAAGAGGATTCTTGGCCTGAGTCTTAAAGGAAAGCCAAGAGCTAGCCGTGGAATAAAAGTCAGCATGTTAGCATGTATAAAAGTACAACTGTGATACATACATATATATACATATATGTATTTTTTTTCATTCTTTCAAGAAATATTTCTAGACTACCTACTACTTGCCAGGCACAGGCCATGTTTAGAGAACAACATGTATTTTAGTATGGCTGAAGCCTAGAGAGCATGTCTGAGACTAGGCAGGCACCAGATTATGAAAGCCTTGGAGGCTCTGCTAAGGAGTTTAGACCTCATCCTGAAGATGGTAAGAAATCAATGAAAGCTATTAAGGAAATGACAAGATCAGATACACTCTGATCAAGATCAATGCACTCTGATTCAGGCTTTCCTATACTATCTCTCTGAGGAGCTGGCATGAAGGCTTCAAAGGGAAAAGAAGGAAGGAGCTGATATGACCCATGTTTCAAAGATACTGTATGAACATCAGCAGCTAAAGTCTACTACTTCTCTTGTTCTGTCACTAGACTCCACTCTAATGGGGTACAAAGTTTCCATACCAGTAGCAGGTAGAAGATAGAAGAGTGGTAATGTAGAGGAATTCCTCTGGCCAAAATTCATAAGGGCCATCCACAGGGAACTACTAATTTTAAACAGAATATTATATTAACAAAATAAAACTAGAGCATATTAAAACATTAGCTGATAAGACGGTAAATTCTATGTTGTATGTATTTTACCACAGTTAAAAACAATTTTAAAAAAAGAGAAGAAAAACAACTGCAATTTAGGCACCCTATTTTTTCTACTCTGGCAGACATTTTACAAAAATGTAAACACATTAGTTCATACTATACTTAATTATAATTCCCTCATTCTTCCTTCACAATTAAAGAACTCTTCAAAGTCTGCCTCCTACCACAAAGCAAAATGTTTAAGACCACAAAGAAAAAGTATGATAATTACTATCTTACTGGGGGAGAGAGGAGAATCATATCCCAAATGGACACCATCCAGTAGCCCACTATCCTTTCCTAGAGACTTGCCATGGTGCAAACTGCCACCAAAAAGAATGCACATGAATTTGGGCAGACACATTCTAACAGCACAGCTGTCTGTCCAGGCGTGCTGCTGAAACAATAGTACATTCCTACTTGTCCTGTCCCCCACCCACCCTAAGCCCCCTTACAAAAGGGCGTTTAAACAAAAACCTGTCTTATTTAAGCATCTAATGTGTGTGTGTGTGTGTGCGTGTGTGTGTGTTCAGTAAGATCACTTAGGTAATAACAGTAGCAATGAACCCCTCTAACATCACCCTTATCGCTATGTTAGTCTCTGAAGATTCCTGAAGAGGAAAATAATTTTTTTCATGTGTACTTCTCAAAAGTCTTGACTTGAGACTGCCATTTAGGCTCAAAGAGAAGATAACAAATCACCATCTTTCGAAACTTGATACAGTATGGTAGAGGAGTGAGTACTGAGAAAGTAACGGAGTTTGAGTCCTAGGTAGCCATCTTACTAGCTTTGTGACCTTGGGGAAATTGTCCAACCTCTCTGAGCTACAGTCTGTTCATCTATAAAACATGAACAATGATGCTTACACAACCTACATTATAGGGTTGCTGTGAAGATCAGAGAACTAAATTTAACCTTACCTCAGCCACACACTGCAATGCACCCTTCTCAATAATCTAAATTTCATGCAACTCATTTTGAATACATATTCTATCTTACTAACTCATTCCTTCCAGTACATGAACTCTTATCATAATTTGATCCCATCAGGACCTCACATCTACCGACTCAACTATTTTTTCATTGTCCCTCACCCCTTGAAGTCCCCTCTTCTCTCTTTACCCAGTTTAAGTTCCATGATCCAAGAACATAATCACTCACTCCCCTCTCACTTGGATACACTCACCTTGCAAAATCACGAGCTTGATTAAATTAAATTCTCTATTCTCCTACTCCTAAAATCAATATGGATGGAGAAAACACACACACACAAAACCAAGCTGACTGGTGACACTTTTAACTCATGACCTTTAACTTCAAGTAAGCCCTTAATTCTGCCCGGGAATAATACTGTATTTTCCTAGGCCATTTCACTCTCCCATTTCTCTAAATGACAATTACATGCGCTCTCCTCTCTTCTCAAACTTCTAATGCCTTCTTCCATACCCTTTTTTGCCCTCAGCTGATAACTTTGCTCAGAAAATTAAAGAAATCAGAATTTCCAGGAATTACTACCATATCCACCCACAGTATCAGCATCTATCTGTACCTAAATGCTCTGCCTTCCTTCTTGTTATAATAAATGAACTATCTGTTCGCTTTTCAATATCAGCTCCAGCAATCCTTCTGCTCTCTTCTAGATCACCAGTATCTCCCTCTCCTCCTTTCTTCTAGATCTCTTCCATGAGCATATGAAGTACATACGAAAATGCTGTAACTTCTCCTATCACAAAAAGTGTACTAGCAGAAGCACTGTCAGGTTGAACTAAAGAGAACAGAGACAGTATAAAATGAAAATAGGCCTTTGGATTCCCCACATTTCTAGGAGGAGGAAACAGGCTGAGAAAATGACTCAGCTGCAAACACAGGTTGTATTTTACGGAAAAGGAAGACTCAAGGGGACGGAACAGAGAGACTAAGAAGGGTAACAAAACTTTTGCGAGGTCATGCAACTAAATAAGTAGCAGACATGGGATTTAACTCAGAAAGTCTACATTCTTAACCGATACACCTATTATGTGCCAACCAAAATACACATCTCATTGAATTTTTTTAACTTTTTATTTTATATTGGAGCATAGTTGATTAACAATGTTGTGTTAGTTTCAGGTGTACAGCAAAGTGATTCAGTTATACATACACATGTATCTATTCTTTTTCAAACTCCTTCCCCATTTAGGTTGTTACATAATATTGAGCAGAGTTCCCTGTGCTATACAGTAGGTCCCTGTCGGTTATCCGTTTTAAATATAGCAGTGTGTACCTGTCAATCCCACCCTTCCCCACTGGTAACCATAATTCATTCTCTAAGTCTGTGAATCTGTTTCTGTTTTGTATCTTTTTTGTACTTATTTTTTTAGATGCTATATATAAGCAATATCAGATGATATTTCTCAAATGGCATTATTTCATTCTTTCTAATGGCTAAGCAATATTCCATGGTATATATGTACCATATCTTCTTCATCCATTCTTCTGTCGATGGACACTTAGGTTGCTTCCATGTCTTGGCTATTGTAAACACTGCTGCAATGAACACTGGGGTGCATGTATCCTTTCTGACCATGTTTTTATCCAGATATATGCCCAGGAGTGGGACTACAGGATCATATGGTAGCTCTGTTTTTAGTTTGTTTTTTTTTTAAATTAATTTTTATTGGAGTACAGCTGCTTTACAATGTTGTGTTAGCTTCTACTGCATAGCAGAATGAATCAGCCATACATACACATATATCCCCTCCCTTTTGGATTTCCCTCCCACTTAGGACACCACATGCATTACATAGAGTTCCCTGTGCTGTAGAGTATTTTCCCCTTAGTTGTCTACTTTATACATAGTATCAATAGTGTATATGTGTCAATGCCAATCTCCCAGTTCCTCCCAACCCACCTCTTTCCCCCTTGGTATCCATATATTTGTTCTCTATGCCTGTGTCTCTATTTCTGCTTTGCAAATAAGATCATCTATACCATTTTTCTAGATTCCATATACATGCATTAATATACAATATTTGTTTTTCTCTTTCTGAATTACTTCACTCTGTATGAGTCTCTAGGTCCATCCACATCTCTACAAATGACCCAATTTCGTTCCTTTTTATGGCTGAGTAAAGTTAGATTGTATATATATACCACATCTTCTTTACCCACTCCTCTGTTGATGGACATTTAGGTTGCTTCCATGTCCTGGCTATTGTAAATAGTGCTGCTATGAACACTGGGATGCATGTGTCTTTTTGAATTATGGTTTTCTCTGGGTATATGCCCAGTAGTGGGATTGCAGGGTCAGATGGTAGTTCTATTTTTAGTTTTTTAAGGAACCTCCATACTGCTCTCCACAGTGGCTGTACCAATTTACATTCCCACCAACAGTGTAGGAGGGTTTCCTCTCCACACCCTCTCTAGTATTTATTGGCTATGGATTTTTTGATGATAGCCATTCTGACTGGTGTGAGGTGCTATCTCATTGTACTTTTGATTTGCATTTCTCCAATCATTAGTGATGTTGAGAATCTTTTCATGTGCCTCTTGGCTATCTGTATGTCTTCTTTGGAGAAATGTCTATTTAGTTCTTCCGCTCATTTTTTGACTGGGTTGTTTTGATGATATTAAGCTGCATGAGCTGTTTGTAAATTTTGGAGACTAATCCCTTGTCGGTCGCATCATTTGCAAATATTTTCTCCCATTCTGTGGGTTGTCTTTTCGTTTTGTTTATGGTTTCCTTTGCTGTGCAAAAGCTTTTGAATTTAATTAGGTCGCATTTTGTTTATTTTTCTTTTTATTTCCATTACTCTGGGAGATGGATTGAAAAAGATCTTGCTGAAATTTATGTCAGGGTGTTCTGCCTATGTTTTCCTCTAAGAGTTTTAGAGTGTCCAGTCTCACATTTAGGTCTTTAATCCATTTAGTTATTTTTGTGTCTGGTGTTAAAGAATGTTCTAATTTCATTTTTTTACATGTAGCTATACAGTTTTCCCAGCATCATTTGTTGAAGAGACTGTCTTTCCACCATTGTATAGTCTTGCCTCCTTTGTCATAGATTAATTGACCATAGATGCATGGGTTTATTTCTGGGCGTTCTATCCTGTTCCATTGACCTGTATTTCTATTTTTGTGCCAGTACCATACCGTTTTGATGACTATACCTTTGTAGTATAGTCTGAAGTCAGGGAGCCTGATTCCTCCAGCTCCATTTTTCTTTCTCAAGATTGCTTTGGCTATTGGGGGTCCTTTGTGTCTCCACACAAATTTTAAGATGTTTTGTTCTAGTTTTGTGAAAAATGCCACTGGTAATTTGATAGGGATTGCACTGAATCCACAGATTGCCTTGGGTAGTATAGTCACTTTGACAATATCGGTTCTTCCAATAAAAGAACATGGCATAACTTTCCATCTGTTTGTGTTGTCTTCGATTTCTTTCATCAGCATCTTGTAATTTTCGGAGTACAGGTCTCGTCCTTTAGGTAGGTTTATTCCTAGGTATTTTATTCTTTTTGATGCGATGGTAAATGGGATTGTTTCTTTAATTTCTCTTTCTGATATTTCATTGTCAGTGTATAGAAATGCAACAGATTTGTGTATTAATTTTGTAACCTGCAACTTTACTGAATTCACTGATGAGCTCTAGCAGTTTTCTGGTAGTGTCCTTAGGATTTTCTATGTATAGTATCATGTCATCTGCAAACAGTAACAGTTTAACTTCTTTTTCAATTTGGATTCCTTTTATTTCTTTTTTTCTCTGATTGTCGTTGCTAGGACTTCCAAAACTATGTTGAATAATCAGAGTGGCAAGAGTGGACATCTCATTAAATCTTTACAACCCTGCGAGTAGAAAAGTGCTAAAATTATCCCTATTTTAAAAATGCAGAAACTGAAGCTTAGCTAGATTCAGTAACTTAAAACACATTTTCCAAAAAAACTGTAGTTTTTAAACATCTACATTATATTCAGAATTGAGATAAAACTTACATACCAAAAAGATAAACAAGATATGTATTACATTTAACAGTCAGTTTCTATAGTATTCTATTACAAGAAAATTACTGCATCAAAATGTTTAAGTAAGGGACAAGAAAGATGTCTCAAAAATAAGAAAATAATAAAATTACTATATTTTTTAAATTTAATTTTATTTATATTTGGCTGTATTGGGTCTTTGTTGCTGTGCACAGGCTTTCCCTAATTGAGGCGAGTGGGGGCTACTCTTCGTTGCAGTGCGCGGGCTTCTCACTTCAATGGCTTGTTGCAGAGCATGGGCTCTAGGCGTGCACACTTCAGTACCTGCAGCACGCGGGCTCAATAGTTGTGGCGCATGGGCTCTAGGGCATGCAGGCTTCAGTAGTTGTGGCTTGCAGGTTGTAGAGCACAGGTTCAGTAGTTGTGGTGAACAGGCTTAGTTGCTCCGCGGCATGTGGGATCTTCCCCAGACCAGAGATCGAACCTGTGTCCCCTGCATTGGCAGGTGGATTCTTAACCACTGAGCCACCAGGGAAGTCCCAAGAATGACTCTATTCTTAAACCATTAAAACTACTGATATGAGTCTAATAATACACACTAATGCTAAATATAACCACTCTTCCACTCAATTTATTTACTGTATAACAAACAACGCTGTTTTTAGTTTGAGAAATTTTTGACTACATATTTGTTTTGTGTTATTTTTACTGGAAACTATTTACAGGTCAGTATTTTACTGTATCTATTAATAACTGCAACTTATTTTTGTAGTATGCTTTCCAGTTAAAATCTTTCAAGTAAATAGGGTAGGCACAGGTGTTTCTCCTACAGTAAGTTTTCAAAACTCGAATTGGATATGACTCATCAAGGAACACAATTTATACTGCATAGAATGCTACTGGTTAAAATTCACAATCAAGGAAAACACTGTGTGCATCACCTTCAAGACAGATGCTGGGTGATTAAGGAGTGAGGTGTTATTTCCTTTGCCAACGATAGTTGTGACTTTTCCTGCCAATTATTATTTTTATAACCAATTGTCAGTATAGCTGGCTATGTCTGCCTGTGATTAGTATCAAACATTGCTCAAGAAAGCAATTTCTTTCACAACTCTTCCACAAAGAGCACATTTCAGTTATAAGCAGCTTTCATTTTTTCCTCTACTTTGGCTAGAATCACTAGATATACCAATTTACATACCAACAGGGTGCTTTAGAGTTCAATATTTATGGGTGTTTTAACAGTCTCATTACCTCAAAGTTTTGGAAACTAACTATTTTGTTAGGAGTTAACCAAGTTTGTTTCTACATATCTGTAAATATTTGGCTTGCTAAATAATAATGTCAATATAAATTTAAGAATAACATTATTTAAAATTTAAAAATTAATTAAAGATACATTCTTCATTTAATTTTTTAAACTATTAAGCATATTAAAATGCTATCAACATCCTTAGCTATTTGTTAAATCAAGTGTCCCAATGATTCTTATAAGCAAAACCATTCAATCTACTTGCAGTTACTTATACCTCAAAAAAATAATGAATGTCCTAAAATATTCCATAAATCAGACAACCCTATAAAGCCAAACTGGTTCTTCGTATTAAAATTAGTAAGGCCTTTAAGCTTTTAACAGAAAAATTTCCACTTATACTTTGCATACTTAACTCTTCTAAATAAAGTTAACTATGCAAAATTTAATTCAAATCAAAATAAATAAGAAAGCAATAAACATAACTAGAAAGCTGGAAATTAAGATTAAAAGGTTTAGATACTGTATTCCTAGAAATTCCAAGTTGACTTTCACTTGGAGGAAGATAATCAAGGCTGTCATCTTCTCAATATAAAGAGAGCATCTTTATATGTATGCACAAAGCACTCAAGATAATCATAAAGCAGCAATTTAACAACAAAAAAGGATAACTCCTGTCTTTATTAGTGTACAACTGAAACAGTCAAAAAATCATAAAACAAACATAAAGCAAAATGTTACAGAAGAGCACTGAATCAGAAATCAGAAGACCTAAGCTATAATCTTTTCTCCATCAGAGATATGAAAATTTACTGTGTTTCTATTTCCCCATCTGCAAAATTAAGGGGCAGGGGAAGAGATCATCCTAAGGTTATTTGCAGCTCAAATCTTATGATTCCATGAACCAAACTGAGGTTATGTCTTATTTTCTTATCTTAAATAGAAATAATAATAAACTATTACATAATTGGGGTTAAAGGTAGCCTTATACTATCTAAAAGATAGTTGTAGATAAAGACTATGGCAAAAATAAAAATCCAAGAAAAGGTATGAAAATATATAAATAAAAATACATACTACTTCTCTGGATAAAGTTCCTTCTGTAAACATTTGAAAAAATTTGAAATTATCTTCTACACCATCAATGTGAAACTTTTAATAGCTACTTTATAAGTCATAGGAACATTATACAAGCAGATGAAATTAATAGAAATTAAGAATAGAGAAAATTATCAATGCCCTTGTAGGCTATAACTATATAATGTGTAACATAATATTTTTGGAATTCACTTTCAGAGTTCTTTCTTGAGTGGGTGTATGACGATGCTAGTTATTTCAATGTAGTCCCTCAATTTGACTGGATCCAGCAATTCCTTATTTAAAAGATTTCATAAACTCTCAATATACTAGGCTTTCCCTTTAACTTTCATTTTCTATTCCTCTTCTCCTTCCAACACTAACTATATTTAAGTATGCTTCACAGTGTCTGTTTCAATTTTCTATTTCCTACATCTTTACCATGTCGGATCTTTATGTCTCCCTTATCTATGACTTCAACTTTGATTCAAAATGCCTTTATTCACCCATTTAGGTATTAAGAGTCCTGAGACTTATTTCCTTTGATGCAATTCCTTTCCACAATATCAAACACAGGAAGTTCGCTAGCAAATTCAGATATATTACTCAGTGACTCAAAAGTTTAAATTTTACATGTTGACATTTTTATATTCCATTTATTTTCACCACTAGCAACCTACTTGCTTAAAGTCTAAGAATTTTGACTTTTAAATACTTTTTAGCATATCGACACATGCTGGAGAAACCAAAGCAGTTTCAAATTTGAAAAGTCACCTAGTCAAACTGGAGAGGAAAACACAGCATCCAATATTTGTCAAAAATCTGCAACATAGCCTTTTTTGGAAGGCCTAAGAAAAAAATTTACTACATACTGTAATATAACTATAAAAGGTATTGGAAGTTCTTTTGGGAATCTTACCATATTTCTTTAAGATGCAAGTGATGCTTGGGGAATCTATACAAACAAATTTAAATCATTACAGAGTTTAACTATAATTTCTAAAGTTACCATTTAAAAATGAATATGCATTATGAATTTACTGTCATTTCTTACCCCATTATTCAACAGTAAAAGTCAAATCCTAGAGAGAAGTGACACCAAACTAAATTTTTTTTTTTTTTTTGCGGTACGCGGGCCTCTCACTGTTGTGGCCTTTCCCGCTGCAGAGCACAGGCTCCGGACGCACAGGCTCCGGACGCGCAGGCTCAGCGGCCATGGCTCACGGGCACAGCCGCTCCACGGCATGTGGGATCCTCCCGGACCGGGGCACGAACCCGTGTCTCCCGCATCGGCAGGCGGACTCAACCACTGCGCCACCAGGGAAGCCCGACACCAAACTAAATTTGATAAAGCTCTCTGTATCCAGTACATTGCTGCATATCCTATGGCTATTTTAGACTCATAACTAGTTTCTCTGCTTTCACCTCTGCCCCCAAGAGTTTATTCTCCACAAAGTGGACAGACTGAACCTTTTAAAATATAACCCCCCTACACCAATAGATCCCCATCCTACACAAAACCTTTACCTTCTTTCTCCCTGTATGTATTATCTCCTAGCATTCTCCGCCTGAGCCACTCCTCTCTATCCAGTCCAGCCTCCTCCGCCATTCTGGAAGGATAAAAACCTCTGCTTTACAAATATTCTCCAGAATTTTGCCTTTGAGGTCCTCTTCCTGGAATATTTTTTTCTCCTGAAAGTCCTAAGTCTCACTCCTTCAGATCATTCAATTCTCTAACTGAAATGTCACCCTACCAGAGGCTTTCTCTGACCACCCAATCCAAAACAGCATTCCCCCTATCACTCTTATTTACCCAGCTTTATATTACTCTCAGAACTCATCACCACATGATATAGTAAATTTAAAAAAAAAAGAGCCTATCTCTACCCACTACAAGATAATCTCCATGAAGGTAGGTGGTTTCATTTGTCCAATGCCATATTCCCAGTACCAAGAAAGCGCAACTATTAAATGTAGTTGGCCCACCATATCCGTGGGTTCCACACTGGCAGATTCAACCAACCACAGATGGAAAATAATCAGGGGAAGAAAAAAAAAACCCAGACAGTTCCAAAAAGCAAAACTTCAATTTGCAGCATGCCAGCATCTATCTACATAGCATTTATACTGTATTTACAGGATCTAGGTATTTTCACCATGAGACACTTAGCCACAAGCAGTTTTGCCAAACAACTGATTGGCCATAAGACCACTTTGCATAAAAGATAAAATAACTGATCAACAGTTTAGGTTTCGTTACACTAGAAAATGATAACCTATCAGTTTTTGCAAATCTTTTGGGGGGCACAGTCATCCTTCCCACCCAACAAAACCAAAAGTTTACCAAGCTATAGCAAACACAAAAGAGGCAGTTAATAATTCACAAGCCTTCAAGAGCATTAATTATTGATTCTTTAGCTAATTCAGATACAACAGCTTGTTCTCTAATGCCACCTTAACCAATTTTATCACTTGATATAAGAAGCTGGAGGCAAAAGAAGACTCAAGCTCCTCCTATCCCCCCAAAAAGAAATGGTTACATGATTCTTTTTTTTTTTTTTTTTTTTTTGGCTGCATTGGGTCTTTGTTGCTGCATGCTCTAGCTGCAGTGAGCAGGGGTTACTCTTTGTTGTGGTGAGTGGGCTTCTCATTGCAGTGGCCTCTCTTGTTGTGGAGCAAGGGCTCTAGGCGCTCAGGCTTCAGTAGTTGTGGCACATGAGCTCAGCAGTTGTGGCACATGGGCTTAGTTGCTCCGCGGCATGTAGGATCTTCCCGGACCAGGGATCGAACCCGTGTCCCCTGCATTGGCAGGCGGATTCTTAACCACTGCGCCACCAGGGAAGTCCACGTGATTCTTGATGAGTATAAGTTTCTTGAAAATGGTGAAAATTTTTAGCTATTCAATAGTAAAGAACGTGATGTAGACAGAATTTTGGTATTTAGCACTGAATCTGGCTTAGATGATATGATGAAATATAAAGACTGGGCATGTGATGGAACACTTAAATGCAGTCCAGATGTGTACTACCAGTTATATACATTACATATATTGATAAGAAATAGCAGCATCCCTTTTCCATTTTACTTCTAGGGAGAGCTGAAGACACTTAACAGCAAATTTTTTTATACTGTAAAGAACCTACATCCAGCATTAGATCCTGAATCCTCAATGTTCGACTTTGAGAAAGAAGTATCACTTTATTCCCAATACAGCCGAATACAACTATAACCATGAATCTCCAAACACCTTAAATATATTCAAGTATTTTTTGTACTTTCATTTTTCATAATAGGATCTTTTTAAATTTTTGTTTTCAATTTTTCATGTTTCATTAGGTCCTTTTTAATGTCTCTCTTTTACTTTTGTTATTTTTTAAGGCAAAATTGTCTTATGGTCAAGTAGTTGTGCAGTGAACCTGCTTCCAGCATAATTCTTTGCAGCAAAGATTCTTAGGGCAAAAATACTGTACACAGTATTTACAACTACTTACATAGCATCTACATTGTATTAGGCATTATAAGTAATCACAAGATGATTTAAAGTATACAGAGGGGGCCTCCCTGGTGGCGCAGTGGTTGAGAGTCCGCCTGCCGATGCAGGGGACACGGGTTCGTGCCCCGATCCCGGAGGATCCCACATGCCGCGGAGCGGCTGGGCCCGCGAGCCATGGCCGCGGGGCCTGTGTGTCCGGAGCCTGTGCTCCGCAGCGGGAGAGGCCACAGCAGTGAGAGGCCCGCGTACAGAAAAAAAATAAAAATAAAAAAAAATAAAGTATACAGAGGACATGCGTAGGTTATATGCAAATATTACACCATTTTAAATGAGACTTGAACATCCTCAGATTTTGGCATCCGCAGAGGGCCCTAGAATCAATATCCTGCAGATACTGAGGGACAACTGTAAATGAAAAATTTAAACATCTGACTCTAAAATCCATGCTATCAACTTTAATTATTCACACATACCAAAGAAGTCCTTTAAATAATAAATGTTCAAAGTGTATTTAAACTGGAAATATTGCTTCTGGAGAAGAGAACCGGATGGCTAAAGGGAGAGAGATAGGGGACAATTAAATGTATACCTCTTAAATCTTGAACTATTTAATGTGTTAACACTATATTAGTGTGTTAACTTTTCATTTATTATAGTAATGTGTTAACTTCAATCTTGAATTATATTAATGTGTTAACTTTCTATTAATTTTAATAAGATTTTAAAATTTGATAGTAATATTTATGCTGGAATTACATAAACTTCCCAGTTCAATTCTGCATTTTCAAGATGCAGAACACTACTGGTAAAAATATGACATTATTCATGTCCTGGGATAGTTTAATAAGGTTTTTCAGGAATTTCTCAGAGCACAAGAACTTTTACGTTCCCTTCTTAAATGCTCCCTTACTGTTGAATCATATTAACTAGTTCTCTTACTCTTGTAAGTCACTAGAAAGTTGTTAGCTACATTCACTAGTTCATTCAGGTAGGGTAAAACAGCCAAGTGTGGTAATACCTTTACTAACTAATGATAAGGTTGTCTGCCAAGGACATTGTTATCAGAAATTTTGTCACCAAAGACAGCAATTACAAAGAATATTCTAAGATATGCTCCAGTATAGCCAAAATTTAAAGTCCTAGCCCTGGTAATGGGGTTGGTGAGAAGGGAAGGGAAAAGTGGAAGCAGCTGTTCAGTCACTTCCTGTTATCTACTCTAACCACAGCTAATCCCCAAGTTAGACAGGAAGTTACTCCCAGTTCTCTTGAAAACATTGCTCCTCTCAACTGACATGAAGGCCTTGTGAAGAAGGTCACCTTCAGAAGAGAAAACCCAGCATGACAATAGTAATGAAATCTTTCACAGATCAACACTAGACCTAAGGACCTTCCCAGGACTTTATACTTGTATTATATCACGAAGGATCAGAATTATAAAACCATACTTGAAAGAATAAACACTGATTTCTGCCAGCTATAACATAAGAGACCACTGCACTTAATTTTCAAATTCAGATAATGCTGAATACTTTTCCAACACTTGTATATTAAAATATTAGGTGTTACGTGATATGACAATCTTCCTGTATGAAATCATTTTAACTATATACACATATTCCCACATTTAAGTAATCTCTACTTAATAAAATTTTTTTTAAACCCAAGAGTTTTCCCCAAACTACCAAGAAACAGTTTATATAGTGTTATATGAAAGATGGAACAATTAATTACTCCCTCAATTGAAGTCAGAGGAAAAAAATGACAATCAGTTGGAACCTGTCATATAAAAATTAAGTTTGGACCTAAGCAAAAATACTATAATGGTCTTTCTTTTGTTTTGTTTACTTTAAAAAAAATACACTGCAAACAAACAAAAAAGTATTAAAAGCAAGAGAGTCTAACAATGACACTGTGACATTTTGCCTTTCCTCTAGTCAAAATACAACAAAACATGAACCAGTCACATTTCATTTATTAATCATTGTACATAGCAGGGAACTGAACCATACTCAGCAGTTACAGAACTAGTTACGAAAAATGGTTCATAGGAATACTCTGGCTCTCATTCTACCATAGGTATACATAGCTGGTATCTAGGTCATGCTAGTCAATCTAACCAGATGCATAACTAAAACCCCTGATTATCCCAACACTCTCTAGCTCTTTCCCCATTTTGCTAGGGAGATAAAGATAAAAAAAAAAAAAAAAAACACAATATGAGAAAGTCAAACACAGTCCTTCTACCCATCACTGTTATCACCATAATATCCTATAAAATCATCACCCAAGCTCAAATTAAAACAAACTCTCAGTAATTCCTATACCACTTTTATTTTCAATGGACAAATATATATACTTGCTCTTATCCCAGACTGTCTGAAAAATGGAAACATTTTTCAAAGCATGCTATCATGATGGCACATGATTTCACCCATCTGTTGTACTTACAAATAGCAGAAATCAGATGAATTGATGAGTTAAATCTGACAAAGTCACTTTAAGAATCTATGTTCAAGGCATACAGGAATGAAATCTATGATATGTAGAAAATTCATACAATCATATCATAGACGAAATCAAAAAAGGGCTTAGGAAAAATAAATAAAGAATAAATTTTTGGCTAACTGAAGTATTTTCTGAAACATTAACTGTGATAACCTTTTCCTAGTAAGCACAAGAGCCTAAATTGCTTTCTTGAATCTGGGAGATGTTGGTCAAAGGGTACAAAGTTTCAGTTATGCAAGGTGAATAAATTCTGGAGGTCTAATGTACAGCATGGTGACTGGAGTTAAAAATAATGTATTTGGGGTTTTGCACGTGCTGGTGGTGGCCGCGTCGCTTTGTGGTAGAGGCATAGGGTTGGTGGGGTGGGATGAACCACGCTCCCAGTGGAAGCAGAGGAGCTGAGCAGGAACCATTTGCTGCTGCAGGATTTGCAGGCCATTACGCTTTGCAAGGATGAAGCATATGGAGCCTCAAGTAAAACAAGTTTTTCAAAGTCTACCAAAATCTGCCTTCAGTGGTGGCTATTACAGAGGTGGGTTTGAGCCCAAAATGACAAAACAGGAAGCAGCATTAATACTAGATGTAAGCCTTACTGCCAATAAGGGAAAAATAAGAGATACTCATCAACGAATTATGCTTTTAAATCACCCAGACAAGGGAGGATCTCCTTATATAGCAGCCAAAATCAATGAAGCTAAAGATTTACTAGAAGGTCAAGCTAAAAAATGAAGTAAATGCATGATGAGTTTTAAGTTCTTACTCATTTATGTATATGAGTACCAGCTTTTTATAATAAAATGCCTCAAAGCTAAAAATAACAATAATAATAATGTATTTGTATACTTGAAATTTGCTGAGACAGTAGGTCTTAAGTGTTCTCAACATTAAAAAAAAAGGAAAATGATAACTTTGTGAGGTGATGGATATGTTAATTTGCTTGACTGTGGTGTTCATTTCACAATGTATACACATCAAAACATCATGCCTGTTGTATCATAAACATATATCAAAACATAACAAACATACAACTTGATGCCTTAATTAAGTATGCACAATTACCATTTGTCAATTATACCTTAATAAAGCTGAAAAAAATGCTGTAAATTCTTCCACAGATGAATATTGTCAAATTAATAACCCAAACCAGTCCTAAAAAGTATACTTTTTTTAATGTAAGCAAGCAGAAAAGTAATAATTTTATTAAGCAAGAGATGATTTTTAAACTAGAGTAGCAACTGTATTTTCTTCCTAAGTACTGGAGTCTCCCCTAGTGGACTGGTGAGGAACAGTTTTTTTGGTTATTAAATTGAACTTTTAAGTATTTGAGCATGACAAATTCACTAAAACTCTTACCTGAAAAGCAGATTTTTTCCATGGTCAAAGCAATGTTAACATATTTTTTAAATTTCGTAATTTTGAAGTCAGTAGGGGCCCTGTAAGACAGAACCAAATCTGCTTCTTGAAAAAATACTGTTTCCAATGTTTCAAATATAATCTCTTCCAAGAATTGTTTTATAAACTGGGCATGAATTTAGAAATGTAAAATCAATCTTCTTTAACAGTTTCCTAAAAACATAATTTAAAGCAAAGGAAGTTTACTAGAAAAATTACTTGGAAGAAGGAGATTGCCAAGCCCGTGGCCAGGCAGGGGTGCCCAAAGCCTCAGGCTTTGTGTCTGGAGGTATTGCAGTGGTTCCATGGGAGTAACCCAGTATATGGCCAAAGTGTTCCTGGGGCATTTCAACATATGACAAATATAACTCAAAATACCATAAAAAGGAGAGCAGCCAAGATGGATCAGTGAACTAGAAGACAGAGTAGTGGAAATCACCGCCACAAAAAAAAGAATGAAAAGAAATGAGTACAGTTTAAGAGACCTCTGCGACAACATCAAGCGCACTAATATTCACATTATAGGGGTCCCAGAAGGAGGAGAGAGAGAGAAAGGGCCTGAGAAAACACGTGAAGAGATAATAGCTGAAAACATCCCTAACCTGGGAAAGGAAACAGTCACAAGTCCAGGAAGCACAGAGAGTCCCATACAGGATTAACCCGCAGAGGAAGACATCAAGACACACTATAATCATAATGACAAAACTTAAAAGATAAAGGGAGAATACTAAAAGAAAATTACTCAAATTACCTCACTGATCTAAATGTGAACAATCGAATTATGAATATTAAGCAGAATACTTTTAAAGAGCTAGTGGTCACAAAAAATGAATTTGAGAAACTACTGACAAAGGCTTGAAAATAATGTTTTTACATACCACGTAATTTCTGATAATATGTAGAATAAGAAGAATGACTTAAAAACAAATTTTTAAGACACTCTATATACATAAAACTAATAGACTATTTCATATTTTTGCCAAGTAATCGAGCAAAATCTAATGAAGAATACAAGTATACAAAGCCTTTTCAATTATACTTAACACATTGAAAATAATGCTACCATGCCTTCTCCATCCACATGGTCTTTATACATTCTGTTCCCTCTATCTGAAACACTCTTCCCCACTCCTATCTACTAATATATATTTAATAACTCTCCATCCTTTAAATCTCAACTAAATCAGCACTAACCTCCCTGACTAGGTAAAATTTCACTATTATTGCTTCTCATAGCACTATGTATCTCACCTTTTATTGACTTATTTAAATAATGGCTGCTCATTTCATTAAGTTACTTAGAGAGTTCTATCATTAGTTCTATTATTAGGTTGCTGTGAAAATTAAGCGATACGTGTGTAAACCACCTAGAACAATGCCAGCCACATGTAAATACTATTAGTATTGGCCCCATTAAACCTGTAAGAGGTAAACTTTGCTTCTGTCATCTAAGATTATTCTCTAGAGTTTTAGTTTGTTGTTAAAAACTACTTCATTACTAGCATTAACACAGTACTAGAGTTGTTCTCATCTATTCCTTGTCAAACTGTTCGATACTCCTCTCCTCAAGAGGCAGAGCTTAATTCCCTACCCTTGGAGTAGATTTAGGGACTCGCTTTTAACAAATAGAGTAAGATGGATGTAAAGTTGTGTGACTTGGGGACTAGGTCATAAAGGGAATTATGACATTCTGTTCGAAGATTACTTGCTCTGGGGAAAGCCAGCTGCCATACTATGAGGACATTCAGACAGCCATACAGAGGGGCCCATGGGGCAAGGAACTGAAGCCTCCCACTAGCAGCCACATGCATAAGCCATCTTGCAAACAGATCCTCTAGCCCCATACAAGCCTTCAGATGACTGCAGCTCCAGCTGGCAGCTTGACTGAAACTTCACAAGACACCCTGAGCCAGAACCACTGAGCTCAGAAACTTCTGGATATCTGACACTGAGAAATCATGTGAGATCAGAAATATTGGTAGTTTTAAGCTGCTAAACTCTGGAATAACTGGTTACTCAGCAATATATATAAAGTACTGTATATGTTTAAAGAAAAAGAGGATGATGATAGTAAATGAAGAAACAGAAGACACTATCAAAAAAGACCAACAGGGGCTTCCCTGGTGGCGCAGTGGTTGAGAGTCCGCCTGCCGATGCAGGGGACACGGGTTCGTGCCCCGGTCCGGGAAGATCCCACATGCCGCGGAGCAGCTGGGCCCGTGAGCCACAGCCGCTGAGCCTGCGCGTCCGGAGCCTGTGCTCCACAACAGGAGAGGCCACAACAGTGAGAGGCCCACGTACCGCAATTAAAAAAAAGACCAACAACTTAACAAAAAAATAAAGCTGATTTATTTTTGGGCAAAAGACTTGAATAGACATTTCTCCAAAGAAGATATATAAATGGCCAATAAGCACATGCAAAGATGCTCAACATCACTAATCACTAGGTAAGTGCAAACTGAAACCACAATGATATACTACCTCATACCCATTAGGATGGTTACCACCAAAAATAATAATAATAATAAATGTTGATGACTATGTGGTAATACTGGAACCCCTGTGTAGTACTGGGAGGAACATAAAGTGAAGCAGCCACTATGGAAAACAGTATGGCACTTCCTCAAATATAGATTTACCATATAATCCAACAATTCCACTTCTGGATATATACCCCCAACATAATAAAGCAGGGTCTCGAAGACATTTGTACACCGATGTTCATAGCAGTATCACTCACAGTAGTCGAAAGGTGGAGGCAACTCAAGCAGTCCATTAACAGATGAATAGATAAACAAAATGTGGAATATGCATACAATGAAATATCATCTGACACATGCTACAACACGGATGAACCTTAAGGACATTATGTTGAATGAAATAAGCTAATCACAAAAGGACAAATACTGTATGATTCCACTTAGAGTAGGCAAAGTCATAGAGAAAATGTAGAATGGTGGTTGCCAGGGACTGGAGGAAGGGTAAGTGAGGAGTTACTGTTTCATAGGTACAGAGTTTCAGTTTTGCAGGATGAAAAGAACTCTGAAGATGGATAGTGGCGATGGTTACACAATGCGAATGTTATTAATGCCAGTGAACTGTACACTTAAACTGTTAAAATGGTAAATTTTATATTATGTGTATTTTACCACAGTTTTTAAAAAAACAGTTTAAAGAGGATCAAATAGAACTTGCAGAAATGGAAAATACAATCACTGAAATTAGAAGTCTGATGGATTAAATAGCTGATTAGATCAGGTAAAGAGCACTCTGAAGAAATACACAAAATGTAGCACAGTGATACAACAACTGAAAATACAGAACAGAGGTTAAGCAACATGAGAACAGAACAAAAGGTCCAACATATGTCTAAACAATGTTGAAAAAGAAGGGTAGAGAGGGAATTCCCTGGCTGTCCGATGGTTGGGACTCGGCACTTTGACTGCCAAGGGCTCAAGGGTTCAATCCCTGGCTGGGGCACTAAGATCCTGCAACCTACGCAGCATGGCCCCCACCCCAAAAAAGCACAAAGAATTACCAGCAGGATAAATAATAAGAAATCTATACCTAGTAGTTACTGTGTAGTGAAAATGCTAAATACTAAAGACAAAAAGATTTACAAAACCACCAAAAAGAAATGATAGACTGTCTCCAGGAAGGATAATTATAATGACAGCTAACTTCTCAATAGCAATAATGGAACCCAGGGGATAATAAAATAATATACTGAGAAAAGTAAACACTAAAGCAGATATACTTCAAGGCTGTGGGATTTAGCCTAGTAAATGCACCTGCTTGGTTCAGTAGGAATGCACTTTTTTTCTTTTTAATATTCTACAGGTGATGTTGATACATACTCCTGGTTAAGCAGAGGAGGCAAAGGAGGAAAAGGTAGAAAGAGAGGGAGGGAACAAAATAAACAAAACAAAATGTTAACAATTAGGAAAACAGGGCAAAGAGTAAAAGAGTTCTGAATTTTTTCTTGCAACTATTCTATAATGTTAACTTTCAAAATAAAGTTATAGGGCTTCCCTGGTGGTGCAGTGGTTAAGAATCCGCCTGCCAATGCAGGGGACAAGGGTTTGAGCCCTGGTCCAGGAAGATCCCACATGCCATGGAGCAACTAAGCCCGTGCTCCACAACTACTGAGCCTGCGCTCTAGAGCCCGTGAGCCACAACTACTGAGCCCACGTGCCACAACTACTGAAGCCCAGGCGCCTAGAGCCCATGCTCCACAACAAGAGAAGCCACCGCAACGAGGAGCCTGCGCACCGCAACGAAGAGTAGCCCCCGCTCACTGCAACTAGAGAAAGCCCACACACAGCAACAAAGACCCAACACAGCCAAAAATAAGTAAATAAAAATAAATTTAAAAAATAAAGTTATAAAAAGAACAAAAACACATACATACATCAGAATTATACAATTCTGTTTTAAGATGCCACTATTTCTAAACACTGATTCTAAAAATTCTAATAGGAGATCATGCCTATAAATTAGTCCAAATTGTCCCATTATTACCTGGGAGTATTCATCATGAGAGAATAGAGGTTGGATGCATTTAATCAGTTACTGAAACTTGATAACACACAGGTGTCAACTAATTCATGACAACCTCACCATAAAGGTACAGAAAAACATTCATTAAGTTTCTATGCCTTCCCTAGCCCCTTCTTGACTTTGTACTTAATGATATTCTTAGTTCTTAAACTATGAAAGGTTCCCCTGGGTGATTTTGGAGATAAATTTAAAATTCCATTTTCTAAAACTTAATGATTCTTCTCTCCTCACTAACCTTCACACCCAACCTCACATCAAACCAATAAGGAGAAGAGAAACACAAGCTTCACGTTCTCTCCTTTTCCCCTTTAAATTTCTCCAATCTCTCTATATCTTGAAGAGCAGAAAAAGTATAACAATTTTTAAGACAATTCTGTGCAAGACAGTGGGAGAAACTTTGTATACATTATCTTGTTTAATAATCAAGCCAGCCATACAGCAGGTATTATCCTCATTTTGTAATGAGGAAATAAGTTCAAACAATTCACATAGTTAATAAACCACAATTCTAAACCAAATCTGTCTAGCTCCAAAACCCCTGTACTTTCTACATCATAGTGCTTTGAGTCACATTTGTTGCCTCAAGTTCTCCTTTTAGAATAACATGTTTGGGCCTCCCTGGTGGCGCAAGTGGTTGAGAGTCCGCCTGCCGATGCAGGGGATACGGGTTCGTGCCCCGGTCTGGGAGGATCCCATATGCCGCGGAGCGGCTGGGCCCGTGAGCCATGGCCGCTGAGCCTGCGCGTCCGGAGCCTGCGCGTCCGGAGCCTGTGCTCCACAACGGGGGAGGCCACAACAGTGAGAGGCCCGCATACCGCAAAAAAAAAAAAAAAAAAGAATAACATGTTTATAAAGTACAGAACCTTAGCAGACAGCCTGACACCAAGATCCAGCTTCACAAAAATAGAACCTTGAACAGAAGTTTCTCAGTCACAGATTAAGAGCTTTATTCCCTCTCCTATAAACCCCAAAATTACTTTTAGTTTCATTTATTCTATCTACTACCCTATTTAGACATAACTTAAACCAAAAAAAATGACATCTACCTATTGGATACTTCCATGTAGAGGCTTTTTCCATGAGCATGGTAAATTCCAGTTATAATTTTATCTGATCCACTGTTGTGTTTGGGGGGCTTCCCCAAGATCACTCCCAGGTTCAATGATTCACTATGACGACTGAGCACACAGTTGTACTTATAGTAATGATTTATTGAAGCTAAAAGATACAAAGCAAAATCAGCAAAGGGAAAAGTCAGATGGGGTAGAGTCTGCAGGAAATCAGGTTCAAGCTTCCAAGAGACTTCTCCCAGGCGAGTCACAAAAGACACACTTAACTCCTCCAACAATGAGTTTTAGCAACATGTGTAAAATGCTGTCTACAGGGTAAGCTCCTTAGAGGTTCGGTACCCAAGGTTTTGCTTAGGGGCTGGTCACGTAGGCACCCTCTACCTACCATGTAGCAAAATTCCAGACTCCCAGAAGGAAAGTGGGTGCTGAACATAAACCACATTGTTTGTACTAACAGTTTAGACACAGTGAGCCACTCTTCACAGTTCTGGGAATGGTGGAAACCCTCCCAAAATCAAAGTTCCTAGATACCAGCCAAGGGCCAACCTTGTAAGCAGGGGGTTCTAAGGATTATTGGTCTCAAGCCTGCTTATGTTCAGTCTTTTCTGCACCGCTGAGATGTTCTCTTTGGAAACAACGTACTGCTGCTGTTTTGTTTTTGGTGATCCCTGTTTTCTATCCAAAATGTGTCTCCAGGGACTTCCCTGGTGGCGCAGTGGTTAAGAATCCACCTGCCAATGCAGGGGACACGGGTTCAAGCCCTGGTCCAGGAAGATCCCACATGCCGCGGAGCAACCAAGCCCGTGCGCCACAACTACTGAGCCTGCGCTCTAGAGCCAGATAGCCACAACTACTGAGCCCGCATGCCACAACTACTGAAGCCCGTGCACCTAGAGACCGTGCTCCGCAACAAGAGAAGCCACCACAATGAGAAATCCACACACTGCAACGAAGAGTAGCCCCCGCTCGCCACAATTAGAGAAAGCCCACTCGCAGCAGTGAAGACCCAACACAGCCAAACATTAAAAAAAAAAAAAAGTGCCTCCATTTCCTGTCATTTTAACTAAAGTTTCCTTTCCTGAGATGTATATGTTTTTTATAACTTATCAGCTGCTTATGCCCAACTTTTAAAACTCTTTTACGGGCCTCCCTGGTGGCGCAGTGGTTAAGAGTCCGCCTGCCGATGCAGGGGATACGGGTTCGTGCCCCGGTCTGGGAGGATCCCATATGCCGCGGAGCGGCTGGGCCCGTGAGCCATGGCCGCTGGGCCTGCGCATCCGGAGCCTGTGCTCCGCAACGGGAGAGGCCACAACAGTGAGAGGCCCACATACCGCAAAAAGAAAAAAAAAAAAAAAAAAAAACTCTTTTACAAGCCACAAATACACTAGATACACAATGTTATGATTAAATTCTGTATCTAACCTTAAGGAGAATACCTGTGAGAAAAAAATCCTTTTAAGATTTAAAGACAGTAAAAAATTAATCTTAGCACACTGGGATAAAATCATTTGATGCAATTTAATAGATATTATTGATCATTTATACTGCAACAGACTCAATAACTATAATGCTTCTTTAAGGAAAAGGAAAAAAGGGGACCTCACTTCCATTACATTTCTACACATTTCTAGTTAATATGTACATTTACAAATTAGCTGCTAACATTGTTGGAGCACTATCCTTTTATACATCACCACCTAAAAACTAGACAGTAGGACTTCCCTGGTGGCACGGTGGTTAAGAATCCGCCTACCAATGCAGGGGACATGGGTTCAAACCCTGGTCCAGGAAGATCCCACATGCCGCGAAGCAACTAAGCCTGTGCGCCACAACTACTGAGCCTGTGCTCTACAGCCCGCGAGCCACAACTACTGAGCCCGCCTGCCACAACTACAGAAGCCTGCGCACCTAGAGCCCGCACTCCACAACATGAGAGGCCACTGCAATGAGAAGCCCGCACACGACAACGAAGAGTAGGCCCTGCTCGCCACAACTAGAGAAAGCCTGCACACAGCAACGAAGACCCAACGCAGCCAAAAATAAATAAATAAATTTATTTAAAAAAAAAACTAGACAGTAAACCCACGCTTCCTTCTTCTTGAAAGAAGTTAAACAACTCATGACATTTTAAAAGGAATAGAACACAACCCTGCTGTCCTCCTCCACATTTTTGAGTTAATGCCTCAGACTAAGTATGCTCTGTTCAAAGGGTCATATTAAAAAATTAACATCATAGGAATATTTTACTTTAGCTTAAAAAAAGGAAAGGTTTTTAAATATACATATACAAGGTTGTACTTTCTTAGTTTTGGGGTTATATCAGCAAATTAAGCAATGCTGGACTGAATTAGTGACTGATCTGTACCGTGAAATAATTGCTGAAATGTCATCTGCTTTTTTCCCTACAATCTCTCCCACTAATGTATCCTGTCCTTAAATAAACTTAATAATGAGCTCAGAAGAATGAAGAATACAGAAGCCTTCAATGAAGATCTAACTAAGGAAACAGGAATAACAAAAGTGTAAGACAAAAGTATGGGTGTTAAATAATGTGAGGAAGAATAAATGCAAAAGAAGTTCTAAGAGGACCAAAAAAAAAAAAAACCCCTTTCTCCTTTAAGATTTACAAAGTTTCAAAATATATGAAGTGAAAAAAAGATAGTTAACAAAAATTGCATGTATGTTTTATATACTTTTTTTTTTTTTTTTTTTTTCTTTTTGCGGTATGTGGGCCTCTCACTGTTGTGGCCTCTCCCGTTGCGGAGCACAGGCTCCGGATGCGCAGGCCCAGCGGCCATGGCTCACGGGCCCAGCCGCTCCGCGGCATATGGGATCCTCCCAGACCGGGGCACGAACCCGTATCCCCTGCATCGGCAGGCGGACTCTTAACCACTGCGCCACCAGGGAGGCCCTATATACTTTTTGATTAACAACACAAACTATAAAAAGAGAGTTTAAAAGGTTACACACGAGAACTTTAATGATTGTTGTCCCCAAACAGGAAGATGGGTTTGGGGTTTGTTTTACTTTTTGCTTATGTTCTTTTTTTTTATAATGAAATATACCACTTTTGTAATAATAAAAAAATAATTCTTTTCCCTTCCCCTTAAAGAAATGAAAGAAACGAGTAGTAAATAGATGGCTTTTCCCCCCTTTTTCTAGTTTAAAGATGAAGCAAGATCTTTGTAATAAACATTTTATACTTGTACAAGTAATACAAAAAGCAAGCATTTCACACTTGGCCGGCCATTCTTCTGTTAGCTTTGTAAGCTGTCCCCTCAAAACTCAGTGATCAAAAATAAATAAAATAAAACAAAATACTCCAGGAAAGATCTCCAAGTTAGAAGCCAGTTAACATGCACCATCACCCTCCCTATTAGTACAGACTGTCCTCTCACTGAGGTCCTCCTTAGACCTTAGATCATTCTTCATATCCATTATTTTCCCCAAAATTATCCTCCTCAAAGTAAACTACTTTTTCTCTTTCTATATTCATTGCAAGTAACAAAAAAAACTACATTTATATTATTGTTAGAAAGCTAGCGACTTCTCTAGTGGTCCAGTGGTAAAGAATCTGTCTTCCGATGCAGAGGACATGGGTTCTATCCCTAGTCGGGGAACTAAGATCCCACATGCCACGCCACAACTACTGAGCTCCCGCGCCTCAACAAGAGAGCCCACGTGCCACAAAACTACAGAGCCCACACGCCCTGGAGCCCACGCATCACAACTAAAGAGAGAAAACCCACAGGCCACAACTAGAGAGAAACCCACACGCAACGAAAGATCCCGCATGCCTCAACGAAGATCCCACATGCTGCAACTAAGACCCGATGCAGCCAAAAATATATAAGAAAATAAATAAAATATTAAAATAGTCTTAAAAAAAAAGAAAGCTATAACACAGAAGCTCATGCATTAAGAGAGGCAGCTTGATATACTGGAAAGCACAGTGGGCTAAAGTAAGTCTTAAATTACAGTCCAGCTCTGGCGGTGCCACTTATACATCATTTAATTTAGTGTAAATAGGAGATAAGAGGATTCTTCTGTGGTAGGTTGTCTTAAGATATTTCTCTTTACACAACACCTGCTAACTGTAAAAAAGAATTGTTTTTCAAATAATATAGACATATGTAGATTTGAAAGTGGAAGTTCCTTTCATATCTCTACTCCCACAACCACCAAGGAGCCTGAGAAGATACTAATAGGATGCTCTTCTAATAGTCCAGCTGATAACATCTGTTTCATTCACAGCTCTCTGGGCCCAAAGGAACCTCCTCTGAATCTGACAGACTCAGAGGTTCTAGAGTTTGAGCTCAACATAGTTACTAGATAGAAATTTAGGTCTTCTCTCTAAGGCAGGGGGTTAGTGTGTTGCATACAACACAAAGAATGACCCAACATTTAGCAACCAGCAGAGCAAACTTAAGGTAGTCATTACTGCTCTCCATCAAATATTTCTAGCTGCCCTCCCAGGCTCATAGCAAAACTGCACCTTCCCCAACCCCTTGACATGATGTGATGCCAAACATCTCTTCTGGTTTTTAAAGTTTCCACTAGTACTTGATTCACCATTCTCTCTTTCCCTCTGCAACGCAACCGCCAGCATTCTAGAATGACGGTGTAAGACTAACAGCCTGGGTCTCTGGGTGAGAAAAGATAGGCAGAATCCCTCTCCCACCTCTGCCAAGACCCCCTCCTCCAACACACACTGATCTACACTGAACAGGTAGTGTGAGTGACAAACTTTTGATGTGTTAATGCACTAAGACTGGGGTGGGGAGCTGTTCTTACCAACCTATAACCTAATCTAACTAGACAAACCAACTGATTCTAAAGTTAATATAAAAAAATAAGCAAGCAGGCATAGCCAGGAATATTCTGAAAATAAAGAGAAATGAACTAGTCCTACTGGATGGCAGCAACAACAAAGAGCTAACACCTATAAAGCACTAATTACATGCCAAACACTATTTCTAAGCACTTTATATAAATTTACTCATTTACTCCTAATAACAACCTTACTAGATAGGTATTATCATCTCTATTTTACAAATAAGGACACTGAATTATAGGGATGTTAAGTAACTTGCCCGAGATCACACAGCTAAGGAAGTGAAGATTTAAAGAAAGGCAGTTTAGCACAAAAGTCTATATATTCTTAACCACCATTCTTTAGCACAAAAGTCTATATATTCTTATTTATACCACACATTATAAGAATACACTAAAACAGTGTGATACTGGCACATAATTAGGCAAATCAACAGAAAGAACAGAAAATCCAGAAACAATCAAATGCACACAGGGTTTTGCTATACAAAAAGGTGAATAAACAGTTTATTCAATAAATGGCTATTTTGAAATCTCTATATCCTTTCTGTCAGCAATTCCAATTCAAGGCATTTATTCTACAGCTATACCTAGCACGTTTCAAATGATACATAAGATTTTTCACTACAGCACTGTTTGAAACAACCAAATTATATAATTCATCCATACAATGAAATGCCATGCATTAAAAAAAAGAAAAGCAAGTTCTTTACTTATTAGCATGGAAGAATCTCCAAGATAAATTAAGTGGAAAAAAAAAGTGAGGTGCAGGGCTTCCCTGGTGGCGCAGTGGTTGAGAATCCGCCTGCCGATGCAGGGGACATGGGTTCGTGCCCCGGTCTGGGAAGATCCCACATGCCGCGGAGCAGCTGGGCCCGTGAGCCATGGCCGCTGAGCCTGCGCGTCCGGAGCCTGTGCTCCGCAATGGGAGAGGCCACAACAGTGAGAGGCCCGCGTACCACAAAAAAAAAAAAAAAAAAAAAAAAAGCGAGGTGCAAAACAGTATATATGCTTCCATTGTTCTCAAAAAAAAAGCAAGCCTGCATGCATATACATGCATATACATGCATATACACATGCATATATGTATGTTATGTGTGTATATATATATGTATATATATGTGTGTATATATACACACACACCCCTATCTGGTAGTATACATAAGAAACTGGTGATTTGGATTGACAAAATTTGAGTGGCCAGGGAAAGGGGATGGCAGAAATACTTCTGTACCATTTGATTTTTTTTTAAAGAAAATTTTCTTTTTTAATTAATTAATTTATTTTTGGCTGCATTGGGTCTTCGTTGCTGCATGCGGGCTTTCTCTAGTTGTGGCGATTGGGGGCTACTCTTCGTTGTGGTGCATGGGCTTCTCATTGCGGTGGCTTCTCTTGTTGCAGAGCATGGGTTCTAGGTGTGCAGGCTTCAGTAGCTCAGTAGTTGTGGCTTGCAGGCTCTAGAGCACAGGCTCAGCAGTTGTGGTGCATGGGCTTTGCTGCTCCACAGCATGTGGGATCTTCTTGGATCACTGATCGAACCCGTGTCCCCTGCATGGGCAGGCGGATTCTTAACCACTGTGCCACCAGGGAAGTCCCTATACCATTTGATTTTTGAACTATGCAAAGATACTGAGCATTCAATAAATAAATAAATGATTTAAATTTTACAAGAGAAAGACTGAGCCATTTAGCAGCAGGGATAAATGCCAAAAAGAATACATTGAGAGTTATCATGATAAAGAAGCTGAGCAGCCATTACACTCCACGTACTACAAGCTGAAACCAAGAAAGCCAGCTGGAAGAAAGGAAAACTGAACAGATATACAGAGCAAAAACAATGCCAAAACCTTGCAGCCCCTAAAAGAGAAAGATGGAGTATGCAGTCTTAATTTCTAATGGCTTACTAGCTCCAGTTTCCATGAGGCCCAGACATACCATGACTCCAACCGACCGAGTGTCATGATCTCCAGTGTACACACATACAACACACACTTCCACTGGAGTTAGCTCCACTGGTTCACCATTCCCCGCCCTCCTTTTTTTTTTTTCTTAAGGCCCCTACAACTAACTTTCCTATTCATATGAATGGAAAGGTATTTCAGGATGACACCTTTGTGAGAGAGAAAAGTGCCCTTTGTGAGAAAGACTGATCTACCTAAGTGAAGTGCTAGAAATATCCAATTAGAATGCTGATAACTGTACCAAAATAAAACTATACATTATACTTAACTATATATCCAGAAGCACTGAAATCTGGGAATTAAACCAAGGGACAGAAGCCTAAATACAATATACTATCTTGTATTAAGGTCTCAAGATTATCTCAGCCTTTATGCTACCATAATTGTTAAGTACATAAACCAATAAAAATGTTAGAAAGGCAACTTAAAAAAAAACATTAATAGCTATGACTTTTTGAGTACTTAGCATTCACCACGCACCCTCTGGGAATTTTACATGTAATATTTATTTAATTCTCACAGCTCTGTGAGGCAGGTACTATTAGCATGACTATTTTACAGATGAGGAAACAGACATATAAAAAATTCAGAACCCTAAGAGACCTTAGAAATTATGTCTTCCCATGCAAGTTATTTATTTTCTACCTATGTCAAGATATTGGTATGCTAAATCATAAATTTAATCCAGGATCTAAACCCACATAGTCTAACACCAGAGTCCACAGCTATTAACAGCATGCTTATAAATGGCACTGACTGATGTTATAATTGAAAGCACTCAACTAGAAAACCCCAAAGCTTCAAGAATTGCAAGTGTGAAAAATCTGTTTACATCAAGATTAGGGAACAAACACAAAGTCATTCCTGGTAGGATCAGTAATCTCTTAAATATAGTTTTTCAAGGAAATATTTTCCTGTTAATAGTAATTATCTAGCTGTCTTTTATTAGTATTTTTTAAAATTCAATTCTAAAAAATATCTAAGGGGATTTCCCTGGTGGTCCAGTGACTAAGACCCCATACTCCCAATGCAGGGGGTGGGGGTTTGATCCCTGGTCAGGGAACTAAGATCCCACATGCCGCACGGCATGGCAAAAAGAATAAATAAAATAAAAAATATCTAAGAAGGCACAAAACAAATACATGAAGGCTAGTCTCAAAATAAAATGGTAATATTTATTAATCCTTAATAAAGTGAATTGTATATGTTATATTGTATTTTTCCTTCTATTTTATTACCATGAAAGCTTTGGGAAGACAGTGGAGAATCAGTGCAGAACATCTCCCCCTAGGTACAGCACAAACTTGGGAAAACCACAAAACTTAAGTCAAGCTCTGCTTCCTACTAGTTATGTGGCCTTAAGGTAGGAGACTTACTCTCTCTTAGATAAACATCTTCATCTGTAAAACCAGGAAATATATATAGCTTCTGGGGTTGTGTTGAGGATTAAGTGATAGGGTAGAATAAAGTATCCAGGACACAGCATCCAATCCTTTCCCAATGCTATTATACTGCTAAAGCACAATGGTTAAGAGCAAAACGTTTAGAGTTAGACATGTCTTATTGTGAGACCGTTTTCATCATTTATTTGCCAAGGACTAAATGAGATAACACCTGAAGTAGTAACATATAAATGCTGAATAAGTATTACTACATAAGTAATACTACCAAAAGCAAAAAATGGGCACCAAAGGTAACTAGAAACTGAACCTAGAAAAATAATAAAAGTTAGACTCTAATCTTTCTGTGCTCTACTACTAAGCTATGTGTCCATGATCAACTTGTTTCATCTGCCTAAGCATTAGCTTATTCACCTATAAATCAAGGGTACCAGAATACTGGGAATTCCCTGGCAGTCCAGTGCTTAGGATTCCGTGCTTTCACTGCCAAGCACCTGGGGTTCAATCCCTGGTCAGGGAACTAAGATCCAGCAAGCTGTGCAGCACAGCCAAAAAAAAAAAAAAAGTGTATCAGAATACATAATTTCTTTTTTGATGTGGACCATTTTTAAAGTCTCTATTGAATTTGTTATAATATCGCTTCTGTTTCATGTTTTGGTTTTTTGGCCACGAGGCATGTGGGATCTCAGCTCTCCGACCAGGGATGCAACCAGCACCCCCTGCATTGGAAGGTGAAGTCTTAACCAGTGGCCCACCAGTGAAGTCACAGAATACATAATTTCTAAGGTCTCTTCCAGTTCTAAATTTTTATACCTCTGTCTGTCTGGCTACCAAAGTCATAAATTTTATCTTAAAATAACCAATACCGTCACATATACATACACTCACCCTCAAGGAAAAAAAATATAAACCTGTAGCAGATTGAAAAATTTAGAGATTCAGGGAAATGGCCAAAAATGGTAAGCATTACAACTCCAGTTGAAGATTTTATTTATTTATTTATTTATTTTTAAAATTTATTTATTTTTGGCTGCATTGGGTCTTCGTTGCTGTGCGCAGGCTTTCTCTAGTTGCGTCGAGCAGGGGCTAATCTTCATTGCAGTGCACGGGCTTCTCATTGCAGTGGCTTCTCTTGCTGCAGAGCATGGGCTCTAGGTGCACGGGCTTCAGTAGTTGTGGAGCATGGGCTCAGTAGTTATGGCTCTCAGGCTCTAGAGCGCACACTCAGTAGTTGTGGCCCACAGGCTTAGCTGCTCCACGGCATGTGGGATCTTCCCGGACCAGGGATCGAACCCGTGTCCCCTGCACCGGCAGGCAGATTCTTAACCATTGTGCCACCAGGAAGTCCCTCCAGTTGAATATTTTAATAAGAAACATGTTAATGTCAAATACTTTAAATAAGAAAAAATTATTTTAAAAAGGAACACCTAAAAATAATGAAAAACAGTGCTAATTTATAGTTGCTACAAAAAACTGAAAATACTTAAAGCATTTTGAGTACCTGCCTAGCTCGCAAAGACTCTCCTGAAACATCAATCTCACACTGTGGTAGGCCCAGAGTAGCTAAATACATTCTAGATCAGTGGTCCTCAACCAGGGGTGATTTTATCTCCAAGGGGATTTTGGCAATATCTAGAGCCATTTTTTGGTTGTTACAGTTAGAAGGTGAGCGCTACTGGCATTTAGTTGACAGGGGCCAACAATCCTGCTAAACACCCTACAATGCACAGGACAACCCACAAAAAGAACCATTCAACCCAAAATGTCAATATTATGGAGGTGATCTGACCACCAATCACAGCTACTCTCCTGGGAATCTGGAACTGAGACTAAGAAATTAAAGTTCAATATAGACCATCTTTTTGGTCAGAGATTACCAAAAAAAAAAGAAGAAGGAAAGTATGGTATGAATTGAATGTCTAAGAGAGAAGAATAAAGTGAGCAAATAGAAGCCAAAACAAGAGACAGAAAATAAATATTGCCTGAGTTTTTAGCAGCCTTCCACGTCCTGTTTCTGGGCCAGCCTAGCTGCATTC